>NC_081406.1:502259904-502571571 GCF_030272615.1 Cryptomeria japonica
AGGCTTGTTTTAATAATGCTTTCTCAACATTGACCGGTTCTGATTCTGATAGTTCAGTTAGAAGTGCAGTGTAACATTTTTGCGTTCTAGTTCTTTTGTTTTCTCTGGAGATTTGTGCTGGTTCCATATTGTTTTCTTCAAGCATTTTCCTAGCCCATAATGGTCTCTTTTTGTTGTTTACATTTTCTACACAAGAAGGTTCAGGATCAAGGATTGCGTTTTCGTTATTTGATAGTGTTGAATTCATATTTGAATTGTTATTCTCGCTTTCTTCCTCAAGTGATAAATCTTTCTCAAGATCAAACAAACTGTTGTCTTCATTATTAGTGGATGAGAAGTTTTCTTCAAATTTGACATCTCTGCTTATTTCTACTGATTTTTGATTAGGGATATAGATTCGATATCCTTTAGAGTCTTCACTGTAGCCTAGAAAAATACCTTTCTTACCAGAAGGTTCTAATTTGGTTCTTTTCTCTTTTGGTACATGTATATATACTGGACATCCAAATACTCTTAAATGACTGAGATCAGGTTTAACTCCTGTAAATACTTCTTCTGGTGTGGTATTTTCAAGTATTGCATGTGGACATCTGTTTTGAATATAAACTGCAGTGTTGGCAGCTTCTGCCCAGTATGATATATGAATATTATGATCATGCATCATAGCTTTTGCTGCTTCAATGATGGTTCTGTTCTTCCTTTCTGCTACTCCATTCTGTTGAGGGTTATAAGGTACAGTATACTCCCTCTTAATCCCAACAGATTTACAATAGTTTTTGAAGTTGTCAGATGTGAATTCCCCACCATTGTCTGACCTAAGAGTTTTGATTTTCTTATTGGTTTGATTTTCTACCAATGCTTTGAATTCTTGAAATTTGGCTAATACTTCACTTGACTCTTTAAGTTTAAAAAAATATATCCATGTTTTCCTTGAATAGTCATCCACAAAGATTAGATAATATAGGGCACCTGAAAAAGAAGGAGTGGACATGGGGCCACACATATCAGTGTGAATGAGTTCTAAAACACTATTCGTCTTGTGTTCACTTGTTGGAAAAGATCCTTTAATGTTCTTTCCTAATGCACATCCCCTACAAATGCTCAAGTGTTCAGATTTTAGAGAGGGTACCCCAGAGGTGATTTTATGCAAAGTAGGAAGAGCACTATATCCAATGTGTCCTATTCTTTTGTGCCAAATTTCATTATTCTGTTGAACATTGTGATTTAGGGCTACTTTTTGTTCATTACATAGTTTGTATAAGCTTCCATCTCTGGACCCTATGTGCATTGCATTTTTGATGTTTGTGTTTTTGGTCCAGAGAAGAACTTTTTCTTCATTAAATGTTACCCTATATCCTTGATCAGCTAACCCTGATATTGAGATTAGGTTTCTCTTTATTCCGGGCACATATAATACTTCTTTTAACTGTAGAGTGAGTCCATCTCTTATCTGTATCAAACAGGTCCCAATTCCTTTTACCGGATAAGTGGAGTTGTCACCAATGGTTACTTCTTCTATAGAGTTTCCAGAAAGGGTTTCGAACTGATCTCTGAATCCAGTGATATGTCTTGATGCACCGCTATCTATTATCCAAGTATTTTTATTGGAATTTAATTCACTTGCTAAGGCTAGATAAAAAAGAGAATTTTCTGTTCCTTTAGTTTCTGCTAAGGCTGCTTGAATTTTCTGTTTTTCTGGACAGTATTTGTGAATATGTCCAAATTTGTCACATTTATGACATTTTATTTTGGAGAGATCCCTTTTGAAGTGATGTTTTCCATTACTTGAATTGTTGAATTTTCTCTTCTTTTTCTGAGAAGTTTTAGTATGAAGGGCTTGTACTTCATTTTCATTTTTCGACCCTATTCCTCTGGATGCTAATCTCGATTCTTCTTGAGTACAATCGTTCTTTAATTGTTCGAACCTAGGTAAAGGTGGTCTTGTACTTATGCACTGAATGAAGGTTTCCCAAGAGATGGGTAAACCCTTTAGGGCGATAAGTGTAAGTTCAGTATCTTCTATAGTATTTCCAATACAGAGAAGTTGACCTCTTATTTCAGATATCCTTAGGAAATAGGAGGTGATTGTTTCCCCTTTGTTCATTTTCATGTTGAGAAGTTGACTCTTCAATGTTAAGATTCTACTGGCATTGTTTATCTCGAATGTGTCTTGAATGATTTTAAACATTTCAAAGGCACTGGTAATTCTCGATATGCTCGGGAGGATAGAATCTTTCACTGAATCTATAATCAATTTCCTGGCTTTGTTGTTTCTCCTTTTCCATGTAGTTTTCTCAGTTTCTTCTTTTGGCATTTTCATATCCTTCTCAATATATTCCTCTAGTTCAAGTTCCATTGGAAGAGAAGTAAGTCTTGTCCTCCAAGATACAAAGTTTGAAGGACCTTCTAATCTATCTTCCATTCTCATACAGTGAGCCATAATTTAATTTATAATTTAAAATATTCTCAGCTATATGTTAGGTTTTATATATATATTATCTTCTTTATATTCCTTTCTGCTCTGATACCATGTTAAGGAAATTGGATCAGAAGATACTAATATATAAATATATTATGTATAGTTGATATTCGCTGATCAATGCAATTGCCGTTGTTATTGATTGATTGACCAACGAAGATCAACTATATATAAGTTGAATCGATGTAAATGTCAACAGTCACGTCTTTTGAATACCGACTATTTCCTAACAAACGACATAATAATAATATAGTCGCTGTTTTATAACCTGTCGGCATTAACCTGTCGGCATTAACTAATTGTAATAGGACTGTCACGATAGTTATCGTGACTGTTATACATGAACAGTCATGATAATATCGTGACTGTTTATGTATAACAATCACGATAGTATCGTGATACATAGTTAACTTATGAATTGTAGATTATACCATTCGATTAATATTTAGTGTTTTATATATATATATATAACATAATTAATGATTGATATATTATATTAGTATATATATACTATAACTCATTATATATATATATATATAATAGTTTTACGTCATTTTCGTAAACACGAACGAACATATTTTAACAATCGCTGTCTTATTTTAGCAATCTCTTTATTTGCTATAACTGTTTGTGCCTATTAATTCCAATGTGTGATTAGTTAGTAACTATTGGGTTGTTTATTTCGCACCCATTGCTTTAGATGTGAACCCCCGATCGGAGTCATGTCCAATTGTTTGCCTTAGACGGGTATTTAGTCCCTTTGATCGGGGGTATTGGTAGTTAGAGTCTGCGAAATATATGCTGTGCATATATGTGTAATCTCTGCGAAATATATGCTGTGCATATACGCGTGATCTTCGTGGAATATATATACTGTACATATGCGCGCAGCAAACTCAAACAATCAAATAAACATACTGCATAACAAAGTGTGATCTCTGTGTAAAGAACACCTGTGCAAATTGTCTATACTGCTGCTTACCTACAGTCTGATTTAAAATTAACATGGTATCAGAGCCAGGTTTAAACAAGATCAAGATCAGACTCCTTCAAACAACAAAAGATGTCTTATCTAATTAGATCTATCTCAGAATCAACGATGGTGAATGGACTCAAGGTTGAAGATAGGCTTGATGGTGTAAAAGTATTGTAATTTCCAATTTAATGGACAAGTTATATGCCGGATGGTGTCTTTTATTTTGATATTATAACTGTAACACTAATATTGTTATCTTTCTTTTACTGCAGGTAAGGAGGATGAACATGTATCGATTTCAATGTCATCTCCTTTAATCTGAATGATGTATAAATAGTAAGATGTCCACGATCAAGTGGCACCTTGATCGGACATGTCTTTTGACATGTCCGACCAAGATGTCACTTGGTTGTGACTCTTACAACCATCAACCTATTCATAACTAATCGATTCTATAAACATACCCGATAATGAATCGGCATCATTGTTAATGGTAACAGTGCTTATAAACATATCCGATAATGAATTGGTATCATTGTTAATTGTAACAGATCTAAAACATACCCGATAATGAATCGGTATCAAGGCATATGATAATGGATTAATATAAAGTAAACAATAACAATAACTGTTATCATTATATGTTATTGGGTTAATACCCCGATAGCATATTAATGCCGATATGAATCAACATTAATATGCTATCGGGTTAATAGCTCGATAGCATTTAGATTGATGCTTAACATAGTTAAGTAGGTCGTCAATCTAATCCATCATTATCCAATATCAATATCATAATTATGATCAATGTTATAGTCTGATAAACATAAAGCATGAATGAGTAAACTAATAACAGAATAGAGGAGATTAATGAGTTAGGAGAGTCTTATCTTGCAGAAGCTACTAATGCATTAACAGATGGTGCATCAAACTTAACCTCTTGGAAATTCAGAATTCTTATTACGTTGGAAGAAAATAATCTTCTAGACTTCGTGGAGAAAGAGGTGCCTGAGCCATCTGATGAGGCTGAGAAGACTCAATGGAAGAAGAATGACATTAAGGCAAGAAAGACCTTGATAGATTCTGTAAAAGATCATCTTGTGCCAATTATATCCAAGATGAAGACAAGCAAAGTTATGTTCGAGACTCTTCAAGGCTTGTATGAGATCAACAACACCAACAGAGTTCTTGCATTAAGACAATAGCTCCATCACATAAAAATGGCTAAAGGAGATTCAGTCATCTCCTTCTTCATGAAGATTACTGTGTTGAAGGATTAGCTATATGCCATTGGAGACAAAGTTGAAGATAGAGACCTAGTTATGTTGGCTTTGAATGGTCTTCCTAAATATTGGGAGCCCTTTATCCAAGGCATTAGTGGAAGAGCTAAATTACTCAAGTTTGATCGGCTTGGAGCTCATTGCATTCAAGAGGAATTCAGGTTGGTAGCAAGAGGAAATGGACGAAATCCTTATAGCGAAAAAAATCATGTTCTTGCTGCTCAAACATCCAGAAGGAAAGGAAAAGAAAGGAGGAAAGGAAATTTCAAGAGGGATAGAGATAGAAAAACAGATTCAACCCCTGAACCAAAGAAGAATAAGGACCTCTCTAACATTCAATGTTACAGATGTGATAAGTATGGTCACTATGCTCGAGATTGTATAACAAGACCAAAACAACAAGTATCTACTGCTAATGTTGATGAAAAGAAATCTAGAGACAATTTAGGGGGTTTTCTATTCATCTCAGCACTTTCAAGCAATGTTCCAACCGACAGTAACACTTGGTTGATTGATAGTGGTGCTTCACGACACATTACAGGATATCGAGAGCATCTTTCTGACTTGGTAGAAAGAGAAACCAACTTACAAGTGATAATTGGAGATGATGCTTGTTATTTAGTGAAAGGTGCTGGGACCACCTCTCTTCATCTAGATTTTGGCATCCCTCTTCTTTTAAGTGATGTCCTATTTGTTCCAGGGATCAAAAGAACCCTTGTCTCAATTTTAGCATTGGAGGACAAAGGGTATCAAGTTGCATTTTCTAAAGGGAAAGTTCATACTTGGCCAAAGAACTCTAGCATAAAAACAACCCGTGTGATTGCTATTCGTCAAGAGAGTCTATATAGACTTTCTATTCATCCAATTCAAGTATTATTACATAACTCTACCAGTACATAACTCTCACAATGAGAAACAATACCTTGGAATACTTCATCTCGCAATCTCATTGCATCATCAGTCTCCTCAATGAGGGATTTGAGAACAAGGGCTTTATTCTCCAAAAGTTTTTCAAATTCCAAGTACATGACCCTGGAAGGAATAATGGCATGCTCCTAAAGAACACTCAACTGTTGTTGGGGCATGGTGCGCCAGATTGTCAAACTCCCTTCAACCCTTCCCAAATTCTGTTTTAATGTTTCAGAGGTATGATTCAATTTTTCTTCAATGGTCTCCAACTTAGACATCATTTGGAAAATGTCTTTTAGCACTTGTGCACACAGATCATGAAGTTGATCCACCCAAGAATCCAATGCTTGTACTTTCTGAGCAGCTCTTTCAACTCCCCGAATCGATTCTTGGGAACCGGAAGAACTTGTAGGATTACTCCCTTCACCAGTAGGTTTTGTAATTTTATGAATAGCTGCAACAAGTTGCCGGTTCTCCTCTTCTAGCTTGTCTTTTTTTGCTAGAAGTTCATCATACCGCTGCACTAGTGAGGCTATGGATTGCTAGGCATCATGTTTGACCACTTCATGCGTTTGTTTGCCCAATTCTATCCTTGTAACATTGTAATCAGCAGCTTGCATTTTCTCACATGGTTTATCCACAAGGGGCTCAACAATTTCTACCACTTTCATCTTATTGCTATCAACAGTTACTCTTGAGATTGTCTTGGCCTTTTTAGCAACCTTGGGCTTAGACTGTTTGAGTTGCTGATAGTCAAAGACATCAGGAGAGATTTCCTGCTTCTTCCTCTTTGGGGTAAAAGAACTAAGCCATGGAGGTAAAACAACTAGTTCTCCTCTAGTAGGTGCTGAAAAAGAAGGAGAAGCAGTTTCTGTTTGAACAGCCGTGGTCACCCTGGGAGGAGCATTTGTTTGGATGGCGACAATGGTTTGCTCAGTAACCAATGGGCATGAAGATTGCCTCATAAATTCTTCAAAGCCAGAAGTAGAGGTATCAATCTCTGACAAATGGATACATGGAAGAGTATCCTCAGGAATTTCCAGCGAACTCTCTTCTTGATGATCAGGAGGCGGCTCAACTGCTGAAATAGGAACGACATTCTAAGGAGACTCTTCCACTATTATGTCAGGAGGAGAAAGAGGCATCTCAATGGAAACTGAGGAAGGAATCTCATGAGGTGAGTTCGAAGCTAGAGACTTAGGGGCATCTTCTGATTGCTGTCCTTCTTCTGGATTATCAGGATCGATCACATGAACGTGAAACTAGGACTTTTCCTTTCCACGAACTGTCGTCTCCTCAGGAGGAAGCACTACTACCCGACTAACCCGCAATTTGATCCTAGTACCTGAAGATGATGCACCTTCCTTGTTTTCAATCTGAATCTCAGACTTACATCCAAGAGGCCCTGTAGAGTCATCTTCTTTCCCAACCTTGATCTTGATGAGTCTAACACCATTACCTTTGAGCCAAGTGTTGGTGTTAGCCATGATAGGCTGAAATCTTTCAAGAATGGACGTGCATTCTTTATGCGACTATTGTATTAAAGGACGTGGGGCTTCCTCAACCCTTCGTGAGATGTACTCTGGATGGAGCACATGACCATCATCGATCATTCCTTGCGGAATGTCCACCAGGTTCAGATCAATAACCTGCTCAACAGTAAGCCTGCAGTAGTCCATCTTGAGAACCTCCATTTCTGTACGGAGATCTACCCAGATATCCTCAATACGATGCACGTGCACGAAGGACTCTTTGATCTTTTCCTTCATACCCTGGTAATCAAAATCTGCCCTGGATGTAAACCTTTTGAGTTTTATCTCTTGCATCTCAGTCTCCATAGCTTTGGCTTTGACGGATGTGACAAGAGAATACCCACCAATTTTCAATGGGTTTGTTGTAGAAATCCCCATTCCGACCTTATGTCTGATAGATTGATGAGCGTGCACAACCATGATCTGTCTTCCCAACTCCATAAGAATGATCTTATCACTCGGGTATCTAGGGAGCATATATGGTTGCCCACTGTAGCATCCGACCCTCACATAAGTTGAGTTGGGAATTGAAGAAACAGGCACCCATACTCATTGATTCTTTCCCATGCTTCATCTGACACCCTTTTGTTCTTTAGAGTCTTGTCAAATTGGCACATGAAGTAACCAAAGAATGCATCTTGAACTCTTTTGAAACGTAATCTGCTGGGTCTCAAAGGAAGCTGATCATAATATTCCCACACATTTATAAGCGAGCGGTTGCCCTTGGTAGAAAGACTAGGGAAATGTCTGAGTGACGCTGCCATACACTAAGTATGAATTCATGTAGAAAGTCATGGTGGTGGGACTTGTTGATGTGTTTTTTATGCACATGCGAACACAGAATAAAATACCGAAGTATCTTATCCTCTTTTGAACAAAGTTCCCGACTGCTGAAGATCTTGCTGAAGGATCAGTCGGAGGCAACTCCAAGGTTCTTGTATGTAGGTTCTCTACTCGTGGATAAGTTCTCTGTGGTATGATGTGATTTTGCTGGAATCACAAGGGGACTTACACTTGATGATTGAACGTCTGATTCGCTTTGAATATTACTGGAACATAGGATTTCACTAGTCTAGATTTTGAAAAAAAACGAAAAGGATGAAGGCGAGGAAAGGATCTAATTCCGACACTAAGAATGTAGGAGCAACGAATGATCTTTGATGAAATTCTAACTAAGTCTTGTTTTGACATCCCAGGACCATCTCCACAAGGTTAGTGCGATCTTCGGAGGAAAACTTTATGATGTTCAGATCATCGCTACAGGCATAGACACCATCAGGCTGATGCATATCAGTGAAGAAGCGACAATTGAAGTTAAGCTTAAGCTAAATGATTCCAGTTGACTACACAAGGCAAGTCTGCAATCAACAAACTGCTAGTAGTATGGATATAAGAATTTCACCATCAATCAAACACATTTTTTCCACTCATCTAATAACATGAAATCAAATATGAGAAGTATAGAGACCATGCAAATTGTTGAATCGACCCATAAATTTCACCATTTCTTCAATGAAGTTTTACAAGTCTTTTACAACAACATCTTGGCAACAATCTTTGCCTTTTCTCTCTATTCTACTTTAATTGCTATTCTATCAACTGACTATTCACTATTTCTAACTATTCTACCTCTAACTACTGACTAACTATTAGCCTTTACAAATGAGGAGCTAGGGCTTATATAGTGCCCACAAAACAATTCAATGGCTAAGATCAATTTGAGATCAATGGCGGAGATTTTACAATAAAAACCCTAGTTAGGGTTTGTTACAACAAACTCAATTCTGACCAATGAAATAATTGCATTATTTGGACACATGTCTTCTTTGGAATATTCGACCAATGGATAATCAGGGTAGGTACATCGAAGTTTGTGCCATCTTTGAGGAGTTAGGTACATTGAATCCGGACATGCTGAGGTGGACCAATCCGACTGGAGGAGTGATGACTGGGATGCCACCTTGTCTAACACTTGGTTGATACTCAATTTGGTGATGCTTTCCTTCAAATGCTGGACTGGAAGATAGATGGAGAAGGTCGTCCTTAATGAAACTGGATTGGAGGAGGTCGTCCTTAATGATGCTGGACTGGAAGAGATCGTCCTTGTCCTGGCTTGGTCTTCTTTGATGAGAGTCTGCCAAGTAGTTGATCCTCCGGCTTTGGGGTCGTCATTTGATGCCTACACAAAAGATTAAAGTTAGTCTTTGAGTATAATATCTTAAAGCATAGGATCTAAGACCTTTCAAGGGAACATATTAGACATTAATTTGAAAATGACAAAATAAATTCAAGAATTCTAAATTTTCAAATTAATTATGAATAGAAATTAGATTTTTCAAGACTTAGACTTTAAAAGATTGCTATGAAATCAAAACAAGTCTTGAATAAGAACTTCAAAAAGGATTCTTCATACCTTCTCCTTTGAAAGCCTAACTATGAACCTTGAAAAATGAAGAAAGAAGATCAGATTTTGTTGGATAAGGATTGAATTGTGGTCTTCCTTTGGATGAATTACGCCTCAATTAGCCTTCAAAAGCTTCGCCCTCCACTAGCTTCTCAAAATCTGGAAATTCGCCTTCAAACACCTTCCAAAATCTAGAAATTATTCTCCAACTTGCTCAATTTCGCACCTCCAAATATGCTCTTCAAGTTCGCATGAGAGATAATGAAAGAATGATTTGAATATGCTAGAATACACCTCCCTTATATAGGGCGCTCACCTTGATTTCCCTCAAGGCCGACTTGTTTGTAAAGGCACAATAATGATTTTTGAGCGCTCAAGCATAATTTTTTAATTTTTTAAATTAATTCCAAAGCTCAAAGGTGGATTTTTTTCAATTATTTCAAGGCCTAGAAATTAATTAATTAAATTGCAAATGCCTTAATTCATGTGAACTTGATTTAGACTCCCCAAATGTCTTGAATTCGGCTTATTTAGTGAAAATTAAGGAATATCAAGGTTTGATCAAGGCTTAATGAAGGCTCTTTGCTTCTTAGGCACTGAAATATCCAAAGTGATGAAGGCCTAAATTATTTCAAGACTTGTTTGAATTCTCATCTAGGCTAGCTTGCTTCATGAATCAAAATCTTTACAACCTAGGTTTGCCATCACAATTTTGCATTTTGCCTTCAACTTAGCCTAAACAAGGTGAATAATAGGTGTTTTCAAGAATTTCGCCCTGGACCCTTTGGAAGGGTCAGGAGCGATTTTTGCTTATTAGGTCCTGAATACCTTGTTTTTCGACTCCAAAATCTCCTGGAAGGCGAGCTTATGTTTGTTTTGACCTAATCAAAGTCTTGCATTTCAAACTTTTATCATTTCACATGAGGAAATTAGGTGAAAATATAAATTTCGCCTTGGACCCTTTGGAAGGGTCAGGAGCGATTTTTGCTTATTAGGTCAAAATTCACCTTAGTTTGATCGTTAAACTCTTCCAAGGTAATCTCCGGGGTTCATCTCTCTCCATCACTGGGTTAGCTCATCAAACTTTGAAGGAAATATTGCATTTTTTGGGAATTTCGCTCTGGACCCTCTGGAAGGGTCAGGAGCGAAATTCTCTCCTGAGCTCAAAATTCTCATTTTTGAAGGTCCAAAACCTCTTCAAGGCATTCCAAATAGGTTCATTCCTTGTAGTCTAGGTTTAGTCTCACTCAAATTCGGGAGAAAAAGGTGATTTTAGGGTTTTTCGCCCTGGACCCTCTGGAAGGGTCAGGAGCGATTTTTCTTGTTTAGGCTTACTCCTTCATCATTTTGTCTTGAATCCACCCCTCAAGGCTAGGCAATGGTATTCTTCATTCACTCCATCCAAGCTTGGTTTGTTCTTGCAAGGCAAAATAGGGGATTTTGAGATTTTCGCCCTGGACCCTCTGGAAGGGTCAAGAGCGATTTTCCTTCTTTGACCTAGAATCATCAAATTTTGAAACAAACATCTAATCACCAGTGGTCTCAAAGGCCTTTTCCACCTTGGTCTAGTCTTGCCTTAGCACAAACTTGAAAGGAACATGTTGGTTTTAGGATTTTCGCCCTGGACCATCTAGAAGGGTCAGGAGCGATTTTTCTATTTTAGGGCAATTCCTTCATCCTTTCATCTTCGAATCATTTCCAAGGCATGGAACATCACGCCTCACTCCCATCCAAGTCATGAATAGCAAAATCTTGTCTTAAATTTGCAAGAAAAAGGGAGAATTTGGAAATTTCGCTCTGGACCCTTTGGAAGGGTCAGGAGCGACTTTCCCTCTTGGCTTCAAAATTTTCATCCTTAGCAATCCAATTCTACTTCAAGGCAATTCAAGAGTCCTCTCAAAATCATGTCTAAGCTTGGTCTAGTCCAATCTTTGGAAGAAAAGATAGGTTTTAGGATTTTCGCCCTGGACCCTTTGGAATGGTTAGGAGCGATTTTCCTCCTTTTGGGCAAAATCCTTCATTTTTTCAATTTGAAACTTCTTCAGGAGGCAAAAACAAGCTATTCTTCTTCCATTCATGTCAAAAACTTGACCTCCTTCATTGCAAAATAAGAGCCTTTTGGGAATTTCGCCCTGGACCCTTTGGAAGGGTCAGGAGCGAAATTTTCATTTTTGCTCAAAATCCTTCATTTTCAATGCTTTCAAACGTTTCAAAGGCAATAAGAATGTCCCAGCTTCCTTCCAAGGTACCCTGCAAGTTAAAGATTAGCCAAACTTAAGATTAAATGTGCTTTGGGAAGATTTTCGCTCTGGACCCTTTGGAAGGGTCAGGAGTGAAAATTTCATTCCTGTCTAAATTGCTCATTTTTCAAGCTTCAAACCACTTCACAAGGCAAAATTAGATCATCATCCACATTAGGGACAAGGTTTCTAGTCCACTCAAGGCAACAAACAAGGTTCATGATGAATTTCGCTCTGGACCCTTTGGAAGGGTCAGGAGTGAAATTCCTAATTTGGGCCAAGATCTTGACTTCATTTCCACATTTCTTCATTCAAACAAGCGTTTTTTCCTTCATTCAAGCCTGGGAATGCGTTAGTTCTAAGTTTTGGTCAAAGCAGAATGTCCTATGGAGAATTTCGCTCTGGACCCTTTGGAAGGGTCAGGAACGAAATTTGACATTTTGGGCTCTCCGTCAGGATCATTTTATGGAATATAACATTTAAGTATAAGTGCTTTAAGTTATATTCCATATATACTTTCAGGATGTTTGAGAGTGGTTTCAGACCTCCAGGAGTTATATTGCAAAATCTAGATTTTGGAGGATTCTTCAGTTTTCCAGACTTAGTCAAATATCAAGATCAGGACATTCCAGACTTAGCCAAATTTCAGGATTAGGACATTCCAGACTTAGCCAAATTTCAGGGCATTTGAAGATCAGGATGACATTTCAGACTTCACCACTCACCAACTTGACCTAGCTCGGACCTTCAAGAATGATATCCATTCACAAAGCAAGACACAATTAGCAACGAAAGCAAAACCAGGCCCTAAGGAAGACTCTCAAAGAAACCCTAATTCTGGGGCCCTATGGACTCACCCTGGCTCAAGCAAAGCTTGTAATCCAACGATCCCCTCGACAGCACTCATCCTGCAAAGGCTAACAGACAAAACCCTAAAAGACCTAGAAAACAAACCCCAGAAGGTAAAAAGCAGGGGTCCCCATTTGCAATGGGGCGATGTGTGAATACGTCACAACAGGACTACGACAAGTTTCTCGCACAAAGCATTAGTGATAATCTCTCCCCATGATATATGATAGGATTGCCTTATGAACATTGTAAACTGATACATCCAGGGTTCAAAAACATTAGTGTTCAAGACCCATCATCCTATTGAGGAGTTATGATGTCTCCAATTTCCCACTTAAAGTCACAACCGTACAACTTAGCCCACCTTGAGAAGGCGGCTCATGGCTCATGAATCCACCTGTTAATATGACATTTACAGTCCTTTTCCCTCTTGACATAGTACTCGACTGCACTATCCTTTGAAATTTCCATATAAACAGGTGCTGGAGGTATTCTGAAGACTCTCAATTGTATCTGCATCAAAGTTCCGTGACTCGCGGTGAGTCACGCGAGTTAGTGGGCCGGGTGACACTTGCTGGGTCACGGTGACCCTGACCCGGGCTCGGAAGGGTCAGGGGGCGTGACTCGCCTGACTCGCCGAGTCAGTGAGTTACTCCCTGACTCGCCGAGTCCGAGGGTCGTGACCCGGCTGGCGTCACTTAAAAAAGTGCAGTAAAAAAAACAAAAAAAACATAACATTTTTTAATGATTTTTTTGCCATTTTTTAATGGTTCTTAGCAGGCTATATTCAGTAGTACAATGGATGGGCACTGATACCACAACTACACTGCTCGAGATGGATGCATTTAATAATGTAGTAGGGGCGATCTTTGCCAACCAATTGTGCAAAGAAGGTCGGACAAAATTGCAGCCGGGTAGAAAATTCTAAAGTTTATGACATGCATTTTAATTTTTCATTTTATAATCTATCTTTAAAGTTGGAAATGAGACTAATGTTTTTTTCTTTTCCTTATCTCAAATAGATGGTGGCAAATGTTTGGGCCTTCAACCCCAAACCTTCAAAAAATTGCTATCCGTATATGGAGCCAACCATGCAGCGCTTCTAGATGTGAGCGCAATTGGAGCATGTTCGAGCACATCCACTCGAAGAGGCGAAATAGATTGTCTGTGGAGAGGTTGAATGATCTATTCTTTGTTCATTACAACCTCCGTCTCAGGACCAGACAGATTTTGGACTCTGACTCCTATTCGATCACTCTAGAGGAAGTCGACCTCGAGTTCGATTGGCTCACTGAGTCTACTGATCCAGTCTTCACTGATGAGGACCTTGAGTGGGTTGACCAGGCAGACAGAGAGGCTGAGGTTGTGGCTATGGCAGATGTGGAGGATAGAGCACGATCAGGCACAACACCTATGGCTACTCAGACTGGCACATCACAAGCAGAGACTATGGCTACTCAGTCATCCAGGACCTACCTTAGACGCCTTTCTACGAGGCTGAGCCAGAGCCAGAGCCATAGACTTGTTTTTGTTTACACTTTACAGTTACATATATGTTTGGGAACATTTGAAGTCATGGATTTTATATACATTGGACAACATTTATAACTCTATATATCTATGTTTTCTAATTCCTTCAGCTACAATTTACATTTCTACGCATGTGATGGATGTATGTTTATGTATGTGATCAGATTAGCTTCTATTTGATGATGTTATAGTGTCTTTAAGCTTAATTCAATAATGGGTGTATGAAACAAGTTTTAAATCGTTAAAAATCTCTAAATTTCAAGGGTTTTCTTATTTTGCCGAGTCGTTGCCGAGTCATTGCTGAGTCCTTACCGAGTCACGAGCCGAGTGAGCCTTGCCAAGTCAGAGCCGAGCCCGAGTCTGGGAACTTTGATCTGCATCAAGGCGGATTATTACCTCACCTTCATCATTTTTAATGGTTCTCGTCTCCTTGTCAAAGCAATGGGTGCAAGCGAGAACAAATTCAGGTTCTAGGGCAGCCACTGGAAAAGAGGATGCGTGATGGATGTGGCTGTCCAATAGCCGCTGCATATTACTATCCTGCGGATCCTCCTCTCTCTTGACGAATTTTGACATGTCCACATACCCTATCTCCATGTCTTTTATGTGATCCAAAGGAGAGGAAACTTGCGAAGGTGAAATTTCATTCTGGTACTTGTCATATTTATACTTCATCTTCTTCGCAATAGGAGAGGATGGTAAATCTGACATTGAAGGATAACCTGGTATACTGCGATGAAGACATAAAAGTGTTAAGGCAACATCATAATCAGCTGCAACTAACATTTTTCCCTCTTCAAATGGGAAGAACTCCAACCCTTGCACTTCACGAATTTGTGAGGGAAAGATGGGAAATAAATGGGAATGCTGGAAATTGACTTTGACCAATTTCAGATCTTGGGGAGAGTTTTACAAGTATACAAGTTGGGAAGAATGAACATGCAATCGGACTTTTAAAACCCGAATGTAAGTATACTTGTAAAATGGTAAATGGAGAAATAAGTGAAAAATGAGAATTAGACTTGTGGGAAATGACGTGAACGGAAAGTACGGATATAAGCAATATGGATGGATACAAATAGGAAGGTTTTGGGAATGTCATTTTCAAGAAAATGGGAAGAACTTTGGACATGCAATCCGGTTCTAAAAGCTCGATTTTGGAAGGATGGGTATTTTTCATCTTTGCAACTTGGAATTTCACTAGAGAATGGTTAAATTCTTATAAGCATAAGGGAAGATCAATTATTTTCATCCAACTTGTAAGTAGGATTTGAAATCCCAAATACAAGTAAAGAGGGAAAATGGGGAAGAACAATGCAATTCACAAATTGCTTTGCGAAGGGGAAAATCTCTCTCACAGAACCGATTTTTGGGCAAAACCAACATATACACAAATTTACAACTAGAAAGGAAAAACAAGAAGACAAGAAAACAAGAAAATGAAACAAGAAAAGAAAAGAAATCATACCTTGTTTCAATCTGAAATGCCTCTTCAAAAGATGATCAATCTTTGAAAGAAGGGAAGAATACTCTTAAATAGAGACTAACCGCATTCCAAAACCAATACCAATACAAGGATCAGTAACTTAGGTTAATAGTTGTTTTCTGAGTTGCATTGATCTACTTTGGTCACTTGTGGAAATTAATATAATTTCTTTCCTTCTTTCTAACTGCTAAAGAAATATTGTCCAGAAGTCTAGATTTGCCTTAATTCGATCTTCCTTGCTTGCATCTGGCAAGTCAATATTTGTTTTAGTATATTATATTTGTTCATATGTTTTTACTACGTCTTTTGAAATTTGCAACATTCCAAATATTACTAGTTACGCTGTTAAATTAGTGTGATATTTAATCTTTTGTTATTGCTGTTTAGATCTGAACTGCTTAGAGAAAATCTGATTCAATTTAGTGAGGCTTCTAGGAAAATTTATATTTGATTACATTCTTTCTTTACAGATCTTTATATTGGTTGTTGTACTTTATTCAATTACACCAATAATTTGTGTTGGGCTACCCAGCAAATACAATTAGTACATAAAAGTGTCTCTCTGTGCAAGTTCTTAACTGCCAGTGCAGCTCCTAATGTCTGAAGTTATCTAGCAGCAAATTCTTTTTCCTTCTTTATCAGAATTTGTTTTATATCTGAGTAATTATGTCAATAATTAATAAAAAGTTTTGTGGATAATGGCATGCTAATTTATAGTATTTGATATCACTAGCATAAATGATAATTACATAATTTTTTAACAAGAAGAAATTTGAAATAATTTTGGTTTACAGAGTAAAATTTTGGGTCCATATCTAATATATTTATCAATCTCGATTTGAAATTTCTCAATGAATCACTTGGATGGTTGCAGTGATGGGTTCCAAGGAACATCCATTGTGGAAGTTGGACATCTTTGGATCTGTAAAAGCAGATGGAGAAAGTTTGGAATCAGAGACAGAAGATCGAATCACAGAAATGGCTGGTGGATCTGGTGGTGGTTCTGGTGGAACTCTTCTTTTGTTTTTACAGACACTTACACTAGGTAACAATTCCTTCCTTTCTAGTGCTGGGGGCCACGGAGGTCGTGTTGGTGGTGGAGGTGGTGCTGGTGGAAGGGTACATTTTCATTGGTCAGGCATTCCTACTGGAGATGAATATGTTCCAATTGCAAATGTTAATGGCACAATTTATACGAGGTGCTTATTTCAGACTTGGATATTATGGTGTGCTTAATATGTGCAGAAATAGTTTTATGGAAGAACCGTTTTCATTTATTTTTGCCTTTTTAATTTTGCAGAAAAATCTTATGGTAGAACTGTTTTTATTTGTTTTTACCTTTTATATCATGTAGGGGAGGAAATGGAAGTGACCATGGAATTTCTGGGGGCAATGGCACTGTTACTGGAAAAGAATGCCCAAAAGGACTCTTTGGTTTATTTTGTGTGGTAGGTTTTGCTTTCAGTTTGGTATCATGGTCACACTTGGTTTGTTGTATTTTCCAAATTCCAATGTGTCAATCAAAGACCCACTTTTTATTTTTTATTTTAAGCAAATGTCTGATTAGTATATTAATGGTAGTGCAATAATTGAAATTAGTTGAAGGAATGTAATCCAGGCTTTATCTTATGCTTTTGTCTATTCGAAAAGGTCGAAGCATGATTCCTATTTGACCTTTGGTAACTATTTGGAATAATGGAATTCCTCAAGGGTGGAATATTTTAAAGTTTAGATTAACAGAAAAGTCAAATTCTATTTAGGTCAAGTATATTAACAAATACCTATTCACAAACTGATTCTCTTCATGGACGTTGTAAAGACCCCTTCCAAGTGGTTCCTTAATTTTCACTTAAATACTACACTTTGCTGATTATTCCTGAATTCTATACTGTTGTTTGTGTAGTTTCAGATTGGTAGATTCAATTTGTTTTACTGCTTGATGTGTTCAACACAAATTTTGCCTTGGCACAGGAAGAATAAAATAACATAAATAGAACTTGGACTTTCTAACTAAGCCAAGTCAATAATGAACATAGCAGCAATACACAGAATCACAGAGGCAAATGAAATTCTGACCTTTATTTGCTGCAAAGATTCAGAATACAAAACTGATGTAAGTGGCCAGTAAATGGAATGCTTGGCATTCATACAATGCATTAAAGTGAAATCCAAATAAAGTGAGATCTCATCATAGCCAGCAACATCGTCCACAATATCATGCTGCAGGTATTTCTTCAATGTTTGAGTGCACAGGTCTGCAAATGGCTCCACATATACTCCAGATTTCATGACTGTGTCCATTATTTTAGAACTGTCAACAGTAAACGTACTTCACAATCACTTTAATTGATAGGCATAATTGAATCCCACAATCTGATAAGCTGTTTGAAAAACATTTGCAAATATAAATTCCTTATGCACAGTAATGGTAAATCTTTAAAAACACATTTAGTTCCATAGCCCAAAGCTAGCTTTAGCAATCTACTCGACAATGAAAAAGATGCCAGAAATATAGTAAAGAGTTCCACGCCCAGACAGCAGAATTGCAAGCCAAGAACATAGAATGGCCGCTTCAATACAAACTCTTTTCCCCGATAATAATATTGCATCTGTGAGGACAGATTCGCAGCCCAAAAAGAGACACTTGATGCCAATAATAATATTGCACAGAAAGAATATAGCTGCGGGTAAAATATAATCCCAACTATTTGCAAACCATACACAAATTAATTAAAGGCCCAATTATATTTGCATCAAGGTGAATAAGGAATGAAGATATCTTCCTAGGTAATGGCAAAGACCAAACTCCTGATTCCTTTATTCCAATACCACGATTATTAAATCCAAGGATTATTCATGCCACAACACATAGTGCTGCCAGATTTTTGACCTTCGAAACATTACAAATCTTCTTTATAAAATATTTCCCATGTGATATTTTCTTCTTACGCTACCCACTCTTCTCGATACAAACATTAGGAATGTATTTTATTTAATCACCTAAAATCCTTCCTAAGTGCATCACAGCTGGGGCCGACAAACTAATAAACCTTATATCAATAAGTCTCCATATAGTAAATATCATTCAATTAAATAATGATGACCCCAAATAATACTTAACGCCTTGAATGGCACTTAGCATAGATACAGCAGCAATTGATATCTTTTCAATAGAATCCCTACTCATTCAAAGCCATCAGAATAATAATAAAGTGATACACAAGATTAATACCATACGTAGCCAATGGAGGAATAAATCCTTTCTTTTAAAAGCTTTTCCAGAATAGAGAAGAAATGCAACTGATAATATTCTTCAGATAATATTTTTCACACGATGTAAATTTAGTGCAAACAATGAATTAATCTTCAGAACTATAGAGAATATGAAATATTTAATAAACTCAAACTTCAGCGCCAATATTATTATTTTATTCACCAGCAATGAAATATCACTTCTCCTGCAACCTGAATATTATCATTCTATAAATTTGTCTTCACAAAAGATTCTGCAAATTTACTGTTGAACCCAAATGTGCAGTCCGTCACAAATCCACCACCAGTATCACGTTGGGTTTAAATCCAACCCTACAAGTTCAAGGGTTTGCATTCTCCAACCAACCTGAAAGCCAAGGCTCTCTAATAACTCTGAAATAATTTTGCCGAATGATTTTTCAATCAATTCAAAGCTCCTTTAATAATATCGCTTGACAGTTCTTCCCATTCAGTTACCATGATTAATTAATTTAGTTTAATTAGTCCTTCCCTAAAGTCAGTTTATTAATTATTAATATTACCCTTAATTTAAGCCTAAGGTAATAATAATAATCAATTCTTATAGAATTCCCCTTTTTGGAAATATTTTAACCTTGGGAATTAAATAATATATATATATATTTTAATTCTATTAAAAATGGGACATTGCAGACGTAAAGCCATTATTTGATAGTTGAAAATAACAATTTTGTATTTGTAAGTTGTTTCTCAAGTAAACTACGTGAAGGACATGAAATAAATAGTAATACTATTTTGTTGTTCCACTTCGTATCATCATTGCCATGGGTAAGAAAGCCTTTTGGAATTGGTTGCACTGATTGTATTTAATTGACTGGTTTGTTTGTTTTGACTATGATATCACATGTAATGAACTTTTGATAAGTAGTGGTTTTTTGGTTTAATTTGTACCAAAATTAATTGGCATGTTCAATGTGCTGTCATTAATGAAGAATTTTAATATTTATTCAGTCAATTTAATATTATACTTCAGATGGTAGGAAAAAGCACCACGTGTGTGTTGGTTGAAAATTTTGTACACTTGGGGAAATATACAAAATTGTGGCTTCAACAACAATGTGTGAGTAAAACTCTCCTAATTAAGGGAAGACTCCCCCTATCTATCTAATACTAAAATTAAAATAAGATGGGACAACAGTCTTTCTTCTTTTTTCAAGAAAGTCAATATCCTTTTCTCTTCACAGAAAAGTGATAGCTATTTAACATAAAACAACAGTAACAACTTTTTGAAATGAAATGAGAGAAAGGAAATGGAGTTTCCTGAAAGTTCAAAGACTTCCGTCACTTCCTTCGGGACGTGACAACAATATCATGCTCAAAGTCTTGACTATGTCAAATCCTATCTACCCTTTTCTATTCTAATGACATCAATAACAAATTATGACAGCACAAAGTCTGAAATAACTTATTTCTTTCTACACAAGACAGCAAGAACTAGTGTGAGCTCAAAGTTTCATAGCTATTTCTTATTATAAAATCTACTTCTAATCTCTCTCAAGAACGAGTGTAAGCACAAAGTCTTACAACTTTTCTCAATAGAACTTCTATTTTAACTAAATTAATCTCCAATACTTGCAGTACAAAGTCTGCAAATCAAATTTGATTAAGCCCTTCAAGAAACACTTGCAAGAAAGGTAATGTTGAACATAAACTCAAGAATATAGCACAAAGTCTCAATACTAGTAATTTTCTTCTATTCCTTTCAATCCTTCAATGTACACATAAAGCTCAAAGTCTTCTTTGCTGCAAATTTGGCAGAGTTTTTGCTTGCTTTCCAAAAGATAAAGATTACAATAGACCCACTCAAGTATTTATAGTAGAGGAGTCTTGAGAAAAAGGTGGGAGGATTCTAACTAACTTGAGAAATTCTCTCAACCACCAAGACTTATTCAATAACTAACTATGACTTATTCAAAGTTACAAGTCCTATTCTAAATTGACTTGTTACTCGTCTACTTGTAATTACAAAAGTGCAAGTAATGACTTGACTTGCAATTTACAAAATGTTTTTATAAGTAAACTTGTCAAAAGAAAAACTACAACTAAGAGATTACAATTCTTAAAAAAATGCAACTAAGTGTTGAAAAACACTTAAGTTGCATCATGTGAAGACATGAATCCTTTGAACTTCTAGATGATCGTTTGTAGCTCGGTAGGATTTGGCTCGTGGGTGTTCTTGGCAAAAATCATGGTCTTCACCAAAGTTTTAAAACTCGGACTCGGCAAACCAAAAATTTGGACTCGGACTCAGACTTGTGAAAGACTCGACAAGGACTCGGCAAAACAAAAACCCGTAGTTTTACAAAAAAAAATAAAGAAATTAATGCATTTAGAGAACATAAGAGCCATAATTGAAACATTACACACGTGATATGATCTACAAACACGCAATATTTGAAATTTCATCATTCATATTCATAGTTTCAACTCTAAAATGTATAATAGCAGCATATGTTTATAAATGTTCACAAAATTACATATAATGATATGTCCAACTCGAAATGTGAAAAACAACAATGAACAAACCAAAGAGAAGACTACGTCTTCCTCTTTGTATTTCTCTTAATATAGTTCAATTTTTTAGGCCTTGAGCTAGAAGTAGTAGTAGTGGGTGTTGTGGTTTCTAAATGGTGAGATGATTCTTCTTCAAAGTCAAAGTCCTCATCCTCGTCCTCATCTTTGTCCTCATCTTCATCCTCCATTTCATCTAATCTTGCTCCTTCTGCATCTTGTGCTGCTCCTCTCTCTATTTCTGCAATTTCTTCTTTAGTAAGGAGGACATCGTCACCATCATTTTGTTCATTCACGGTCTAATCAGCATATGGATCAATTTCATCCAAGTCAATGGCCTCATGTGAAACACCCTCCACCTGTCTAACTCGAAGGCGAAGGTTGTACCGATCGAAGACTAGATCATTGAGTCGTTTTTGTGTCAATCTATTTCTTTTCTTTGTGTGAATGTTCTCAAATACACTCCAATTTCATTCACACCCAGAAGCACTGCATGACTGAGACAAAACACAGGCGGCTATCTTTTGAAGATTAGGCGTGCCAACATAATTCTCCCACCATAAATTTACAAAAAACATTTAAAAATATTATAATTGAAAAAAAAATGTAACAATCAAGTTTGTAGTTTATTTCTTGGAGTATTGAACTAAGTTACTAAATTTTTTACCTAAATGTTGTTTTCCCCTCCTATCAATTGCTAGTTGTGATGAGAAGAGTCTCCCCTCTGCACTCTTGTAGATCTTGAACAATGAACATTTCCAAATTCATAAATAGATAGTCAAAGTGTCAAACTCAAATTCAATAATGAACGTTTCCGAATTCATATCTAAAGATAGAGCAATTGCAAATGTCAAATCTCACCTCCAACTCATCAAGAACCTTGTCTCTCAACTCAGGATCAGGTGCCATGTTATCAATGCATGCAATAACATCTGCCATGACCTCCTCATCAACCCTAAATGAATCAGAGAAGTAGAATTTCGGGTTCAAAAAGTAGGCGAAGGCATGTATCGGTTGGTGGAGTTGGTTTGTCCACCTACGATCAATGATGCGCCAAAGGATTTCACATTTTCTCGTACTTCCACGATAGTAATGTGAAATGGCCTCTTTGGCCCTATCCATGGCCTCATAAATGAAACCCATTGGAATGCCCTCTCCATCCACCATACGAAGAACCCTTACCAAAGGTTCTGTCACCTAAAAATATGAAAACAAATTTTAAATTAGTACAAAATTAACACCTAAAAAATAAAATCAGCAAACAAACAAGATTGTATAAAGTTTACTTTTGTGTTTGTTACTTACCGCAGTCAACTCCTCTCCACTTTTGGTGAACCCTTCATCAGAAACAATTGCTTAGAATCTTCTCTGCTTCAGGTCTTTTGGAGTATGCAAACCCCAACCAAGCATCAGACACAAACATCTGCTTAAGATGAGGAATGGCATTAAGAATGCTCTGTAAAGTGATGAAGTGGCTAGCAAATTGTGTCACTCTAGGTCGCACAAGGTCCTTGCCATTTGTGTGTTTTCTCATCAAAGCAAGCACCCAAGTATGGTTGTAGATGAATTTGGTGACACTTCTTGCATCTTCAACCACCTTTTTCACCCATCCAATCTTCCCAATGTCCTCTAGCATCAAGTCCAAGCAATGTGCGGCACAAGGGCTCCATGTAATCATAGGATGCCTCTCCATAAGCATTCTACCTGTAGATACATATGCACCTGTGTTGTCCGTGATAATTTGGACAACATTCTCAACTCCAACTTCCTGAACCAACCCATCCAACAAATTACACAAAGTCTTTGCATTTTTTATTTCATTTGAGGCATCAATAGACTTTAGGAATACCATTGCACCATTTGAAGCTACCAAGAAGTTGAGAAGAGTCCTATTCCGTCCATCTGTCCATCCATCAGATAAAATGTTGCATCCTTTTCTCTTCCAATACCTTTTCTGATCATCAACCACAACTTGTGTATTTTTTACAGCTTTCTCTAGCAATGGCCCATTGAAGTCATGACCTGTTGGGGCCTTAAACCTCTTACCCGCAACTATTAATGCATTAACCAAACCTTCCCAATACACATTGTTTGCTGCATTGAAAGATAGATTATTGTAAAACCAAAAGTTTGAAGCTACTATCCTTGCTTGTTCATGCTTATCTCTATTCCATCCTGTACCTTCAAGTGAAGGTTGTGCACCTGGAACATTGCGTGGTACAAAAAAATTAGGGTCTGATCTAATAGGAGTGTCGCTAGCCTCACCCTCATTGTCACCAAAAGATGAAAGTGACTCACAACCATGAGTGTGACCAATGGGACCCCAAGTGGACAATGTGGGATTCATTGCAGTTGCCATGGCTTTTTATAATTTTTGCCTTTCTTCCTTTTGCATATCATTCCCAGCAAGAATGACCTTCATCTCTCTAATAATCTCAGGAGTTGATTTGGGGCATGCCTCCACACCATATCCAGGTATTTGTGCAAGGTGGTATTTTAATCTATTGATTCCACCCGTCATCCATTTTGTACATTCGGTGCAAGTGACCTCCCCGTTTTTGCTTCCTGGAATCCCATATTTCCATGCTTTATCTCTTTGTCTTCCTGACCTTGGGGTTGCCCTTGGAGTTGAACTTGCCATTGCTGATTTAACATGAAAAAATAAAAAAATCAGCAGGGTTTTATGGAAAATCAACAAAAAAATGACAATGAATCATTTGGGAAAAATAGCATTCAAAAACAAGAAAAAAATATGAGGAAATAACTTAGGAAAGGAAATATAATTTTTTTTGGCAGCATATCCCCTTGTTTTTCAAGATTCTTTGGATTTTCAAAACATGAAAATGATTCAAATGAAAAAAAAAAGAGAAAAAATCCTTATCTAGATCTCTTTTGCTGATTTTATTTTCTTCCATCTCCTTCTTCAAACCCTACAAACCTGCTATAACCAATCAAAAATGCCAAATGAGGTGAAAAAACAAAATAAAACTGTGTTTTATTGGTTATATGGCGTGTAAACTAGGCTGCGCGAGTCCATATGAAAGACTCGCAAGTCCAAGCAAAAGACTCGCGAGTCTTTCATATGGACTCGCCAGGACTCGCCTCGCAAGTCCTTGGCGAGTCGACTCGTGGCTCCCATGAACTCGTGAGTCCGTGGCGAGTCTTAAAACACTGGTCTTCACAATGGTATCATGGCATTGAAGAAGCATAGAGTTGTTCTTCTCCAAAGTGGATTGGATTTCATGCAAGAAGATTTGATGTTTCATCAAAACTTGAATTGAGGTAGCTGAAAATTGTTCACTCCTCCACTCATTATAAATCTTCATCTGTAGATCTGCGAGCACTTCTTCTTCTGGTATCAACTCCCCATTCTGATCCATGATATTGCAAGAGGCCTTCTCACAGTGAGAAACAACACCTTGGAATACTTCAACTGACAATCTCATTGCGTCATCAATTTCTTCAATGAGGGATTTGAGAACGAGGGCTTTGTTCTCTAGAAGCTCTTCAAATTCCAGATATATGATCCTGGAAGGAATAATGGCATGCTCCTGAAGAGCACTCAACTGTTGTCGAGGCATCTTGTGTCAAACCGTCAAGCTACCTTCAACCCTTTCCAAGTTTTGTTTGAAAGTCTCAGAGGAATGATTCAATTTTTCTTCAATGGTCTCCAACTTAACCATCATTTGGAATATGTCTTTTAGCACTTGCGCACACAAATCATGAAGTTGATCCACCCAAGAGTCCAACGCTTGTACCTTCTAAGTAGCTCTTTCAACTCCCAGAATTGATTCTTGTGAACCGGAAGAACTTGAAGGAATACTCCCTTCACCAGCAGGTTTTGTGATTTTATGAACAACTGCAACAAGTTGCCTTTTCTCCTCTTCTAGCTTGTCTTTCTTTGCTAGAAGTTCATCATACTGCTGTACTAGTGAAGCTACGGATTGCAAGCCATCATGCTTGACCACTTCATGCGTTTGTTTACCCAATTCTATCCTTGAAACCTTGTAATCAACAACTTGCATTTTCTCACATGGCTTATCTGCAAGAGGCTCAACAATTTCAACCACCTTCATCTTATTACTATCAACTGTTACCCTTGAGAATGTCTTGGCTTTTTTAGCAACCTTGGGCCTAGATTGCTTGAGCTGCTGATAATCAAATACATCAGGAGAATTTCCTCCTTCTTCTTGGGAGTGAAAGAACTAAGCCATGGAGGTGAAACGATTAGTTCTCCTCCAGTAGCTACTGAAGGCAAAGGAGAAGCAGTTTCTATTTGAACAGTCGTGATCACCTTGGGAGAAGTATCTGTCTAGATGGCAACTATGGTTTGCTCGGTAACCAAAGGGCATGAAGATTGTCTCATAAACTCTTCAAAGCCGAAAGTAGAGGTATCAATCTCTGACAAATGAATGCATGCAGGAGTATCCTCGAAGATTTCTAGCAAACTCTCTTGTTGATGATCAAGGGGTGGCTCAACTGCTGAAATGGGAACAACATTTTGAGGAGACTCATCCACTACTGTGTCAGGTGGAGATAGAGGCAGCTCCATGGAAACTGAGGAGGGAATCTCATGAGGTGACTCCAAAGTCAGTGACTTAGGAGCATCATTTGATTGTTGTCCTTCCTCCGGATCATCGGGATCAATCGCATGAATGTGAATCTGGGAAATTTTTTTCCACGAACTGTCGTCTCCTTAGGAGGAAGCACTATTACCCGACTAACCCGCAATTTGATCCTAGTGCCTGAAGATGATGCACCTTCCTTTTGTCGATTTGAATCTCGGACTTACGTCCAAGAGGTCCCGTAGAGTCATCTTCCTTTCCAACCTTGATCTTGACGAATCTAACACGACTACCTTTGAGCCAAGTGTTGGTGTTAGCTAGGGTAGGCTGAAATCTTTCAAGAATGGAAATGCATTCTTTATATGACCATTGGACTAAAGGAAGTGGGGCTTCATTAACCCTTCGTGAGACATACTCTGGATCAAGCACATTCCCATCATCAATCATGTAATGTCCCTTTTTCTAGGTGACATGAGATGAGTAGGGGTTGACCTAGCATTCGAGTTCCCATAGGTCAATGACATGGTTAGGGGACTCATTCGCAGGGTCATGGAGCTTTGCAGGGGCTCTGTAAGTCGTTTTGGACCTTCAGACGACAATTCCTTGATTTTAGGGAGATTCCCTACTTTTTAGGAGGTTGTGGCAGTTTCCATATTTGAGGTTCCACGGGACCATACCATGGTTTCAGTTTTAGGAAGATTGGGTGTGTTTCTTAGTTTCTAGGAGCATCCCTAGATTTTAGGGATGGGACTGCCAGTTGACCCATCTTGTTTGGCATCAGTCACAGACAGGTGACAAAGTCAGATTCATGTTTGGTTGGTTATTTTGGGCTATTATTGGATCTATGGAAATATTTTAATATATTTAAATATTTCCTAAGTTAGCGATTAAATAAATTAAAATAAGGCTATGTATATAGCCATTTCGGAGTAATAAGGGGTTTTTGGCTTCATCTGGTTTGATATGCCTATGTGTTATAGCTCGTTGGAAACGTCTTGAACTTTACTACATGATTCTCACCTCCCGGAGTCTTTTTGGATGCTTGAAGCTATTCATTTGCAATAAAGTGATATTTTTCTATAGTTTGACGCCATAATTGGGAAAGTGTCACTTTAATTATAAAGCGCAAGCTTTATTATTCTTTAGGGTTCGACTTGCAAAGAGAAAGGAGTTATAAGGAGATGAAAACCTAATTGATAGCATCTTTGATCATTTTGAAATTTGCAAATTTGGGAATTGCTCTGGAAGAGTGATTTTTGGTCTGGGATGCAAACCCTAGGTTTGAGCTTGCTGGGACGTAGCCCTCAGCAGGAGTTGACAATGGATTTATCTAGGATTGCATAGAGATTGTCAGAGGTAGAAGACACATCTTCTTGGCCTAAAGATTCAGCGTGCGTATTGGGGGTTTCAATAGGGTGGCTGGTCTATTTCAGTTGGCACGTGATTTGCAGCAGCTTCAACGCCTCCTTTGCAACCACACCTTGTTTGTATGTTGGCTTGAAGGGTTGTATTCAGCTTATTTGGTCTTCCTTTTTCGGTGCCAGTAATATTCCTCCATCTGGCATCAATCCAGATTGAGAACAGCTCCAAATAAATGTATGGATTCTTGCTGATTACAAAACTAGGTTATTTGCCTGGTATGATTTGCAGTATTTCAGATTGCTTAAGTGTTCTTACATATGAACATTGTTTACTGTTTATTTCACAGTTGTTGCTATTTATCAATTACTTTACTTATACATCAAAACCCCCAAAAAAACAATCCCTTTCTGCAACTTTTGTCTATTCTATAAGATCACTGAAAAATTACAGAAAATATAGTATGCTTAATTAAGAATTTACAACAGCAACAACAAAAGGATCCATTTGGGATCTTTCAGTGGTATCAGAGCATAATCCTGCTAGCCTGTGGGGTGGTAATTGCATTTACTTGGTGTGATTGGATTTGGTTTTCAGTTGGACATAAAAAGAATCATCATGACAGGGTTATGTAAAAATAAACAAGCAGGGAAGGAATTTGGTCAAACACCTTCAAAGAGTTCAAGACACACTAGAGGTACAACTACATCTAAAAGTACAAGGAGGAGGCCCCCTGTTAAAACATTCAGTGATACAGTCATAAGCAACTATCATGGGTATTGCTCCCTTCCAAAAAAGCTACAGGATATGCTTACTTTCACCCAATTTATGGGTATTCCAGATGAAGCTGAAGATGCTATGAATTCATATCAGCTGCAAATAAAAAGAGAAGAACTGATTGACTCATCCATAAATAAGGTTTGTAAAAATCTCTATGAAGAATTTGATGAACATGCTATAAGGGATGAAGTGGTACCTATGAATGTTGAAAACATCTCACAAAGGTATGGCAACCATTCTGATTTTTATAACAGCAGTCTTTCATATGAACACAATGATGATTCAAAGGTCATGGCACATGAGGAGGAAGTTGTAGGAGGGATTCCTATAGTTGGCACGCAATATATGAGTGTTAAACAAGAGGGATGCAAGGGGAAAACAAGCCATAGCAGCCCTGACTTTTATGACAGTAGTCTTACTATCGAGCATAATCAAGATTTCGATGCTTTGGTGCATGAGGATGATGGTTGTGAGGGGTCATCTCATGCAAACACTCATTGTTTGGGTGTTATTGATGCTTTTGATATTGAAGAAACATGTCATAATGAGTCTGATTTTTACAAATCAGACCTTAGAAGATGGGAACAAAACAGAAAATGTGCCTAATGGTGATGGTTCCGAGGAGAGTTTGACGGATGTGTGTGAGTCTATCTTGATAGGGGAGGTGTATGTTGAACTTGGCAAATCAGCAGCCTCTAGCATGTTATTCGAGCCACCCCACGAGGTTCATAACCAAAGTGATATACTTCTCTTCCTCAAGATATGGCAGCCTTTGGTCAAGAAGAGAATAATGATTTGCATTCTAGACTTGAATGCACACATGGTGCAATCATGGGTTATGATAATGTGAATAATACAATCCATCATAAATCAGATTTTGTACATTTTGGGACAGCTGATATAGAGCAATCTCAGAGGATGAATGAAGGATGGTTGGCAAGAGCCAAGCAAGCCAAGTTGATAGCTCATCAGGCTAAGCTTCAACTTCAGCACATTCAAGATACTCATCACCATATTGGTAAGGAGGAACAAGAGCTATCTAATTCTGATTTTCAGCTGATATTGGTTATATTTTATATGGTGGTGATGGAATTGATAATGAGGCTCGTAGTGGACCAACCACTAATGAGTTATCCTTGATTGGCATAGAAGGTATTCCGAATGCACCTTTGATTTTGTCACCTCTTTCATATGATAAGGCAGCGTTGTACTTATTGATTGGTGACTCAGTTTTCTTAGATTTGACAGTCGGTTATGAAGATCAGCATGTAAGGGACTTCATTTGTTACATGGCTCAACAAAACATTTACTTAGCAACCTTTAATGAAGGCACATTAATTTGTGGAAATATAGGTAAAGTTACAACAATTGTTTGGAGGTCTTGGAAAAGTATTCAACACACTTTACTTGTTGGAAATTGGCTCATTGATGGATTCATATCAGCATTGATGGTTGGTAGTACTTGTGGCTTCAATTGGAGTGAAGTTCTTAGCTGGTTAGATGATGTTCAAGTTCACAACAGCAGTATAATGAGTATTGACATTATGGATGGATATGACAGTGCAAAGATTTGGAATCTTGGTATTGACATGTGTGGTGCATTTCTTCAGTGGATCCATGATGAGTTGTTTCACTTTGGGTATACAAATGTTTATATCAGAGTAGCGCAGTGGTTGGGTGAAGCAATGTTTATCAGATTGATATGGGATCCAGTGAATTGGTTTTCAGTGTGTAGGTGCAGATTGCTTGAGGGCAAGCAATCTTCGGGAAGGGAAGATTGTAATGTCCCCTTTTCTAGGTGACATGAGATGAGCAGGGGTTGACCTACCATTCGAGTTCCCGTAGGTCAATGACATGGTTAGGGGACTCATTCTCAGGGTCATGGAGCTTTGCAGGGGCTCTGTGAGTCGTTTTGGACCTTCAGACTAAAGTTCCTTGATTTTAGGGAGATTCCCTACTTTTTAGGAGGTTGTGGCAGTTTCCATATTTGAGGTTCCACGGGACCATACCATGGTTTCAGTTTCAGGAAGATTGGGTGTGTTTCCTAGTTTCTAGGAGCATCCCTAGATTTTAGGGATGGGACTGCCAGTTGGCCCATCTTGTCTGACATCAGTCACAGATAGGTGACAAAGTCAGATTCATGTTTGGTTGGTTATTTTGGGCTATTATTGGATCTATGGAAATATTTTAATATATTTCCTAAGTTAGCAATTAAATAAACTAAAATAAGGCTATGTATATAGCCATTTCAGAGTAATAAGGGTTTTTTGGCTTCATATGGTTTGATATGCCTATGTGTTATAGCTCGTTGGAAAGGTTTTGAACTTTGCTACATGATTCTCACCTCCCAGAGTCTTTTTGGAAGCTTGAAGCTATTTATTCGCAATAAAGTGATATTTTTCTATAGTTTGACGCCATAATTGGGAAAGTGTCACTTTAATTATAAAGTGCAAGCTTTATTATTCTTTAGGGTTCGACTTGCACAGAGAAAGGAGTTATAAGGAGATGAAAACCTAATTGATAGCATCTTTGATCATTTTGAAACTTGCGAATTTGGGAATTGCTCTAGAAGAGTGATTTTTGGTCTGGGACGCAAACCCCAGGTTTGAGCTTGCTGGGACGTATACCTCAGCAGGAGTTGACAGTGGATTTATCCAGGATTGCACAGAGATTGTCAGAGGTAGAAGACACATTTTCTTGGCCTGAAGATTCAACGTGCATATTGGGGGTTTCAACAGGGTGGCTGGTCTATTTCAGCTGGCACGTGATTTGCAACAGCTTCCACGCTTCCTTTGCAACCACGCCTTGTTTGTATGTTGGCTTGAAGGGTTGTATTCAACTTATTTGGTTTTCCTTGTTCGTTGCCAGTAATATTCCTCCATCTGGCATCAATCCAGATTGAGAACAGCTCCAAATAAATGTATGGATTTTTGCCTGGTATGATTTGTAGTATTTTCAGATTGCTTAAATGTTCTTACATATGAACATTGTTTACTGTTTATTTCACAGTTGTTGCTATTTATCAATTACTTTACTTATACATCAAAATCCAAAAAGAAACAATCCCTTTCTGCAACTTTTGTCTATTCTATAAGATCACCGAAAAATTACAGAAAATATAGTATGTTTAATTAAGAATTTACAGCAGCAACAACAAAAGGATCCAGTTGGGATCTTTCAAATCATCCCTTGCGGAATGTCCAGCAGGTTCAAATCAATAACTTGCTCAAGGGTGAGCCTGCAGTAGTCCATCTTGAGAACCTCCATTTCTGTATGGAGATCCACCCAGATATCCTCAATGCGATGCACATGTATGAAGGACTTTTTGATCTTTTCCTTTCTACCTCGGTAGTCAAAATCTGCCCTTGACTTAAACCTTTTGAGTTTAATCTCCTGCATCTCGGTCTCCATAGCTTTGGCTTTGTTGGATGTGATAAGGGAGTACTGGCCAATCTTCAATGGGTTGGTTGTAGAAATCTCCATCCCAACCTTATGTTTGATAGATTGATGTGCAGGAACAACCATGATCTGTCTTCCCAACTCCATAAGAATAGTTTTATTAGTTGAGTATCTAGGAAGCATGTATGGCTGCCCATTGTAGCATTCGACTCTTATATAAGTGAAAGTCTTGAATTGAAGGAACAAGCAACCATACCCATTCACTCTTTCCCATGCTTCATCTGACACCCTTCTGTTCTTTAGAGTCTTGTCAAACTGGCACATGAAGTAACCAAAGAATGCATCTTGAACCCTCCTGAAATGTAATCTACTGGGTCTCAAGGGCAGCTGATGATAGTATTCCCACACAGGTATAAGCGAGCAATCACGCTTGGTAGAAAGACTAGGGAAATGTCTAAGTGATGCCGCCAAATACACTAAATATCTACGTTACCCCAAGTTTCCAGGACGACAATTTTTTTTGCCAAATTTGGGGACGGGGGGGATGGCAAAAGGGACGGCTATATAAAATATAGGGAAAATTGAAAATATATAGGAAAATTCTAAATGTTCATATGAAAACATGGATATAGCATGTGTATGATACTATGAAAACATTTTAGAATGCAAACATCGAACATACAACAGTATCAATAGACTCAATATTCAATATGCACTCATAATTTAGAATTTCAATTCATTCACATTGTCAATATGCATATCATAATAGATATTAAAGAAATAACATACAAAATGCACAAAGGCTACACTGCTGCCATATTGTTTCATTGTCAATTGCAATATGGAAATCAAAATAGTACTAAGTAAATACTAAAAAGCAAAGTATAATATTTATTATTTAATATTTTATTATTTAATTTATTTTCTATTTATAAATTTTAAAATTTATAATATGAATTAATTTAAAATTATAAATATTTGATATGAATTAATAAATTTAATGTTGCCTTTTAATTTTTGATAGAATTCAATTATAAAAAAGTTGATAGTCGTTTTTAAATTTTTTTCAATATAGATGGCCCATGTTAGAAAAATATAGATAGTTGTATTTTCAATAATTTTTGATAACTATTTTGAAAAATTTGAATTGATAGAGGGCCCATGTTAGAAAAATTTAAAAAAAATTGAAAATACGACTTTTTAAAATTTTTTTAATATTTTTCCCTAGCCCTAGATGTGGGGGACGTCTAGTCGTCCTCGGGACGGCTGGGGTGTCCCCAATCTGTCCCCAGCCGTTCCCCAGCCGTCCCCGAGACGTATAGATATCCCCCACAGCTAGGGAAGCCGTCCCCCCGTTTCGGGGACGTCCCCTCAAAATTCTGACAATTTGGGGACGAGGGACGTCCCCTGGCTGTCCCCAAGTCCCCGAAACGTCCTCGGGACTGGGATGGGGGTTTTCAATTAGGGGACGCGTCCTTGGGTTTCGTAGCTAAATATGAGTTCATGTAGAATGTCATGGTAGTAGGGACTGCTGCAAGTTGTTCACACAAAGCATCATTGATAATCTCTCCCCATGATATATGATGGGACTGCCTTATGAACATGATAAATTGATACATCCAAGGCTCAAAAACATTAGAGTGCTCAAGACCCAACATTCTGCTGAGGAGAGTAATGATATCTCCAATTTCCCACTTGAAGTCACAACGGTACAACTTAGCCCACCTTGTGAAAGCGGCTCGTGGTTCATGAATCCATCTGTTAATGTGGCATTTGCAGTCCTTTTCCCTTTTGACATAGTACTCAGCTGCACTATCCTTTGAAATCTCCATATACACAGGTGCTGATGGTATTCTGAAGACTTTCTCAGTAGTATCCGCATCAAGGCGGATTATTGCCTCACCATCATCATTTCTAATGGTTCTCGTCTCCTTGTCAAAGTGGTGAGCACAAGCGAGAACAAATTCAGGTTCTAGGGTAGCCACTGGAAAAGAAGATGCATGATGAATGTGGTTGTCCAACAACCGCTGCATATTACTATCATGCGGATCCTCCACCCTTTTAATGAATTCTGACATGTCAACACGATCTATTTCCGTATCCTTGATATGATCCAAAGGAGAGGAAACTTGTGAAGGGGAAACTTCATTCTGATACTTGTCATATTTATACTTCATCTTCTTTGGAATGGAAGATGATGGTAAATCTGACATTGAAGAACAACCTGGTATGCTGCGATGAAGAGTTAAAAGTGTTAAAGCAACATCAAAATCAGCTGCAACTAACATTTTTTCTTCTTCAAATGGGAAGAATTCCAACCCTTGCACTCCACAACTTTGTGAGAGAAAGATGGAAAATAAATGGGAATGCTTGAAACTTGACTTTGACCAATTTCGTATCTTGGGGAACATTTTACAAGTATACAAGTGGGGAAAGACAAACATGCAATCGAACTTTTGAAACCTGAATGCAAGTATTCTTGTAAAAAGGAAAATGAAGAAGCGTGTGAAAAATGAGATTTTGACATGTGGGAAATGATGGGAATGGTATGTACGAATAATGGCAATGAGTATGGATGAAAATGGAAAGATTTTGGGAATGTCATCTTCAAGAAAATGGGAAGAACTTTCAACATGTAATCGGGTTCTAAAAATCCGATTTTGAAAGAATGGGTATTTTTCAACTTAGAAAATTGGAATTTTACCAAAAGATGATTAAAATATTCCAATCACATGGGAAGATCAATTATTTTCATCCTACTTGTAATCGGGATTTAAAATCCCGAATACAAGTAAAGAGGTAAAATCGGGAAGATCATTGCAATTTACAAATTGCTTTGTAAAGGAGAAAATCTCTCTCACAAAAACGATTTTAGGGCAAAACCAACATAAATACAAATTTAAAACTAGAAAGATAAAACAAGAAGACAAGAAATATAAACAAAATGAAAAGAAAACATACCTTGCTTCAATCCAAATGCTCTTCTAAGGAAATGCAACAATCCTTGTGATGAAGACTTAAAACCTTTAAATAAGCAGCAAATCGAACTCCCAAAACCCTAGCCACGTTTTTAGAAGCAAAAACGCCTTGCAAAATGGCATAAGAAGAGGTCAAAACCTCATCAAACCCCAACACCTAGGCAAGAGACGGCAAAACGACTTAGGAGACGAAAGATTCGTGGCATTTTGGAGGAGCAAATTGTGGCATTTGAAGAACACGTGTTGCTGTTATAACGCCTTCAAACCAGCAAATAAATCCACCAAATGGCATGGATAGAGTTTCAAGATGCATGAAAATAGCTAAGAATTCAAAACGCCTTCTTCCTCCTAGAAAATCTCCACAAAAATTGATTGAAACTTTCAACAAATTCGCCTAAGAAGCTGGTCGGGTTCTTGGAGAAACGCAACAAATAATTTTGCATGTAATAGTGAAAATTGGGTTTCTTTCTTCATATTACAAGTAAAAAAATAGCTTTATCTCCATTCTAGAGCAAATCGGGTTTTAGGAACTCATTTACAAGTTTAAAATGTTTACTTTTCATTGCACAAGGAAAAATCGGGTTTTTGAGATTTACAAGTCATAATAACTTGTAAGGGGAAAATAAAACCCCCTTAACAAGTTTTAATAACTTGTAAAAAAGAACTTGTAATGGGGATTTAAAATTCCCTTTACAAGTGACCTGGAAATAAAACATGTAATAGGGAAATAAAATCCCTATTACAAGTAAAATCACTTGAATAGGAACTTTATAAAAGAATTACAAGTGACTTTTAGATTTATAATTTAAAATTAACTTTTAACTTATCAAAAAAAATGCCTATTATGACTTAAAAAGCCAAAAAACATTAAGGGGGAAATAAAAAGTAAGTTACAAGTTCTAATTTCATAAAGTGCACTTGTAATTAACTTAAAATTTCCCTACAAAGACTAAAACAAAGGAAAACATTAAAACTTGCAACTTAAGGAAAATTTCCCACTTGCAGTCAAGGAGAAAAAACCCGAAATTGAAGGAAAAACATAGCAAACGAACCCAGAATGTGATGAAATTCAAAACGTGGTTTGAGTATGGACTGAGGATTAGTCCAGTCCAAGGATAAGGCGAAATTTTGCCTCGGGAAGCGTGCCATAGAGTAAAATTTTCATTTTTTTGACAAAAATTTCATATAATGGTCCATCATTTTTGAAAACAAAAATGAGGACAAGAGTGTGAAGAGCATGGATTGAAGACTTCTATCTTTAAGGCTATTTCTCTATTATTTCTATTGTAGGAACACAATTGCTATTCATTTGAAGTTACTGGATTTGCATGATATCAGTGTAAATGTGGGATGGGCACATATATTTTTGTGATTCTTATGTGGGACTATCTTTTGCCACATACTAGCATGAATGAAAATTCTATAATATAAGGAAAGCTAAAAATTTTTGCTGAGGTGTTTGGACTTTACAAGACTAACTAAAACTTAAATGTAAGGACATTGCCTATTCTATCTCATCCATTCTTTGATTAGTACCAATATCAACTTCGTAATATATCAACCTGATGGTACATATAGAGTCACAAGAGTCTTCCACATCTAAAATCATTTAATGAGGTGAAGTGTGTAAGTGAGCATGAGTCTAACAATACCCGATTCATCATAATCAATAATAGTAACACAGATAATATTATTGGATTAAGCATTTTGAATGCATTTATATAAATAATTTTTTATGTTCTAATATTTTTTTTTTTGTGATTTTGGAGGATAACTGCCTCATATATGTGAAGCTGTTTAGCACCTTCTTTCACCCATTCATTGATATTGTAATCATTAAACCCACCCTAGATACCAAGTCACATAGAGTAGGGTAGGCCTGTTAGTGTTTGGTAGCTTCAGGAGATATTTTCTCCTTAATTAAAAGTAGGTCGGCGTACATATTGCATTTATTATTTTATGTTTTTCTTCTAAGGGAGCCGACCTAAATAAAAGGTCACCTAGATTGGTATGTATGTAAGGTGGTGATCATTCATTTCATATATAATTCAATCATGTCATTCTTACCTCTAGTAGAAGTTTGCCATTCCATTTGCAGCAGATCTGATTTCAAGGAGAAGCATATTTATTTGTACTTAGCATCAAAGAGTGATGCTATTATTCATTGTATTAATTCGGCCTTGAGTAAGCCCAGACTTGTAAGCAGATTTCTGCTCTTATTCATTCAATATATGGAGATATATTTTGCTGGGTTTTTCTCCCTCAAGTAGGAGGGTTTTCCCAGGATAAAAGTGTCATGTTTATTGTTCATGTGTTGCATTTTCTGCTTTATGTTAAATCTAATCTTAAAACTAACATGGTATCAGAGTGGGTTCAAGAGATCCAATCAGATTTAATTAAGCAGATTCTCCATGAAGTTCATTTTGAAAGGCGTTGAATCTTATGTAGTCTATTGGCATGGCACTCAAGAGGAGACGCCTGTATTGGAGGCGGATAAGTGGAAAAGATTGAGCATCTAGGGCCTGAACATTTGCATCAACTGTGAAGCTCTTATCTTATCATACAACATTGCGTGAGCCTGTAAGATCCATCGACAAAATACACAATTGACTCCCAGGGCTGCAGACACTATACATCATAAGGAATCACGAAGGACACACGAATCTCAGTATAGCGACTATCATTTGAAGTGACTTCCGATTTGCTTGTGGCTGCGTAGCCTCCGACTCTCGCCACTCACCAATCAGAGCCTTTCTCCACCTACGGATACTATATCTAGCGAATAGAACTTTGGGTACCTTCATTCTGTAAATTAATTCGATGAGCATTGGCAGAATGTACTATAAACATTTGTTATATGTTGATTTGCCAATATATATATGAAATACGTGAAACTGAGCAAATTATTGTCCAAGGTGTCATTTGCAATATATGTTGGCATATGATGAAGCGGTGTTCATTTATGTTGTCATTGATGTCAATAAGTGCTCTAGAAGGATGAAGATCAAAAGAAGTTGTTATTGATGTTCAAGCAAAAGGAACCGGTGTGTATGGAGATCGGCAACAGTAATGGATAACCAGAATGAAGTGGACCGGTATTGGGGTTCACTAAGTATGTCTACCGGTTGATAATCTAGTGTTATTGGTTTGGCTTATGCAGAGCAACTGAAGACGTGTCGTGACCTGCAAGGTAAAGAATAAAATATCATGTTAGATTGAACACATTAATGTCCTACCTCAGGAGTGTGCGTTTTTCCTATCTGGTAGGTGAAGAGCGCAGGATGGGTCATTAATTTGAAGATGCAGAATGGTTCGCGATCTGATTTAGATTGTCTCCTGAAAAGCCTGAATGATGCCAGATGCAGAATGTTTCGTGATTTGATTTAGATCGTATGCAATGGGTTTGAATGGTCAGGATTGGACCGCTTGTAAGCAAATAGTCAGGATCGAACCGTCTTTGTAAAACTTAGGTTTAGGGTTTATGCTTTCGACCGAGTGATTGTCTATAAGGTCGATGTAGTTCAGATTTTGTATGTGTTGGCAAATGTTGTGTGTGTGTGTCTGCTTAATGGCAGATTGGATACTTGCCAAACTTGAGTTAGAGATATGCAGAGTGTGATTGCAAAAGAGAGGAGCTTAGAAGGATTTGCCCTAGCAAGGTGTGTTATCTTCAGATCTGTGTTTTACTTGTTGTTTTCGAACCACTTCAACAGATTGTAAATCCCTTGACCGGGTAAGCTTTAGCAGGCTTTTGTTGTAATTCCTTTAACCAAGTGGCTCAAGTTTATTGAGTTATTTAAATCCTCTAGCAAGGTAACTCCTAACAGGGTTTCAATCCTTAACCGGATTTTACAGCCATCCCTTAACCGGGTGATCCCTAACAGAACCTTATTGTAAAGTCTTTAACCGGACTAGGCTCCTAACAGAGCGGACTTCAAGAGAGTTCAGAACAAGCTTGTGGGTATTCATCCCCACTGTGGTTTTTCCCATTTGGGTTTCCATGTGAAAAATCTGTGTGTCATGGGTTGTGTATTTTTCATGTGATGATTGAGCAGTCTTTGTTTAGTTGAATATGCATGCAAAGCTAATGGTGGTGGTATTACTAATGCAACTTATGCATGATCAAGTCAGTAAAATTGCTATCTAGATTTGAGACTTGTTGTAAACTGTTTGAAGTACTTCTGTTTTACGGGTTTAGCTGTCCGAAGTATTTCTGTGTTTTACTGGTATAGCCATGGTTAAGTTCAGTGGAGAAGACAACTTGTCAGCATTGTTTTAATATGATAAGGTGCAGAGAAGTTTTTGTCTGTACTGATTCACCCCCCCCCCCCCCCCCCCCCTCTCAATACCGATTAGGGTATTAGTTGTTCATCATTATTAATCATTAGACGCATAAGTATTTCATTCGAAATGTTTGATTACTGCTTGGATTGGTTGAGGGTTATTCTTGGCCATACAAAACATATTGGTGCTTCTATTCATATCTTATGATACAAAATTTTGTTGTTGGTACATTCATTGTCTCAACGGAAGTTTGTTGTTCCTATCCTGGGTGCATCTGGAGCATAGTTGAATCTTTAGGTGCAAAGATTAGGAAAAAACAATTGGTGGGTTGAGAGGAAGATTAGACAATAAAGAGATAAGTATTTCATATCCTTGAATAATGTTCATGAATCTTTTATGTAGTTATTTGGAATGGTGAATCATGTATACTTCTAGCATTGGTATTTCTCTTCGGGATAGGTTGATTCTATAAACTATTAGGAATATCTCTGAAGATGCTTCCAGGATGGATCGAGGAGCATAAGGATGATGAGAGATTGCATTCAAGGGAGGAAGAGCTTGATGCATCCTGCAAGGAAGTCACGTAGGCTGAAGAATGGAGACACAACTTGTTGCCATGGGGTTGAGTTGGTAGCACATAATTGGAGACATCTCTCAAAGAGAAAGATCCTATTCAGATTGTCATTGTGATCAAGTTCTTCAAAGAGGAGGAATTAACATTTAGAGGGAGTCTGACAAATCAACAAAGGTAACCTTGGACAAGGTGATCAGGAGGTTGATGCAAGTACTTGGAACTTTAGAGGGAGTCACATCATCATGAAGATCTCTTGTATTGTATATTTCTCTAAGATGGAGAAATATGAGGTGAAAGCCCTTGTAGTGTATATTTCTTTGAGACGGAGAAATATGAGGTGAAAACCCTTGTAGTGTATATTGCTCTGAGATAGAGAAATATGAGGTGAAAGCCCTTGTAGTGTATATTTCTTTAAGACAGAGAAATATGAGGTGAAAGCCCTTGTAGTGTATGTTTCTTCTGAGATGGAGAAATATGAGGTGCGAACCCTTGTTCATCTTTGAGATTGAGATGAGACATCATGTTGAGAGACTCCATGACAACATCATGTTGAGAGACTCCGTGATGGACACTTGTGCACATGTTTCTTTCCACACATGGGAGTAGCCATGGTGGATGTCATGTTGAGAGACTCCATGACAACATCACATTGAGAGACTCCGTGATGAACCTTTGAGCTTTCCACAAATGGATGTAGCCATTGTGGGCGTCATGTTGAGAGACTCCATGACGTAGATATCTGGAAAATATCTCCCTAGCTAAGAGGGAGTGTTAGTGTTTGGTAGCTTCAGGAGATATTTTCTCCTTAATTAAAAGCAGGTCAACCTACATATTGCAATTATTATTTTATGTTTTTCTTCTAAGGGAGACGACCTAGATGAAAGGTCACCTAGATTGGTATATATGTAAGGTCGTGATCATTCATTTCATGTACAATTCAATCATGTCATTCTCACCTCTAGTAGAAGTTTTCCATTCCATTTGCAGCAGATCAGACTTCAAGGGGAAGCATATTTATTTGTACTTAGCATCAAGGAGTGATGCTATTGTATTAATTCAGCCTTGAGTAAGGCCAGACTTGTAAGCAGATTTCTGCTCTTATTCATTCAATATATGGAGATATATTTTGTTGGGTTTTTCTCCCTCGAGTAGGAGGGTTTTCCCAAGATAAAAGTGTTGTGTTTATTGTTCTTGTGTTGCATATTGTGCTTTATGTTAAATTTAATCTTAAAACTAACAAGGCCAACATGGTGCAATCATTCTTGCATACTATTATTAAGGTGCATGTCATGTCCCCAAATTTTGCCCTTAGTAACAACACTTCTAGTAGGGTTGGTCTATTATCTGGTTCTCGTAGGCTAGCAAAGAGTGTAGGGAACCAACTCAGGGGCTTAGAGAGTCATGCATGAGCCTTTCAGGCAGTTTGGAGCAGTCGACAACAGTTTCCTAAAATTTAGGAAGGATCCCTATTTTTTAGGGATTGACTGGGAGTGGTCTATGGGGCATTCAGAGACCTTTGGGAACGTTTTGGAGACTTTGAGTGCATCTCCTATTTTCTAGGAGGCGCTCCTATTTTTTAGGAGGAACTCCCAGTTCATTGACAGACCTTCCAGAGGTGCACACAACAGAGGAGGACCATTGGGATTCAGTTTTAGGTTGACAGGTCTAGTCTCCTTTTTAGGAGCATCCCTAGATTTTAGGGGAAAAGTACCAGTCGGCTTATGTGGCTCAGGCATTATCCACAGGCATAGTTGATTAAATAATAAAAAGGTGATTATATTAATCACTTATCTTATTATATTATTAAATAAAGCCATAACACCTTTCCTAGGCGTGGCAACTTGGAGGAGTTGGTTTATAAGTGATTTTGGCCCCATTCAATGAATAATTGACCCCTCTAGCCAATCAAACTTCTAAAGGGATTGTCTTACAAATAAAATAAAGTTATTTTATTATTAAAAAGGGTAAATGAAACCCTAATTCGAAATTAGGGTTTGGGCTGAAAATAAAAGGTGTTTGGGAGCTCATTTTGGCACATCTATGATTGAATTTTATTATTTTGGAGAGCATTTTGCAATTGCAGGTCTGCAACGTCTATTGCAGGTGTCTGAGCCCAAATTGGAGACGAAAACCTTCAAATTTTAGGCAGGTTGGACGATACCCCAGCCATTATTCCTTCTTTAGCACTTTGGAAAGATCAATTTTCAGGCCATTCAAGGGTCAAATCATATGAAATTTTGTATCAGATTGCAGGGTTAGTAATGACAATCAGATCTGAGCAATTTGGACACTTTTCAGCAAGTTTAATGCACATTCAAGTCAGCCGAACCATTCCTAGGTCAGCCGTACCACTTTCAGCAGCCCGGGGTTGCAAATAACTAAATAAGAAGGGTTTTGGAGCTGCTCTTGCTTGTGAAATTATTGTTAGGGAATAACTAAGGCAGATTTGTAGTCAATTTGGTGAAACCCCAGCACATTTGGATGATAGTGGAAATTAGAGGGGAAAGGAAGCAATTTTGGTGCTCTCTCCTGGCAAGCTTTCAGAATAAGCTCCAGATCAGCCATTCTTCCATTAAATTGCTTTTGATAATTATTGTTATGAAGAATAAAGCCCATTGGAGTTGTTGGTTCACATTGGGAGCTCCTGTAGCAGCAATTTCATTCAATTAAGTCAATAAAGAAGCCCTCCAGGCAAGGTGTTGGACTCCTGGTAGGCCAATTTTGGCTTGTCGTTGTTGAATTCATTATTTATTGACATTTGTTAATTGCTGTTAGAAAATCAGTCAATCTGAAAATTTATTTCTAGTCAATTGTTTATGTATTTTCATTATCAGTCTTATGCATTGTCAATCTCTCAAAGCATATATTCCAAAAATCACGAAAAAAAGCATAAAACTTCAAAAAAACACACATAGTCCAAACTCCAAACCATTGGCCAAAGAAATCTGAATCAGAAAATTAGATCAGATTGCTTCAATCAGCACTCGGCATCTTTTAGTGCAGTGCTGCTCACTATTAATCTAGTTGTCACAGGTCTCTGTTTAATCAAGATCAATAGATCATTGGAGTCGAGGATGAAAAAATCGTCAATAAATCGTCTGAATTGCGATTTATCGGGAGTCAAAAGTTGAAACGATTTAATCTGCAAAAAAACCGGCACTGATTTTTGGGTAAAAATCGCACTATTTTAAGAGGAAAAATCGCGATAAAAAGGGCAAAAAATCGTGTTTTTTAATGAAACCCTAAACACGTCGGAGAAAATGCATGCAATACACACCCGACATGATTTGTGGCTTCAACTCTTCTACAACATCTATTTGAAATCGACGGGATTGGCTTCAACGGGATTTGCAACATCTATTTCGATGGGGTTTGATTCTACATGTAACTACAGTAGTTGGTCCTTGTTGCAGATAGAATAATAGTTTTTCTTTTTTTGTTCAATGTTATATATTGTGTGCTCAATGCACTTAATAATGTAATTAACACTAAAACTATTAAAACAATATGAAATATCAAAATTATCCCATATAATTGAACATGATGGCTAGGAATAAAAAAAAGTAATTGGAAATGAAAGGGGCTGAGAAATAATTCATGTTTTGATATTTTCAAATGTTCGATAATTTTGCTGATTTTTTCTCAATTCCTGATTTAAAAAAAAAATTCGGCCAAAAGATTTATTGCCGATTAAGATATTTCCATCTTTGATTGGAGTAACCAATAGAGAGTTGTGCATTTCATGTTCAAGATATTGTAAAACTGGATGGTATACTTCCGATTAATGCATTTAACATTGATAGCCTTAATTACTTCACTGCTAGACCCCTTGCATTTGAAGCCCATTTCAGCATTGATTGGATCCGCATGTATTCAGCCATTTTGGCTTGATCGGATTTTGTTGTAACCTGCCAGTGGCTTTGCATTCTGTACACATGCTTGTCCACCAAAGAGGTGTTGGTTTGGATTGGTTCTGCAACATGCATGCTTTGGTTGTCTTGTCCTCTTTAAATCTCAATAATGCATTTGTCTAGATAGATTATTTGTTGTCCCGACACTGTATGCTCTCACCTTGCCCACACTGGGAACTTGGTAATCAGAAAGTGCATAAACTTGTAGCTGCATTTTCTATACTGAAAATTATTTTTTTTTGGTGTGGGGTTATTATAGTCAACATAGACAAGTTCTATGAAAGAAATAGAGACATAGGAATGTGACAATGAGAAATCATGTAGGTTTGGCGACAATGGTTCAACCATCACAGAAACAGAATGTCACACAAGAGAAAGCTTCTTGCAGCATACATACTACAACCAACCCTTGGAAAGCACCTGGATTGAGAGGAATACAATGCTCATTATTTCAGCACAACAATCATGAAGGAGAGTGAAGCAAACCTAAAAAAACCTATGACTAGAGCTCTGAACCAACCCAGGAGTCATTCCACGGCTGAGGATCAAAGGCATGAATTGCCCCAAGCCTTCTCCCATTTCTGTGTTTGCTTCATCTCCCATTTGTTTTTATTTCTATTTCCATTTTTCTATTGCTGAGTAAGTTAATTGATACACTTCCATTTTTCTTTGACCATACAATCTTTCGATTTCCATCTTGGCCTTTCCATTTCAAGTTAATAGGTAGCTTGAATTAATCCTCTAATAACCAGAGTAAATTTAAATCCTTGAGGGAATTCAGTTCAAGAAAAGGTGTGACAAACTGATGGAGTTTATGATAGAATTAAAAAGTAGATCTTTTAAATGTGACTTCATCTTAGGAAACAGTAATTAATAGAAATCATGTTAAGTTTTGTCTGGTTCTGTATGCATTTCTGGTATTAAGTTTCTAAACATTAACTCTTGCATAGAAGCATCAAAAGTTCAACTGTGCATAGAAGGGCCTTCTTTTGTGTTCTTGTTTATTTTTGTGCAGTGATTTGATAAGGACTAAGTAGTAGTTAAAATTATTTGAGTACTTTGCAGGAATGTGCGATTGGTACATACAAAGATGTGAATGGATCAGATGATTTGTTTTGTGTTCCTTGTCCCCCAGAATTACTTCCATATCGTGCAGAACACATATACGTTCGTGGTCAGTATTTCCATCAATTATTTTGGATATTGAAATATGTCTATTTTCTGTTGCTTACTAAATTGAGCTATGTGGATAATTCTTTATCCAATATATGGTTAAATCAAGGATTAAACATAGTTTGGGTCTTCTAGCCTTTGTTCACTAGAATTATTATTTTATATATCTACATGCATGTTTAATCTATTTCAGTGGGAAATGGAACTGAGACAAATGGGGTCTCTTAGTTTTATAAATGGGAGGGACACCAATTCTCATCAGGGAAACACAATAGCAATATAGTGTCCATTGCTTTATGCATTTGCATTTTCTATGTATTAAATTAGTTCTTGTTTGGTAAATATAGTACTGCTAGAACATTCTTTATTGCTTTAAGTAATGCATTTTCCTCTGTTCTTGATAACGGGTCATTTGTTTGATGTGGCTTAATTTTATCTGTCAGAAAATATGCATTGGAAATGAAGGCACTAAGATAAACCGAGAAAACATCTTTAGCTTCTATTATATTCTCTTTTCATGCTTCATATCGTTTCTTCTATTTCATTCAACTTTTCTGAGTAAAACATAGTTTTAAAACAAATCTTTGTTGGACAGGTGGTGTAACTGAATCTTTCTGCCCATATCAGTGTATCTCAGGCAATTATCGATTGCCCAATTGCTATACACCACTTGAAGAACTGATAAATGCACTAGGAGGCCCCTGGCTTTTTGGACTTCTCCTTTCTGGCCTTCTGGTGCTTCTAGCTCTTGTTTTAAGTGTTGCACGGATGAAATTTGTTGGAAGTGATGACTTTTCTGGTCCAACTACTCCACATGAATCACAAATCCAACATTCTTTCCCTTTCCTTGAGTCATTGAATGAGGTAAGCATGCATTGCTTGTTTGCATAGTTTCCATTCATGGTATTTATTAGAGATTTTGTCAACATCGTTGATCTAACATTATACACCATAAGAAACTTAAGGCATTGGATTTTATTGGTTTCATACCTGTTGAACCCAGGTCCTTGAAACCAACCGAGCAGAGGAGTCTCAGAGTCATGTGCACAGGATGTATTTTATGGGTCCGAATAACTTCGGTGAACCATGGCATTTACCGCACTCACCACCTGATCAAATTATGCAGCTTGTGTGAGTCTTTTGAAATTTTATTCTTTTATTGATCTGGGGAACAGGAATCTGAATAGCAATTCATATTTGTTAGTTGAAAATTGACGGTAAATAATAAGATTTAAGGTGGTATACATATAAGAGTAGGGAAGTACTAAATGCATATAATAGTTAGAAAATCAGCATAATTTACCTTGGAGATTAGTAAGAGATCTTGTAAATTTGTTATTAGGTTATTGATGGAATTTTCTTGGGTTGTTTTGGCCACAGATATGAAGATGCTTTCAACAGATTTGTTGATGAAATCAACTCTTTGGCTGCATACCAATGGTGGGAGGGATCTGTATATAGCATTCTCTCAGTGCTTGCATATCCATTTGCTTGGTCATGGCAACAATGGCGCCGGAGGAAAAAAGTTCAACGTCTTCGTGAATTTGTCCGATCTGAGTATGATCATGCATGCTTGCGTTCCTGCCGATCAAGAGCTCTATATGAAGGGCTCAAGGTTGAGTGCAACAAGATCTAAGATCTTTTTGGATTTCACCTCAAGAAGATTTGCATTTTGTTTAATTAATTACAAAAAGGGAAAAATGGGTTTTGTTGGTTTCTATATAGACTGAATGACTTTCATCACATTGGTGAAGTAGATTAGTTGCACAAACATCTTTCTTATCAATCATTCCTTTATTTTAGCACCATATATTTAAAATGCCCAATGTTACAGACAATGTGTAGTGTCCCTTTGGAAGAAATTACTCAGAAGACTAGAAAGTTGAAAAAAGGAACACTGCTGTTGTCCTGAAGTGGTTGTAAGTGCTTAATCCTACTAAAAGAAAGGATATATGTATCATATTTATTTTTTAACTTAATCTAAAACTAAACTGATGAAACTGGTAACAAGAGGTTTCTTAAGTCAATTTAGAACATGTTTGAAATCAAATATTTTTGGACTATGAAAGTTATATTTCACTTCCAGCCCCATACATAACTAAATTAAAACAAGTATGAATTAATATGTTGTTCATAGGTTCTTCCTTAAAGATGGAAACGCATGAAGTCATCTTTATTCTTTAATACATAGAAGATTTCAGCAAACGTCTTGATAAACTAGTTTTTTCTATCATTGAAATATATACAAAACAAATGCTTTAATCTAACTTATGACTAATCTAAACAAACATGCTTGCAAACTGCAGGTGACCAAAACCAAAAATCAAACATTGAACATAGTTGATTCCAGATATATAATTCAAAATTTCAAACACAAAAATTTAAACAAATTCTGCAAAATTCTAACGAGTGCCAAACCAGGTCCTAGTTTAATAATAATATCAATGCTCCATTTAGAAAACGCAAAATTTGAATTTCTGTCTTTTGGAAGTTGTACAGGTGCAGAATGGTTATTGGCAAAATTAACATTATATCTTTCAGCTTGTGAAAGATGTGAAAACACAAGGTGCATCCCTTGAATACCTTTTATTCTTCGTCACTTCATTAGGTGAAAATGTGGTATGAATACGCTTCTTGTATCTTTGTCGCGTATGGTAATGTCTTGTCTATCAAGCTTTGAGATTTGTACTCATGGTGTAGATGGATAGACAATTTTGGTTTGTACTTGAGAGTTGGTCCTCAGGCTGAAAGCTAAGCTCTATTAAATTTGAAGAGTATGGAAAGTAAAGTGTAAAGATACCCTTTTTCCTACAAGGGGCTCCCATACATGATGGTTTGGCTGGACCTAAAAATCACCTCCACTTCTTATATATTGATACTTGCTTGTCAGAGTGTCTGATAATTGTAGTTTCCTTGACATCTTTTATATAATTGAAATTTTGCTAGTGTCAAATTTGATGAATCTGTCATCTTGAGCTATTGTATTAACGAGTACTCGATTTGATTAGGGTACTGTTGTGACGTATTCACACATCGCCCCATTGCAAATGGGGACCCCCACTTTTTGCTTTCTGGGGTTAGCCCTTTTGGTTTTGTTGTTAGTCGTTTTAGTGTCTTAGCCTTTGCATTGAAGGGGTTGAGTCAGGTGGATCTCCTCAAGACGTCAGGTCAATTGAGTGATTAGGGGTTATTTAGATCATTCCTAGGGTGTTTTTTGTGTACTATCCGATCGCACTTCAAGTTGCTAAATCAAACCTTGGTTGAATGCATAATGTCCTCCTAGGTCCCATCCCTTACATCAAGGACATAGTGAATTTGCCTTGAGGAGTTTGGAATGTCATCTTGATCCTCAAATGTCCTGAAATTTGGCGCTGTCTGTAATGTCATCTTGATCCTGAAATTTGACTAAGTCTGGAAAATTCAAGAATCCTCCAAAACTAGATTTTGCATTATAACTCCTGGAGGTTCGAAACCACTCTCAAACATCCTGACAATATATATGGGATATAACTTAAAGTATAAGTGAGAAATGTCACTTATACTTAAATGTTATATTCCATATATGAATCCTGACGGAGAGACTAACATGTCAAATTTCGCTCCTGACCCTTCCAAAGGGTCCAGAGCGAATTCCTCTTGAGATCATGTACCTTCCAAAGGTACCTAAGCGAATTTGCCAAGGATTGTGCTTTGATCCCAAATTCGAGCAAGGAAAACCCTTAGGATGTCTTCCTAGCATAAACCAAGGTCAAAACAAAAGTAAAATGAAGGATAAATTGAGTGAAAATATGAATTTCGCTCCTGACCCGTCCAAAGGGTCCAGAGCGAATTTCATCTAAGCTCCTGACCCTTTCAAAGGGTCCAGAGCGAAATCCTTCAAGGGACCTCCTATCTCACTCAAACAATTGAATGAATCCCATTTCAAGTAGATTTGAGGGCGAATTGACTTAGTTATGATAGAAGAAAGGTGGAAAAGACAAGTCCAAGGCAAGTTGAGTCTAGAGAAGCAAATTTCGCTCCTGACCCTTCCAAAGGGTCCAGAGCGAATTTTCTCAAAGGGTCATGTACCTTCCAAAGGTACCAAAGCGAAATCCTTGAGGAGACCTAATTCTTCACCAAAGTCATTTAATGGTTGTCATTTTGAGCAAAAGTAAGGGCAAATTTGCAAGATCATGGAGAGAAAAGGATCAAAGTTAAAGTCTAAGACAAAGCTTAGTGAAAAGAGATGTGAATTAAGTTTAAAAATGCAAAATTCGCTTCTGACCCTTCCAAAGGGTCCAGAGCGAATTTCTTCAAGAAGCCTTGTACCTTGCTCAAACCCTTGAATGACCTCGTTCCTAAGCAATTTTTGGGAGCAAGCGTCTTGTCTATACCTAGAAGGAGCACAATTATGAAGTCTAATGCCTTGAAGAATGAGTTATGACTAGGGAATTAAGTGAAATTGCTAAATTCGCTCCTGTACCTCTCAGAGGGTCCAAAACGAATTTCATTATAGGGCCTGTCCTTGGAGAGAGTCCAGAGTGAATTTCATTATAGGGCATGTCCTTGGAGAGGGTCTAGAGCGAATTTCATTATAGGGCCTGTCCTTGGAGAGGGTCCAGAGCGAGTTTCATTATAGGGCCTGTCCTTCTAGAGGGTCCATAGCGAAATTGATCCTAATGCCTTCTTGTTAATGGTTTGAAGTGAGAAACACCATGTTAGGATGAATATATCATAAGTGCTTGACACCATTTTTTTAATTCGTTTTGCAGATCAACAAAATCAAGATGGAGGAAGGTCAGGTCAGGACAAGGGCAACCTCTTCAAGTTTCATCATCATCAAGGACACTTCAAATGCGTGAGAGAGGACTCAAAGTACTTCCAAGTTGAAGGGCTTCAAGTGTTCAAGGAATTGCAAGCAATGGAGCTGACCATCCTCAAGGACCTCATTCTATCACATGAAGAAATCACAAGATGGTAGAGAAGAAGAAATGACTTGACCGTGAAGAAGCTTCATCAAGCACAGGAGAGCCAAGGAAAGGTACATCGTTTCTCAAGTACATCAAGGATGAAGGAGGATCGACCAAAGGTCATCACAGAGGAAGTACCAGACAAGGTGGCATCCCAGTCACTATTCCCCCAGTCAGAAAGGTCCACATCAGCATGTCCAAATTCAATGAATCCCACTTATGCACGAAGGCACAAACTTCGATGTACCTACCCCTGTTTCCCATTGGTTCTCATGCATTAAATGTAATTTTCTTATTGGGTAAAGGAGTTTGTTATAACAAACCCTAATTAGGGTTTTCTATCTTGTAATCCTAGCCATTCATTCTAAATCAATCAGAGCCATTGAAATGTAAGGAGCTCTCTATATAAGGCTTTGGATCTTCATTTGTAAAAGTTAATAGGGAGTCAATAGTTAATAGTGGTTAGTTGTGAATAAGATAGAAGAATAGAAGCTTAGATAGTAATTAGATTAGAGTAGGAAGAGAAGGCAAGAAATTGTTGCCTTGGTTGTAAAAAGACTCCATTTTCATTGAAGATATGGTGAAATATGTCATTTCTTTGCAATGTGCATGGTTTCTTGTTGAGTCTTCATATTAGATGGTAGATAATTAGATTGAATGGAAAAAAATTGTTGAATGCACTTGCTTGGAATCCACCTAGTCCAAACCACTAGCCTCTTACTGATTTTAAGGGCACCTTGCGTGGTCAACTGGCATTGAATGAACTTAATTTCGAATTGTTATGCATCTATTGTTCATGCATTAACTTGAATGGTGATCAGTGTCTGATGGTGTAACGATTTGAACATCTTCAAAATTCCCTTAGAAGATTGCACTGAGCCGGTGTCGAATTGTTCAGTTTGATGGTGAGACCTAGCCCAGTAGGACTCGAACTAGTCATTCATCTATCTTCTTGCATTCTAGGCCTTAGAGTAGACTTTCTGATCCTTTCACCTTTTGCCATTTCTTTATTATCCCGGTGAGTAGTTAGGACTCAAGTTCCAGCAATCAAGCTTTCAGGCATACAAACGTAAGTCCCCTTGTGATTTGAGCAAAATCACATCACACCAACAAAACTTATCCACACGTAGAGACCCTACATATAAGAACCTTGGAGTTATTTCGATTGATCCTTAGGCAAATCTTCAGCATTCAAATAACTTTGTTCAAGAGAGGATAAGATACCTTGGTATTTTATTCTGTGTTCGCATTTGCATAAAAAACACATCAACAGGTACTAATATGGACAAGAACCTGTTTAGAAACAATGTTTTGTCTCAGCTTAATGTAAAATTTGACGAAACTGTCACCTTGAGCTGTAGTTAAGGGGCGTATTCAATTTGTTTGGGGTAGCAATATGGATAAAACCTTGTATGTTTTGTCTTGGCTCTAGAGTATATAGCAACATTTGTATATGTTATCCTTGCAAACAATCATTTTCCAAATAAATTTTGAACCAGGATACCTGGTCTTCTATATCCTTTGTGTTCTAAAAAATAAAAGCATATTTTATTGTTTTCATTATACAAATGATATGGTACTCATTTTCTAGTGAAGAGAATTGGCTGTTAAGTATTTTTCAAATGGCTGTGACCAAGCTGCACTAGAGAGTCAGAGACCATCCTACATAGTTAATTCACTCTTCAATGACTTCTGATAATGTTGAGGATGTTTAAATTAAGATTCTGCTAAAGGCAAGGACTTTATAAGATTCTGCTTAAAACAAACTTAGTTTTCAAGTGTTCGGTAAAAAGCAAAAAATAATTGACTAATATAGTAATATGTTTTCAATGTTCATAGTAATTCAATAAATATTAAGACTTTATTAGTACTATGTTTGTGGATTGCTTTATTTTGGACAGCACTTATATAATACTCCAGAACCTAAATTATGATGTATGGATCATGCTTTATGTGTAGATTCATGATGTCTTGTCTATTGATAAAAGGATTTTATGAGATATAATATTTTCTATTTTAAATTGTTCATCATGGAAACTTTCAGATTTGGGAGGAATGCTAAAAGGTGATCCATCCCTTCGGAGAGGAAGTCTTGAAACTGATGTTTTTAAGCTTTATAGTACTGAATATGATTGGAATACACTAGAGAAAAAGGACGTGAGCATATTGAGATTCTTTCATATGCTTATTGTTTGACTTATATGACTAAGAATTATGGTTTTTGAATACAGGTGGCTGCAACTCCAGATTTGCTGGTGGCATATGTTGATTTTTTCCTTGGAGGTGATGAAAAGCGGTCAGATCTTCCTCTACGTCTACAGCAAAGATTTCCTTTGTGCATCATTTTTGGAGGGGATGGAAGTTACATGTCTCCTTACTGTATTCATAGTGATAATCTTCTCACATGCCTGATAGGACAGGTACTAATTTGAATAGAGAATGTTCTTCTAGTTGCTTTATATGGCAACAAGCTGCACAATGATAATCCATTTGTATCTGAACATAAAATTTTGGCAAGCTTCTTTATCTAACAAGATTCAATATATCCTTCTTGAAAATAGATCACAATGGCAACTTATTATGCTGCAATTAATATTTAGTGATCCATTTTGTAGGTTGTACCAGCTACCACATGGTATAGACTGGTTGCTGGATTAAATGCACGGTTGCGTACAGTGCGGCAAGGTTGCATTCGCAGCACATTAGTGCCAGTAATTGAATGGCTTGGGACTCATGCGAACCCTAGGCTCAGCCTACATGGTATGAGGGTCGACCTTGGTTGGTTTCAGGCCACTTCATCTGGATACTACCAGCTTGGTCTTTTTGTAAATGCTCCAGAAGATGTTTCTCCACCCAGTTTTCTTCCAGACATGTAAGGCACAGTGACCAGTGAACAATTATGGTTTTGAAATAACTCCATACATTTTTCTTATGAAGAGCTCTACTACATAATGATAAATATTTAAATTTCTATGCAACTCCTCAAATGTACATCAGCTATGATGTCGTACTTGCACCATAAACAAGCTCCAAACTAGGATCCTACAGTCACACAGACTTAGAAATATAGTCAAAGTGGCTGAACATAAACTGGAAAGCATTGTAACCAGCCCAATTTCAGCAACATTGGAATTGTTCTATATACATCATATAGGTTAAGAGAGTTGGAAAACTTAATATTTAGATAATCTTGTTAAAGTGAAAGGTGAAAGAGACGCCAATATTAAGGTTGTCTATATTATAGCCATTATGAGGTATGTTATCTTATTATGCCACTGCCATAAACATGACTATTCATTTTTTTATATTGATGGCCTGGTGTTATCTGATACCTATTTGCCTTGTGCAAATGGGAGGACAAATGTAGCTAAAGAAGGATAGTATATTTTAATTTTTTTATTTGGATTTCACTTATAAATGTCTTGTTATGATCTTTGCATTCATTCTCCCATTTATATCTCTTCTGTCTTGTTTGGATATTGTCTCCTGTGTGCCCCCAGTTTAATTTTTTGTTCTTTTCCATGTTGTCTCTAAGAGCTCATGTCTACCACCTTCCTCCATTTGTATCTAATCCTATGATTCATAGTCTCCACTTGTATTTTTCTGCTACTCCTTTGGTCTATACTGTCCTATACAAGAATGATATGAAGATCTTGGTGTTTGAGGGCTATCTCTGTTTTACCACCTTCAGCTGTGTGAATAAAATAACTGTTTTAATACATAATGGATTGGCATACTACTGATCATAGATCCGAGACTTGGACTCGGCTCGGACTTGGAAAGGGTGACTCGACTTGGGACTCTGGACTCGGCAGAAAAGTCGGCCAGGACTCGGGAGGACTTGGCAAAGTAAAAAATCCAAGAAATTTAGAGATTTTTAAGGATTTAAAACTTGTTTCATGCACCCTTTATTAAATTAACCTTAAATACACAATAACATCATCAAATAGAAGCTATTTTGATCACATACACATGTACACATCGATCACATTAATATAAAGTTAAATGCAAATTGTAGCTGAACTGTTGAAGGAAATAGCAAACATAGATATATAAAATATAAATAGTCATAGTGTCAAATGTAAAAATATTACAAAACTCATGGAATATGAAATCCATGACATCAAATGTTCCACACAAATATCAAAACAACTACAAGTCTTTGGCTTAGAGGAGCCTGCATCCTTCCTACGAAGGTGTCTAAGGTAGAACTTGGATGATTCAGCAGCCATACCCTTTGCCCGTGACTCAATTCCACCCTCACCAACATCAGTTGTGTCTGTGTTTGGCTCTAGCTCTAGCTTTGCTCGTGCTCTAACCTCCTCTACCATGGCTACAGCCTCAGCCTCTATCTCGACCTAGTCGATCCAATCTAAGTCCTCGTCACTAAAGACAGGCTCTTTGGCCTCATTGATCCACTCAGATTGTGGATCAACCTCCTCTAGCGGGATCAGGGTGGTGTCACTGTCCATAACCTGTCTCTATTGAAGACAAAGGTTGTAATGAACAAAGACTAGATCATTCAACCTCTCCATAGACAGTCTGTTGCGCCTCTTGAAGTGCATGTGCTCAAACATACTCCAATTGCACTCACAATTGGAAGCACTGCATGGTTGGCTCAAAATACGAATGGCTATACGCTGAAGATTTGGTGTTTTAGGACCAAACATTAGCCACCATCTATCCGAGATGAGAAAAAGAAAAAGAAATCAGCCTCATTTAATAATGAATTATAAATTGAAATTATGCTCTTAACTTCTTAAAATATATATTTTTACCTGACTGCATTTTTGTCCGATTGTCTTTGCAAAGCTGATGAGAGAAGACATCCCCTTCTGCATTAGAAAAGGCTTCTAGCTTTTGGATTATAGTGCTACTATGACCAGGTGGCATTCGCTCTTTCATTGAGTAGAGCCCACTAAGAACCTCCTCATCCGCTTTGAAATCAGGGCGGAAATGGTATGTTGGATTGAGGTAATAAGCAGCTGCATGGAGGGGCTTGTGAAGCTAGACCTGCCATCTCCTATCAATGATATCCCAAATGGGACAATACTTACTTTCATCCCCTCCATAGGCAGATCCGATGCCCTCCTTGGCCCTATCCATGCCCTCGTATATGTAGCCCATTGCAGGCTTCTCCCCATTAGCAACTCGTAGGAGAACTACAAGGGCTCAATGAACTGCAAATATTGTGAAACATTATCTAATATGAGTTAAGTGTGAAATTGTGAATGAAAATAAGCAACTAAAAGAAAAATACAAATAAAAAAGTTAAAACATAATGTAGAATGCTTAAAAATTTTACATTCACAATCTCAGCGCAAGGGGTCCAAAAGCTTAGCTCATCAAAACTATGAATCTTGTTGGTTGAAAATTTTGTACACTTGGGGAAATATACAAAATTGACGTTTTCAACCACAACACGAGTAAAAACTCTCCTAATTAAGGGAAGGCTCCCCCTATTTAACTACAACTTTGAAAATAAAACAGGATGGGACAACAATCTTTCTTCTTCTTTCAAGAAAGACAATATCTTTTTCTCTTCACAGAAAAGGATAGCGATTCGATATAAACAACAGTAACCACTTCCAAATGAAATGAGAGAAAGGAAATGAAGTTTCCTGAAAGCTCAAAGACTTCCGTCACTTCCTTAGGGACGAGACAGCAATATCAAGCTCAAAGACTTGATTATATGAAGTCCTATCTATCCTTTTCTACACTAATGCTATAAAGAACGAGTTATGACAGCTCAAAGACTGAAAAACACTATTCTTTTCTACTTTAAATAATGGGAAGTAGTATAAGCGCAAAGACTTCAGCTATTTGTCACAGAATCTATTCCTAAATTCTCTTAAGAACAAGGGAAAGCACAAAGACTTGCAGCTTCTCTCAACAAAATATTTAGTTTAATCTATATTAAACTCAACTACTTGCAGCACAAAGACTGCAAATCAGATGTGATTAAGCTCTTTAGGAATGTTTGCAAGAAAGATAATATAGAACACTAACTCAAGAATGTAACACAAAGACTCAAAGCTTGAGCAATTTCCTTCTATTCCTTTCAATTCTTGAATTTACACATGAAAGCTCAAAGACTTCTCTGCTGTAAATTTGGCAGAGTTTTTGCTTGCTTTCCCAAAAGATAAAGATTACAATAGACCCCTCAAATATTTATAGAAGAGGAGCCTTGAGAAAAAGGTGGGAGGATCCTAACTAGCTTGAGAGATTTTCTCAACCACCAAGACTTATTCAATAAGTAACTAAGACTTATTCCAACTATAGTCTTAATTGAACACAACTTGTAGTTGCCTTACATGTAATTACAAAAGTGCAAGTAATGTGTAACTTGCATTTTACAAAAATACTTTTACATGTAACTTTTCAAAGCAAAATTACAACTAAAGATTACAAAAGCAGGAAAATGCAACTAAGTGTTGAAAAACACTTAAGTTGCATTACGTGAAGACATGAATCCTTTAAATTTCTGGATGCTCATTTGTAGTTCCTCGGGATTCGGTTCATGGGTGTTCTTGGCAACAACCATGGTCTTCAGAAAAGTGTCGTGACATCGGAGGAACGCAGAGTTATTTTTATCTAGGATCGACTGGATTTCGTGCAAAAAGGCTTGGTGTTTCATTAACGTCTGAATTGAAGCAGCCGAGAATTGTTCGCTCCTCCATTCATTATGAATCCTCATCTGTAAATCAGCAAGAACTTCTTCTTCTGGAATCAGCTCTCCATCCTGACTTACTATGTTGCAAGAGGTCCCTTCACAATGTGAGACAATATCTTGGAAAACTTCATCCCGGAATCTCTTTGCATCACCGATCTCCTCACTGAGGGATTTAAGAACAAGGCTCTTGTTTTCCAGATGCTCTACAAATTCCAAGTACATGACCCTAGAAGAGATGATGGCATGCTCCTGCAAAACACTCAGCTGTTGTTGGGGCATGGTACGCCAAATTGTCAAACTTTCTTCAACATTTTCCAGATTCTTTTTGAAAGTATTAGAAGTCTGATCCTGTTTCTCCGCAATGGTCTCTAATTTAGACATCATATGAAAAATGTCTTTCATTACCTGTGCACATAGATCATGAAGCTGGTCAACCCAGGAATCCAATGTTTGTACCTTCTGAACAACCCTTTCCACTCCACGAATTGATTCTTGGGAACCAGAAGAACCTATGGAGTTACTCCCTTCAGCAGCAGGTTTTGTAATCTTATGAACGACTGCCATAAGTTGTCGGTTTTCCTCTTCTAGCTTGTCTTTCTTTGCTAGAAGTTCATCACACCTTTGCACCAGTGAAGTAACAGAAAACTGAGCATCATGTTTAATGACCTCATGCGTTTGTTTGCCCAACTCTATCCTTGTAACCTTATAATCAGCAGCTGACATCTCTTCAAGTGGCTTATCTGCAATAGGCTCCACAATTTCAGCTACCTTCATCTTGTTGCTGTCAACAGTTACTCTGGAGATAGTCTTGGCCTTCTTAGCAACTTTGGATTTGGATTGTTTCAGTTGCTGATAATCAAAGGCATCAGGTGAGATTTCTTGCTTCTTCCTTTTCGGGGTAAAAGAACTAAGCCAAAGAGGCAAAGTCATCAATTCCCTTTTAGTAGCAGCTGTAGGCAAAGGAGAAGCAGTTTCTGATTGAATCTTCGTGGTCATTCTGAGAGGAATATCTGTTTGGACAGCGACCATGTTATGCTTAATTACCAATGGGCATGAAGATTGCCTCATGAATTCTTCAAAACCAGAAGTGGAAGTATCAATTTCTGACAGTTGGATGCAAGTAGGAATTTCCTCAGGAACTTCCAACACACTTTCTTGTTGATGATCAGGAGATGGCTCGTATGCTGAAATGGGAATAGCATTCTGAGGAGACTCATCCACAAGCAAATCAGGAGGAGAAAGAGGCGTCTCAATGGAAACTGGAGGAATAATCTCATGAGGCGAGTCTGAAACTAGAGACTTAGGAGCATCATCAGATTGCTGCCCCTCTTCTGGATTATCCAGATCAATCACCTGAACATGAAATCGTGATTTTTCCTTCCCACGAACTGTCGTCTCCTTAGGAGGAAGCACTACTGCACGACTGACTCGCAACTTGTGTCATCTCCCCTCTTTAGCTTTGTCTAGCAGAGACCTGTGAGTTAGCCTATTATGGAGTCTTGTCGGCTCGCAATGGTGGATAGAGACTCAGTCAGGATATTCAGTGTTTGGATTTGGTGTTTCTGGCAGTAGTAGACCAGTTTGGAGCAGTTCCTTGATTTTAGGAGGCAGTTCCTACTTTTAGGAGGTTGTGACAGCGTCCAGGGTTGGAGTTCCATGAGACCATCCCTTGGTTTCAGTTTCAAGAGATTTGGGTGTGTTTCCTAGTTTCTAGGAGCATCCCTAGATTTTAGGGATGAGACTGCCAATTGATCCACGATTTCCGACATCAGTCACAGACAGGTGATAGGTTCAGTTTCAGGCTTTTGGTGTGTATCGAGCTTTCTGTAGCTATTTGGGTTATATTTTTAATATATTTAAATATTTCCTAAGTTAGCGTTTTAATATTTTAAATAAGGCTATGTCTATAGCCATTTCAGAGCAATAAGGGGTTTTTGGCTTCATCTGGATTCGTATGCCCATGTGTTATAGCTCGTTGGAAAGGTCTTGAACTTTTCTAAATGATTCTCACTTGCCAGGGTCCTTTTGGTGCTTGGAGCTATTTTATATTGAAAAAGTGGTGTTTTCTCTAAACTTGGGCGCCCAATATTGGGAAATACGACTTTATATTAAAGCGCACTTTTCATATATCTTTAGGGTTCGATTTGGAATGAAAGAGATATAAGAAAGAAACCTAATTTCTCATTATCTTTTACATATTGAAAACTTGTTTGGTGCGATATTGCTCTGATAGAGCAATTCTTCAATCTAGGACGCAAACCCCATGATTGGTACTGGCTGGGACGTAGCCCTCAGCTATTGATTGGCAGTGGATTCTTTTGGCATTGGCATTATTGGTCCGAGTGTATGCGCTATTCCTTGTGGAGATTCAGATTGCTTGGTGAGGGTTTTAGCAAGGTGGTTGAATTTCCCAGCTGGGGCGTGATTGTTTTAGCTTGATGCCACCATTACAGCAGGTACACTATACGCTGGAAGTGGTGAAGACTTTCATTTAGCCATAACTGGTGTTCTTGGTTTGTGTTCATCATCTACCCTTCAGTTGGCGCCATTATTGGATGTAAGCACATCCCCAGTGCGTAGGGAATAATCTGGATATTATAAATCAGAAATCTGCTTGGTACGATTTGTATCAATTCCGATTTAATTGAATGTTCTTACTTGTTTTAGTTTCCTTCCTGATTTGCTGTTCTTTATTCATTACTTGCTTATATATTAAAAAACAAACAAAAAGAAACCAAACATTCTGCAACTTCTCTCTATTCTATAAGACCATTAGCAAAAATCATAGGAAAATATAGTTTATTATTTTAAAAATTACAGCAGATCAGCAAGGGGATCCATCAGGGATCTTTCAACTTGATTCTTGTGCCCGAAGATGATGTACCCTCCTTGTTGTCAACCTGAATCTCAGACTTACGTCCAAGAGGCCCTGTAGAGTCATCTTCTTTTCCAACCTTGATTTTTATAAGTCTAACAACATTATTTTTCAACCATGCGTTAGTGTTGGCCAAGATAGGTTGAAATCTCTCAAGGATGGATATGCACTCTTTGTGCGACCATTGGATCAAAGGAAGTGGAGCTTCCTCAACCCTCCGTGAAATGTATTCAGGATCAAGTATGTGCCCATTATCAATCATACCTTGTGGGATATCCACCAAGTTCAAATGAACAATTTGCTCAACAGTGAGCCTACAGTAATCCATCTTCAGAACTTCGGCTTTTGTGCGGAGATCTACCCAGATGTCCTCAATGCGATGCACATGCACAAAGGATTTCTTGATCTTTTCCTTCATACCCCTATAATTAAAATCAGCTCTATGTTTAAACCTTTTGAGCTTGATTTCCTGCAGTTCAGTCTCCATGGCCTTAGCTTTCACAAACGTGACAAGGGAATACCGGCCAATTTCCAATGGGTTTGTGGTAGAGATCCCCATTCCAACCTTGTGTCTAGTAGACTGGAAAGTGTGGACAGCCATGAATCTGTCTTCCCAACTCCATAAGAATGATCTTATCAGTTGGGTATCTGGGAAGCATATATGGCTGACCACCATAGCATCCGATCCTCATAGAGGTGAAGGTGGGAAACTGTAGAAACAAACATCCGTATTTGCACACTCTTTCCCATGCTTCATTTGATACTCTTTGGTTTCTAAGAGCTCTGTCAAACTGACACATGAAATATCTGAAGAATGCATCTTGGACTCTTCTAAAATGCAGTTTGTTGGGTTTCAATGGCAACTGGTCATAATACTCCCAAACTGGTATAAGTGAGCTATCACCCTTGGTAGAGAGACCTGGAAAATGTCTAAGTGATGCTGCCAAATATACCAAATATGAATTCATGAAGAAGGTCATGGTGGTAGGAACTGCTACAAGTTGTTCGCACAAGGCATTGTTGATGACTTCTCCCCATGAAATGTGATGAGACTGCTTTATGAACATGATGAACTGGTACATCCATGGCTCAAAGACATTAGAATAATCGAGGTCCATCATCCTGCTGAGAAGGGTTATGGTGTTATTTGAAATCGCAGTGGTACAACTTAGCTCACCTTGAGAAGGAGGCTCGTGGCTCTTGGATCCACCTATTGATGTGTCGTTTGCAATCTTTTTCCCTCTTCACATAATACTTTGCTGCACTTTCTTTGGAGATTTCCATATAAACTGGTGCAGGAGGTATTTTGAAGACCTTCTCGATTGAATCTGCATCAAGACGGATTATAGCTTCACCATCATCATTTTTGATGACTCTTGTCTCTTTGTAAAAATGATGGGCGTAGGCGAGAACAAACTCAGGTTCTAGGGCAGCCACCGGGAAAGAAGATGCATGGTGGATATGGCTGTCCAACAACCACTGCAAGTTATTATCTTGTGGATTGTCTACCCTCTTGACGAATTTCGACATATCCACGTGCCCTATTTCCGTATCTCTGATACGATCCAAAGGGGAAGAAACTTGGGAAGGTGCTACCTCGTTTTGATATTTGTCATATTTGTACTTCCATATTTTTTGAAACTGGAGATGCCGGCAAATCTGACATTGATTGTGAACTTGGAATACTGTGATGAAGACTTAAAAGAGTTAAGGCAACATCATAGTCAGCTGCAAATATCATTCTTCCTTCTTCAAATGGGAATTCAAATGGGAAAACTTCAATTCTTGAACTTCACGTTTTTGTGAGAGGAAGAGGGGAAATATATAGAAATGGGAAAATCTTGACTTTGACCAATTTCAGATCTTGGGGAAATTTTTGCAAGTATACAAGTTGGAAAGAACATACATGCAATCGGGGTTTTAAAACCCGAATGCAAGTACACCTGTAAATTTGCAAAATGGAGAAATGGATGGAAAATGAGATTTGACTTGCAGAAAATGATGGAAATGAAAAGTACGAATATGGGAAACATGAATGGATAGAAATGGGAAAATCAAAGGATGTCATTTTCATGAAAATGGGAAGAACTTTTCAACATGTAATTTGGTTTTTAAAACCCGAATTTGAAAGGAGGGGTATTTCACACTTTTCAACTTGAAATTTTAACCAAAAATGGTTAAATTCCTTAACGTAAGGGAAAAACAAGAATTTCCAGCGAACTTGTAATCGGTATTAAAAATCCCGAATACAAATAAAGAGGGAAATATGGGAAGAATAATGCAATTCAAAAATTGCATACCAAGGGGAAGATCTCTCTCACAAAAACTGATTTTTGGGGGAAGAACAACACATTTACAAAAATGCAACTAAGAAAGAAAACTAAGAAAACAAGAAAATAATAAAATGAAGGAAAGAAAGGAAAGAGAACATACCTTTCTTCAAACTGAAAATGCTTCTCAAAAAATTCAACAATCTTTGGAATGAAGAAGCTAAATCAATAAATAGAGACAAACCGCAATGCTAAACCCTTGCCACGTTTTGCAAAAAATGCCTTATATGAAAAAACGTGGCAGCAAATGAGTGTAAAATGGCAAGGAAAATGCTTGAATCCTCCTTAACCCTCAACGCCTTGGCATGAAAGATAAAAACGAACTAGGAGACTGCAACTTCGTGGAGATTTGGTCCCCCAAAATGTGGCATTTTGGAAACACGTGGTTGCTAATTTGGAGCAAAAAACCAGTAAATGCAAACCCTAAATGGCGTGACAAGTGGTTTCAAATGCATAAGAATAGGGTAGAAACCAAAATGCCTCTCCTTCCTAGAAGATCTCCACAAAAATCGATTGAAAACTTCAACAAATTTGCTTCCAACTGAAAATCGGGTTTTTTGGAGACAAGAACAAGTTCGAAATGCACAAGTATGTGAAAATCGGGTTTTTTAGAAGATATGACAAGTTCTAATTTTCACTTTTTCACTTGCAAAGCCAAATTCGGGTTTTTTGGAGAGAAAGACAAGTTTAAAATTGCACTTTTTCACTTTCTAGGCAAAATCGGGTTTTTTAGACCAAACTGAAAGTTTAAAATTGTCAAAAAATGCACTTTATGTGTAAAATCAGGTTTTTGGGAACAAACTGCAAGTTATAATTACTTGTAAAGGGGAAATAAAATCACTACAAGAAGTTAGAATTGCTTGCACACATGTAATGGGGGTTTAAAATCCCATTACATGTAAAAACCATTAAAGTAGGGGTTTTTGGAGAGAACTACAAGTTTACTTGTAATTTAGCCAAAAATCCCTATTTTAATTAAACAAGACCAAAAACAATAAAAATAATAAAATCAACAAAGGGGAAATTTAAAACAAATTACAAGTAACATCTTTTAATAAAAGTGCACATGTAATAAGCCAAAAATTTCCCTACAAAGACCAAAACAATGGACATCATTAAAACTTGCAGTTTGAAGAAAATTCTCCACCTGCAGTCGGGATTTTAAAACCCGAAATTGAAGGAAAGACATAGCAAACGAACCCAGAATTTGACGAAATTCGAAACGTAGTTCAAGGATGGACGGAGGATTAAGCCAGTCCAAGGATTAGTCGAAAGTTTGCCTCGGGAAGCGTTCCATAGAGTAAATTTTTCCATTTTTGTCACAAAAAATTTATGTAATGGTCCGTCATTTTTGGAAACAAAAATGAGGACAACAAATCTATCCTAGATCTATGAATTCTAGGACCAATGCTTGCACTCCCACTAGCACTAGCACTAGCACTAGCACTAACAGAAGCAGTAGCACTCGCACTAGGATGATATGGAGGCATGGAAGAAGCATCTCCAACACAACCTCAACCAATGCTAGCCAAGTCCTCCCTTTGCCTCTTTTTCATTTCTTTTTGAGCCTTAAATGTCTCTAATTGCACTTGGCACTCATGAATAGCCTCAGGGATTGCTTTCTCACAAGATTAGCATCATGGCCACGTATGCCGACAATGTGGTATATCAATCTATTTATGCCTCCATGAAAGATTGTTTTACAATATTTACACTTTGCCTCTCCCTTTTTTTGCTCGGGAAAATATTCAGCATGTTTCCAAGATGGATCTCTTCTACCCGGGTAAGTTTTAGGGGTAGGAGTAGAACTAGACATTGTGAAAAATATGGTTTTCAAAAGTTGAAGGTTGTTGGAATAAGACACAATTACAAAAAAATGAACATTTGTGCATTGTTAAATTATAAACTAATACAAATAAAACAATGAAATAGAATTGTTTTGAAAAAATAAAAATGTAATAGAATCTGTATTCATTTTCTTTCAAAGGAATCAGCAAACCCTACCATGTAGATTGTTTTTTTTTTCAAAACTTAAAGAAACCAGCAAACCCTACGATGTACAGTTTTTTAGGGTTTGCTGGTTTCTTTAAGTTTTGAAAAAAAAAAACAAATCTACATGGTAGGGTTTACTGATTTCCATGAAAGAAAATGGAAACAAATGTTAAAAAAAAAAATGTAAATTTTGCTTATAAAACACCAAAAAAACCCAGAAAATTCAATCTTACCTCTTAGAACAAGGTTGAAATTAAATGCAACCTCTTTTCAATCCTCTATAACAAACTTTTGATGCACCAAATGCAATTATTACACTACCCCAATATGATTTGTTGAAGAAATTTTTCTCCTCCTCCTTGCTGGTTGCCCTACTATGCACTCTTCTTTTTCCTCACAACTCACTCTTCTTCTCCTATTTTTTCAATAGAATGAAAAGAGATGACTTTTAGCCCGTAGAAGAAAATATAAGTGAAAAAAAAGCAATTCAAAACATGTTTTTAAAAGTTTTTTTTTTTATTTTATGTTGGGTTTGCATCGGCCGAGACCTGGCATTGGGACTCGCCGAGTTCAGGCTGGGTCAGTGAGCCCAAGGACTCGCCCAGGACTTATGAGTCCGGGTCTGAGCTCCTAGGACTCGCCTAGGGTCACTTGGCTCGAGACTTGCCGAGTCTTGGCAAGTCTCAGAAGTCTGATCCAAATGCAAGTTGTTTTTTGTAAACCTCCATAATCAAATTCGTAACCTTCAAAATTAGGAGCAAGGAAAGAGACAACCTAGCATCCTTCATGTTCAAATGGAGATCCTCGTTCACTACTGTCCAACGAATCGTATGAAAAAGGATCCCCAGTAGCTTCAGGTGGTTGCCATTGGTGATGTATCATCGCAGGGGCATTTCAAACATGTAAATCAAAATTATCCATGTCAATGATCATATGATGGTGAAAATTGAACCCAAATGGAAATATTAAATTGTAAACATGAAACATTTCACCTATTAGTTCCTCTTGAATCCTTAGCAACAGACGCAGTGCCACCTCAAATTTCATTTCATTCTCTGCCTCCATGGTAACATCTTGCCTCATTATCTTGCATAAACCATGCATCCTTGTGTAGCTCGATAAGCATATCTTCAAAAATTAGTCTCTTCTTGATGAGTTGATCTTCAAAAAATTTCCCAATTTGTTCCTGCAATATAATCTCTAATGGTAGCGCCCCTTCGAATCGCTCATGATTCTCTGGTTCAACTACCTCAATGTACTTGAAATTTCTTTTTTTGGGATAACTTGAAACTCTTCATTTGTTTTCTTTTGCTCACCAAATATTGTTTCCTTGTGAATAGGTAATAAATACTCATTTGATTCCTCATCAAGGGTCGCTTCCTCTTGGAAAGTATGAAGATCATCTTCTGGTGAGGCAACAAGTGGAGCATGATGACAACCCTTTATGGCTAAGTTTTTCCTCTCAATTCTTTGATAACACTTTTCACAAGTATCCCTACTCGGTAGAACCTCATGCCTTGATGCTTACACACATTGATCTTCACATGATACCTTCTTGCTTGCTCGCACATCTTCTATTGTATCCTCAATTTCCTTGGGTGAGAGGCATGCAAAGTTACACATTGATCACAACTGACTTAATTCACTATCGGATGATGTGATAATGCGTTGTTCTCGAGCTCTTCTACACTCTTCAACAACAAGGCATGCACTACAAATTTTGTCAGTGATGCACTCATCTGAGGTCTCAAGTATACCATACTGACATCTGACTTGATTGATTGCCTCTTGACACAATGAACAAGTGAATTCCGAATGAGGCTCGTTGTGTATCCTACACCACCAAGGTAGCAATATACTCTCCAAGCACAATTCCTCATCAAGGCTTAACGGATTTTCAATCAACCCTCTAAACCTTGTCAATTCGCTGTTGCTTTGTGGAGCATTGGAATTATCTGGTTCCAGAAACACCTCCAACTTAGATATATCCCTAAAGAAGATCTTTCCTTGTAATGCTAGCTCAACCCTTCACAAGAATGTCAAGCGATGTAACTCATAATGTTCTTGTAGTCTCATGGATTCTACATTGCCCTGATATTGCAAATTTGGACAAGCTGTGGGGGTGTAATTGTGCATTCAAAGTCCACCAAAGTTGAAGGATATCAACTTGTTCATCACTTTGGTCACACAAATGATGAATTTGTTGCCCAACCTTTGAGAAATCTTTATTTTTAAAATTATTTTTTGATTTTTTTTGGATTGTTGGAATAAGAGTGATCTAGCAAATCTCAAATGTAACTTGAAAGCTTGTACTGGTTCCAACCTATGGTAGATCTGAACGTGACTTGCTTCTTTTCTTTTTCTAGTCTAGCTGATGATCCAGCGTTCTCCGTCCTCTTGTGGTAATTTTGTCGAGTGTATGATGATTCTTCACTGATACTCCACTGAATTGATAGGCTTTGACGTTCACAAACTCAACTATTCACATGTTCAAGATTCATGTTCATGTGTTAATTTTGTGGAGTGTGGAGAAGGGTGAAAAGGCTTGAGATTACTCTTGCAAATATGAATTGATATGATCTGGAGTTCAGCTGTTCATGTCCAGGCCCTCCTAGCACCAATTCTGTTGATGTCTATTTTATGCACCATTAACACAAAATAAAATACCAAGGTATTCTATCCTCTCTTGAACAAAGAGCCCTCATATGCTAAACAACATGATCAAATGAGATGACTTCAAGGTTTACAATGCAAACAATGCAACTTAATTGCTTGGGATAGACTCAGTGAATATGATGTGATATTGCTGGAATCACAAGGGGACTTACGTTTATGATATCTACTAGAATGTGGAACTAACTGATTCACTTGGAAAATAAAGGACAAAAGAGAATAAAGGGTTGAGAGATCTAATCTAATTCTAAGAACAATGACAACAATGGATGATACTTAGACGGATTCCATAATCAAGCTTTGCTTTGCCATGCGGGAACAACAAGTATGCAAATTTGATGCAATCTTCTAAGGAAATGGAAGATTTTCATACTGTGAATGCATCACCCAAATACCCAATGCTGGCGCAACTTGAACAAGTATTCACAATCGAACTTAGCATGATGATTAGGCTTAGGCTAATTTTACACTGTAGCTTACAATCTGCAAACCACAAAAAGTATGAACCATGGAACTCATCACAATATCTTCTTAAGCATCCACCATGATCAATGAACTCTAATTAATCTTGAGAAGTAATAAGGAACCATTCAAAATGTAGAAACACAACACATACATCCACCATAACTTCAATGAAAGTATTGAATTTATCTCAACAAGTCTTGGCAACAATTTCAAGCTTCCTACTAGTCTAACTACTATCTGACAACTATTGTCTATTCTCTGACTGTTAAATATTAACCTTTACAAATGAGAGCATTGAGCCTTATATAGAGGGTTCTTTACAATGAATGGGTTAGATCAATTTGAGATCAATGGACGTGTTTTAACAATAAAACCCTAATTATGGTTTGTTACAACAAACTCCCATTGGCCAATGAAATAATTACAACATTTGGCCACAAGTCCATCTTGAATTTCTAACCAATGAGAAAATAGGTCAGGTATGTGAAACAATATATGGATTCCATAATCAATCTTTGCTTCGCCATGTGGGAACAACAACTACGGAAACGTGATGCAATCTTCTAAGGAGATGGAAGATTTTCATACTGCGAATACATCACCCAAATACCCAATGCTAGCACAACTTGAACAAGTATTTACAATCAAACTTAGCACAATGATTGGGCTCAGGCTAACTCTACATTGTAGCATACAATCAGCAAACCATAAAATGTATGAACCAAGGAACTCATCACAATATCTTTATAAGCATCCACCATGATCAATGAACTCTAATTAATCTTGAGAAGTAACAAGGAACCATGCAAAATGTAGAAACACAACACATACATCCACCATCACTTCAATGAAAGTATTGAATTTATTTCAACAAGTCTTGGCAACAATTTCAAGCTTCCTCCTACTCTACTTCTAGTCTAACTGCTATCGAACAACTATTGTCTATTCTTTGACTGTTTACTATTAACCTTTACAAATGGGAGCATTGAGCCTTATATAGAGAGCTCTTTACAATGAATGGCTTGGATCAATTTGAGATCAATGGCCAAGATTTAACGATAAAACCCTAATTAAGGTTTGTTACAACAAACTCCCACTAGCCAATGAATAATTACAACATTTGGACACATGTCCATATTGAATTTTTAACCTATGAGAAAACAGGTCAGGTGTGTGAAACAATATTTGATAAAGTGCCATGTGTCACTTGCTCCACCTTTGGATGTGTCAAGTTCAATTTATGTGGACATGTTGACATGGCAGAATATGATGATTGGATGCCACCTTAACCAGGCCATGTAAATCATCACAAGGTGTTTGTGGTTGAGCAATATCTCCTGATACTCAACATTTCCATTTACTCAACATCATGAAGATGGTGGGACATATTCCCAAATTGTATCATCTTAGCATGATCAAGTTGCATCTCTAACTTTGCTTAAATCTTCTGCAACTATCTGACTTGATCACATTTGCGCATTTCATTTTCATATTTGGGAATATTCCTTCTTGTAATGCATTTTACTCAACTCCATCTTGATGATGCTTGTAGTATATCCCCTAGATTTGAATTCCTTCACTTGATGTTATAATTGTTCCCTTCACATAGCCCATCTTGATGTAGAGTTCTTCACTATGAAGCAATCCTTATTGATCTTTCCTTGTTGTAGCAGTTGTAACCTTGGATTTCCGAAGGAAATTCAAGGTAATTGCAAAGTATCCTCCATGTTGAAGACCTTGAACTTGTCAAGAAATCCTTATGCGCTGATTGCAAAGTTACCTTTAACACATTGATGGATTAGGAGATAATCTTATATCTTATCTTGGCGAACCTCTAATGCTCAATGCCAAACTTCAACTCCTCAACGTTTTACAATTTCGACTTGTGGCAGACTTTGATGAAGTTTCTGCATTCTTCCAAGTTCAATGGCGGATTTTTGTGAAGTTCACACATTGCTCCAAGTTGGATGGCGGACTTTGGATGAAGAGTTCGATGATATTTTGAGTGGAGATTCAAGCCTTAATGACATTTTGCTATGAAAATGCAACATTATCAGATTTCCCTTAGCAATATTTTCAAAATTTTGACAACTTTGACATTTTGACAACACTTCGCATTTTGACAATTTCATTGTTGCACTTGACAATTCTATTGTTCTTTTTTAACATTGTAAAGTGAGACTTGTATAAAATACATGTGAATCTTGATAGAACCTCAAGTTAATTTTCCACTCCAAACTTGAACTTGCATTTTTGCAACTTTTCTTGCATCTTTGACAACTTTGCAAGTTTGACGACATTGAAACTTTCTACAGCATTGAGCAATCTTCAACCACTCTATGGATTCATCTAATCACGCCATTAATTTGAATCCTAGACTTACAACACACCCACTTCTCACGAGAAAAAGCTAAAAACTACGAAACTACTGCCAAGCTAAACAAACTAAGCAAAACAACTACCCAGAAAAATGAAAAGTGGGGGTCCCCATTTGCAATGGTGTGATGTGTGTAAACGTCACAACGTGCCTAATCGTAGGCTAAGTAAACACTGTTCCTTGACCTCAGCTTGTATTGCAACAAGAAATTGGAATCATGCTAGGGGCATTACCACTCAAACTTGCTAGGGGTGATACCCACAAACCCCCACTGGATTGTAATGTCCCCTATTTATAAACTGCCTTAAAATACTTTAATTACGGTTTTCGGTTCTTACGTTAAGGGTTTAGGGAAGTACCTTAGCCTCTGTTGTAGTCAACCTGCAAAAACAAGGTTAGAAAGATACTACAAATAACATAAAGAAGTGGCCATATAAACGACTATATACAGAAATCACTAAGTAAAGCATAAAGAGATTCATGTAACAGAATCTGGGGTAGAAACATAATCTTATGATTGAGACAACCTCAACACCATGTGCTATTATGCAGTGTTGATAGGGTGTCTTGATTAACTGTTCAAGCATAATCATGTAGGGTGTCTTATACAACAGTTCCCCTACTCATTATGATCATGTAAGGTGTTTTATATAACAATTACCCTACTCATTATGATCATGTAGGGTGTCTTATATAACAGTTCCCCTACTCAATATGATCATGTAGGGTGTCTTATAACAGTTCCCCTACTCAATTATGATCATGTAGGGTGTCTTATAACCATTCCCCTACTCAATATGATTATGTAGGGTGTCTTATAAAAGTTCCCCTACTCAATTATGATCATATAGGGTGTCTTATAACAGTTCCCCTACTCAATTATGAATTAATATAGTTGTTCAGGTTGTTTATAAATAAAATCAAGTTATGCCTTAATATTCTGATTATGTGCCAGTTAGTTTGCCAGTAACCAGTTTATTTGTCAATATCCAATTATTATCACATACCATATTTGAAAGATGCCAACTGAATCTTTCCCAAATCTGGTAGGTTTGCCAACTGAATTTTCTTTGACCACTGGAGGTTTTGTTTCAAGTTTTGAATGAATTTTGTGGTTTTGTAGTTTTAGGGTTTTTACTTGAGGTTTGGCAATGATGAACTAAAAAAACAAATACAATACGCAAAAAGCAATTAACTGAAATGAAACTTCGGAATTCTGATTTTTATTACCAGCAATTACAAAATCAAATGAATTCACTACTAATTGCATCTAAAGCAAAAACTGGCCTACCGGGTGTGTTGAGCTTGTGTGGTTGAGCTCCATTTATTAGTGGAATTGAGCAATATGCCAATGTAGGTTCTTCCAGATTTAACCAACAGCAATACTGAGTTTTATTGACCCTAAAATGAATTACCTAAAATTTATAATGAAGAAAGTTGCATATCCATGCTTAGTGTCAAATTCCTGTCAGGTAAGGCCTCCTGGAAATGAGGAATTTCCCCACTAAATTGCTTGCGCTGATCACTTGCTATCTGATTTGTCCTTTTCAACCACAGATTTACTGTTTCGGATCACCAACAATGAATTTTGCAACCAGTAGCAGACTAAGAACCCTTGTATTTATTTTTTATGGTCTCCGGGCAAGAATTAATGGTACGGCCCAGCTAAGAATGGTACGGCCTTGCAAAATAATCATCAAACTTGCTGGAAAATGCTTGTATTCTGCCCAGATCGGAAATTTAGCCAATGAATTTGCTGTTACCATCAAAATATTCCTAAATTTGGCCCTCAATGACCTAATATATGCTTCCTTTGTATGCCAATATGTTGTATTGTTAGAGGGGCTACGTCCTAACACCTGAAATTGGAGGTTTTCATCCCCAAATTTGCTCTCAGACCTCTGCCTTTGTTGTTGCAGACCTGCTGAAGAAATAATGCCAAGAAAAATTAAAACAATGCAATACCCAAATTCATTCCCGTACACTTCTTTTATGCCTTCTTAATCCCACGTCCAAATTAGGGATTCATTATACCATTATCCCAATGGAATATTCCTCACTTAGGCGCCCAGCTTGAGGGTTTAAATTATCATTGATGGGGCCACCTTTTATAAAAATAAAGTTTATTTTTTTTGCCTAGAAAGATGTGCAAAAAGGGGGAAACTTTATATTTTATTATTGACATTTCATTAATCCCCTCTTTATAAAGTTGCTCTATAAATTTTGTCTAATTATAGAAAAAGCAACTTTATAATGAACTATTATAAAGTTCATATGATATAAATCCACCAAAGCCAAAAATGGCTAAGTATGAACCACCTTGCTAACATAATCATCTCCTATCCACTGAATTTCACATGCGGAGATGGATAACAGACGAATCTTTGAGCCTTATAGTGGGAAAATGGGGACATTACAGTCCTCCCTTCCCAGAATTGCTTGCCCTCAAGCAAACACTAGACAACCCGCTCCTCCACTCTGATTGAAATGTCCGAACACAATGTACAATGAAGCAACAAAGTGGAATCTAGGTGAAATAGTGTACCAAACAAATCAATACCCGGATCCCATACCAAGATGAAGAATCTGCTATAGGAGCTGAAGTAGGAGAGTGCAAAATCAAACAAGTCATCACACAACAAGGATAGCGGTACCACATTAAGAGTAGCCGGTGGTAACCTCAAAGTTGTAGTATGTATGCCATCATGAGGAAAATCAAAGCATGCATCAATATCATGGCAAAAGGGCAATGAATCACTGCTGTTATAATTCTAAATATCAGGACTGAATATTTCCCTTATAACCACACTTTTGGAGCCATCCAGGTTGGTGCTAATAAACATGCTCTTCGCTGCCCCTCCTTTAGTCTCATATCCAATTTCATCAACATTATATGGAAAGTGACCAACATCAACTGAAATTTCAGAATTAGTTAATTCCAATTTCTCCTTATCACCCTTGTGGCGAATATCATGAATATGCTGGATCCGGAGCTTGGCTTGACAAGCTCTCAATTTGGCTTGCTGTGCTCTTGCCAACCATCCTTCATTCAACACTTGGGATTGTTATATATCAGCTGTCCCAAAATGCTCGTATTTCGTTCTACTACAAGATGCGCCATTATTAACTTCCAATCTGTATGAAGTCACTCCTCTAAGCTTTCCATCTGATCGTTCAACATTAACTCCTTCCCATCCACCAAGAACTCCAACTGCATCTTGTGATAATCAAATGTGTACCTGCCAATGGATTGAAGCCACTGCATGCCTAGAACCACATCATATTGTTCTAAATTGATCACATAAAAGTCATCAATCAGAAGATAGGCCTCCAACTGAAGGTTATGTTGTGGAACTCTTGTAGTGCAACTCAAGGTTCCACCACTAGCAGCTGTCACCCTGAAGCCCAAGAATTTCTCAACTTGTAATCCAAACTTCTCAACTGACTGCTCACTCAAGAAATTATATGTAGTGCCAGTATCTACCAAACAATCCACTGGTTGTCCCCTAAGAGTTCCCTTTAACCGAACGGGATAGTACCAGGGTACTCCTGACAAAGAAGCAATCATAACGTTGGCGGTGGCTAATGTATCCCCATCATCACCACCCTCAGAACCTGTATCCTGTACCTGCTCATCCTCACCATCAGAGAAGAGCTCAATGAGGTGTGCCTTGGCTTTCCTAAGGCATCAATGACCAGGTTCCCATGGCTCCTTGCATGAGAAACACAATTTCTTCCTCCTTAATTCATTCCATGATTCTTAGTCCATCTTAGGAGGATGTGGTGCACTCGGTAACTGTGTAGAAGAACTCTGATACCATTGAAAGATGCCAACTAGCAAATTCGGTCAAGCTGATGGTTTCTTTGTTTTTTCAAATACTTCGACTAGCGGATTTTGTTTTTGGTTTTAAGGTGAATTTTGGTGTTTTTTAGTTTTTTTTGGGGGGTTTTGCTTGATTTTGCCAATGATGAAATGCAATTTGAATGCCAAACATTGAAGGACAATAACTAAATTGAAAAATCAGAACTCTGAGAAGTTTTGGAGCCTTCAAAAGATTTCTTGTTTAGCTGAAATGTGGAAGGTGGAGAGGTATCAAGGTCTAATGTCGTCTGTATGGCCTTATGCAGAGTCTTAGGCTTTAAAGCCTTAACCAAACCTCAGAGTCTCTCATGTAGACCCTTAATAAAGAGCATCACTACCCGTCTATCAGGCATCTTTGGAACCATGACTGCTATGTGCTGGAACTCGTAAAATGGGCTTTGTACTACTTGTTAAGCTACATTGGTTGAGTATGTTAGTGTCGTCGAGGGTAGTTGTCTGTTGCACGACGGTTCCTCATAGGTGGTAACTGCAACCCTCGACCGTGTCTTTATATATGCTCTTGTACTTGTTGTTGGAGACACTGATGCAGAGAATGATTATTGTACTAGACATTTTGGCATTAATGAAAGCATTGCTTTGAGTTTCTGGTTACTATTCTATCCTATGGTTATCATCTGACTGTTGATATGCAATATTAATAACACACCCCACGGGGTAAACATCTGGCGCCGTTGCCATCTGAATCTGGGTAGCCACAGAGCGTGAACAGCCTACGGAGGATAATGGGCCAGCCCATTGGCAATAGCATCGAGGGGGATGATAGCCGACTGAGAGAACTTTACGAAGGGGAGAATGCATTGACAGGTGACTTCGTGATCTGGTTCCAAGTGGCTATAGAGACTTTCATACGAGGGGAGGCTACACAGGAAGAGGTACTCGAGGGTGTAGTCTGGGACGCTCTCAACGTCAGACGAGCAGCGAATAGGTTGTTGCACCAACTCTCGCGTCTCCTAGCCCAAGCAACCCTTGCCCACCAGCACCGAAGGGAGGAAACCCAGCGTGAGGAGCGACGCAATAAGGTCCTCCGCGAGTACGAAGAAAACAACCGTCGCTGGGAAGAGGAGCGTAATGGCAAGCAACGACGGGAAACTTGAACCTTGAGCCTCAGGGGCTGAATAAGAACACTCCTACATTATGTATGGGAATTAATGCCCAACTTATTAAATAGGGATAGAAATAAGAAGGCACAATGTGAGGAGTGGGAGGCCGCACAGAGGGCCCTGATTCTGGAACAAGCAGGACGTAGACGGAGGCTGAGGCAACTTGCCGAAGGACGACCTGCCGAAGGGTTGCCCGAAGGGAACCAAGGAGGTGTCACGGAGGGTGTAGGAGCAGAAGCCGAAGGAGATTTCTACGTGTCGCCAGAACACCATAGGGTGAGAAGCTACGAAGAATTTTTGGAGGAAACAAGGCTACAAAGAAATCTGGTCGAAGAGGCCCGAGATCAGTTTAGGAATTTATCCTTTACACCGCGCATGGAGGACCACCGAAGGGAGCGAACAAACAACGAGGGTGAGAACGGAGGGGAGGGCAACCGTAGGTGCAGAGGAGGCACAGGAACACGGCAAGCAGGACCCCCTCTTGGGACCCATCACACCAAGCACACGGGTACAAACCACCGTACCCCTAGTCACTCAAACAACAAACACCACCGACACGGGTGGGAGTGGTGCAGGTGCACGACAAGTGACACGACCCCCATCAATGGCCAATAAACAGAAGCTGCTGAAGTTCAACGGCAATGGGAAGGAAGATCCCGTTCGCCATTGCCGCACTTGTGAAACCATATGGTCAGCGAACGGTGTTACTGACCAGGACGAATGGGTAACACAATTTCCAGCAACCTTAAGGGGAGTGGCCATCGACTGGTACTCCGATACGGATAAGACCAAAGTCGGCACATGGCCCAACCTGAAGAAGGAGTTTGAGATAGAGTTCCGCCTCCTCAGAGACGACAACGAAATAGTAGCCGAAATCTATGGCACAAAGAAAAACAAGAATGGGATAGTTCGAGCCTATAGTCGGCGGCTCAAGGAACTGTTGGGGAAAATAGAGAGTCAACCAGTAGATGGGTTGAAAAAGAGATGGTTCGTGGAGGGACTGAAACACTCCCTCCGGAAAAAGATGAAAATTGTTCCACCAAACTCGTACGAAGATGCATATAATAGAGCGATGGATCTCGAGAGCGAGACCAAGACATCCAAGAAGAAAAAGAAGGATAGCTCGTTCGAGGATGATGACTCTTCCGAGGGAAGCAACAATGATGGCGAGTCTGGCAAAAAGGTGCAAGCCTTGTAGAAGGACATGCTGAGTATGATGAAAGAGCTGAAGGTTATGAAGGGAGGACCAAGCAAGATCGACGAAGGGGAGCTTTGGTGCATGGAATGTAAGACGGACGGCCACACGAAAGGCTCCTGCCCAAAGAAGGCCTATTGTGATATATGCCAGTTGATGGGGCATCCCACCAGGGAATGCCCCTACAACATGAAAACACAAAACCAACAAGTATTGCTTACGTAGGAACAACCAACTACATCGGGCGGTACCGACAACTCCCAGGCAAACAACAATGCAACATCGGGAGGCTATCGAGATAACCGGTGGGGAGGACAAAACAACAATAACAATACAAGGAGCCAGATCCAATAAGACTCCAAATGCCGACCGATGATACAATGCAGAGCGTGCAACCAGTGGGGGCACTTCGCCCAAGACTGCCTGAAGGGAGAGGCCACACAATATTTGTGCAAATGGTGCGGACTGGGAGACCACGAAGACGCCACCTGCCCGAAGTCCAGCGTCAACTTGCTCAATATCGAGGAAACCAAAGAAGAGGAAGTGTTGGTCGTAACCCGTGCCCAAGCCAGACAAGTAACGTGCCTAGACCCGGAGACAGAGAAGCGAAGGGTACGGGAAGCACGGGAAGAAATTGAGAAAGAGATACGAGAGAGGGCGAAGGGGAAGGGTACGACGAGTACTTCCAGCCGACTGGAGGCGGAGGAGGCTATACTAAATTAAATTTTAAAACTAGAGGTGCCTGTGAAGGTACACGATCTCCTCCAGACGATGCCTCAATTACGAACGGCATTGCTGAATAATCTCTCCCAACCACGCACCAATACCAACCACCGCATGGATGTTCCTGGGGGGTCTGCAATAGACCCCAGGCCGCTGGCAGTTAACACTGGAAGGAACTCGACCATTGTGGAGATGGGTATGCTTGGCACCATTCTAACTGATACCATTGTCAATGGTGGATCGAGAGTGAATGTTCCTCCAGAAGAAAATTGGCAGAAGCTGGGGAAGCCGACGTTGTGGCCATCTACATTCAATCTGCTGGGAGCAGATCAACATGGAATCAAACCCATCGGGACACTGATGGGCCAACAAGTTACCATTGGGGCGCAAGCCTTCATACTGGACTTCGTGGTAATCCCACTAAAGAAAAAAGGGTATGATGCGATCTTAGGGAGAGGGTGGCTGGTGGCAGCCAAGGCCACCCACAACTGGAAGAACACTCTATCTATGGAGAATGGAGGAAGGAAGTTTATCATAGACCTTGGGATGCAGTTGGTTAGTGAGGAACTGGCATCATCTCCGGAATCGGAGGGTGAAGGAGAAGGCGACTTGAGGGATGAACGACGGGGCTGCATGGAGCCCAACGATGAAGGGATTCTCAAACTAGGAGAGTGCTTCAAGGATGAGACGGGGTCATTGAACAGGCTCTTCCACTAGCAGATGGAAGATTACGAAATGTTCCAGAGCTACAGGCTCGAAGTAGAGGAACCAGAGAAAGTAACAGAGGATGTGTACCTACCGGAATACACAAAATATTGGAAGGGAGATGCTCGTGTGAGTGACACCACCGCACACTAGTTCCCGAAGGAAGAACCCATCAAGTATCAAGAGGTAAAATTGAAGGAGACAAACCTCGGTGACATAGATAATCCCAAGATCATTCGTGTCGGCAACGATTGGAACCTTGTGTGGAAGGCCGTAGCCTTCAAAATTTTTATTCTTCTTCTTCTTCTTATGTACGGGAAGGAGACTGTGGTCCCTGCAGAATTTATGGTTCCAGGTCTTCGGATGGCCATTGAAAATAGACTTGCCATCAACAGGTCCAAATTGAAACCCTACCACGAGAAGTGCGCAGGTGACCCGAGAGGCCGGAAGGACACTCGAGAGTCTGGAGGGGGACTCGAGAGGATGGAAGGGGACCCGAGAAGCCGAGCAGGCGAGTTGAGAGGCACGGGACCAAAGCGGGAGACTCTCGGGCGAGGCAAACTGAGAAGGATGAAGGGCGATCCCAGAGGCACAGGACCGAGCCAAATACTCTCTGGACAATTAGATTAGGAAATTAAATTTAAAAAAATAAATCGGTGGCCACGGTGGAACCGCTGTGCGGTGGGACCAAGCCACCGTGCGGTGGAACCACCGTCGGGGGGGGGGGGGGCACTGTTCGGTGGAACCACCATGGTGAGACCACCGTGCGGTGGAACCATCGTTGATGGAGGTCACTGGCGATGGAATACCACTGTAGGCCTGAAGGAGCACGGTGACGGCGACATCGGTTTAAAAAAGGGTGAAAGGAAAAATACCACGGCACGACAGGGATAAACGGTGGTGATGGCACGTGAATTTAGTGACATTGACATAGGAAGAACTAAAAACACCTAAAGGAAAATTTAAGCCACTAGTTGTTTCCCTAGTGAGTGAATTTATTGACATTGACATGGTTTATGTTGACTCGGTAGATTGCTTATAGAGGACGTGTGATCTAGGCTGAGATGAGCTAATTGATCACCCAGACCTGCTCTTTTGACAAGATCCTTTTTTGATAGATGTTTATTTTATTTGATAGAAATAGGCTTATAAGGGAAATACTAAAAATTTATATCACGCTCTATAGTTTAATAATGGCTTAATAATCTAATAAAAAGTATGATGGCTTTTATATGTTGAATTTATTGTCTATTTGTTCATCGTTTAGTCACAAAATAAATAAAATTTTTTATATTCCTTTTTTTAGGACTCATTACCATCAAGGCTCTATAAAACGTCCTAGATGTTTTAGAATTGCATCCCTACATCCCCCTGTTTTGATACTTCATGTAACACTGTATTTTAACTATTGCTAAGTCAGTAGCAAGGCCTTTAGATTGGCATCATATACACTTACAGTACAACTTTAGGCTTTTCTCTTTTTGGGCATGTTTTACTGCATTTGACTGAATCACTAGTATATTCAGTATGTTTATAGGCTATAACAAAATGCTTCTGGAAAATCTGTGAGAAGATTTTAACATTATGCACTATTAGAGCATGGTGTAGACATTCATCTCAACAAGATGGATAAATTACTTTTTTGGACCACTCAAATAGGACCACATACCATATGTTTTATTGAAAAGGCTGAGTACATTGATAAGGAATCCAATTCTACAACAGGGACTGAAGGAATGTTAAACATCCAAATAAGTTAATAAGCTAAATAGAAACGAGAGCTTGATTTTAAGTCTCTCTTGGAGATCATTTATCAATAAATTTAGGAGAGGTTTTACAACCTAAACAGAACATTTCGTTAATGTGTTAATGTTTGAATACATTTGAATAAGTAGGTTGAAGCTCCCTTTAACAATAACAAGTTATCAATAACCATGTAACAATTCAACAAATAATATTGTTTCTCCTTAGAGTGGACCTACATTGCTTCTTTTGCATGGAATAGATTTAGCTACATTAGGATTTCCAATCTACATTTTAAATTCAAACACATCTTCATTGTGATAAGAGATCTTGTATGGTGATCTGAAACATCAATGTAAAAATCTTCCATCACAGGTTATCCAGAAGCATTTTTTATTTGTAATTGTAAACTTGAAAATTTAGTATGTTTGTTTGAAGCATGTGCTATAAGTTAGTCTGAGCCTATAAACTTGGGAAAGATGTGCTACAAGTTAGTCTGAGCCTATAATCTTGGGAAAGTAATAGATTCATAAAATACGATGCGATCAACAAAACCATGGGCATTTAAACCAGTCATAAATTCATTATGGTTAATAATTATGGCTCCATAAAAATGAATGCAATCAACATAGTCATCAATACATTGAGCCAAATGCATAACAAAGTGATAAATTTATCTATGATTTGACATTGTTTTTCATGTGAGATGATCTATGAATGGATGGAAGAATATGGAACCATAGCATGGAAGTGTTTAGGTTCTTGTTACTTACATTGTCGCTTGTTTGTGAGTTTTGTCAATAAAACTTCCATTTCTGCTACAGGAAAAGTAACATGAAGAGTAGCCACAACCCTCAACAATGGCAAGGCAATCAACTGTACACACCTCTCAGCTTACCACGCAGAAGGATAGGTGGAGGAATAAGCGGAGGAATTATCAATACATTTACACTGCAATCTCTGGACTATAGAAAGGATATTTTTTTCCCGCTCTCTCTAATTTTACATAATACACGACCAATTGGTCATCAGGTTATGGTACTTTTCTCTTTATTGATATATCCTTCAGTTTGAATTTGTGTATATTGCTCAAGAAGGTTTGGTTTTTATTTGCTGAAAATGCTGCTGTTTATAATTATTTTTCTTAATTTGTCCTTGACATATTTACGTTTTGTTTTTTTGCAGGATCTTGTGGGATTATTAATCTCAATTTTGCTTTTAGGAGATTTTAGTTTAATGTTACTTATACTACTCCAGTTCTACTCAATTTCTCTGGGGGCTTTTTTTGTGGTCCTCCTATTTCTTCCTCTAGCATTGTTGTCACCATTCCCTGCTGGTATCAATGCTTTGTTTAGCCATGGACATCGAAGATCAGCAGGTCTAGCTCGTGTTTATGCATTGTGGAATGTCACATCTCTTGTGAATGTTGTAAGTTCTGATGTTTATTGTGTTGTGTAGTTTCAGATTTTTGTTTTTAATTGTCACATCTTTCTTATTTTGACCTTTGTGTAATATTTTTTTCCATCCTTTATTAATTTTCAGTGGTGTTAACTTGTTTTGGCTTAGGTTTCTTTCTCAAGAAAGATAATATAAAGAGACTAGGGGTTTGTATTGTTTGATGTCCTTGATTGACCAAAGTAGGGGGCAGTGACACTCAAGAGTGCATAAAGTTATGGTAGCTAATTAGGAGTCCCAAAAGGAACTCCAATAACCAAAACTAAGGCTAAAACCACCAACTAGGAAGTAATAAAGTCAAACAAAATAAATAAAAAATGTAAACTCTAGAGAAGTCAGTGTTTACAAAAGCTTTATAAAAATTAAAACAGTTCTGTAAATGAAAGTTGTTTCTATTGAAAATTCAGACTTTGGAGCATTCCTGTAAAAATCCATATTGTAAATAATATCAGTCCCGTGAAAGCCATATAATAATGAAACAATCTTGTAAATTCTTTATATTTTTTTTTTTAAGGAAAAAGTGCCTGGTAAACTTTTTAATGTGACCAGTGATGCTGGCACGACACCCTCCAGCTCCACGTGAAACACTTTTGACCTGGAGCTATGAACTGGTGAGGTCACAAACGGGGGACCTCATCCCCATTTATGGAAGCTCAAGCTTGAACCTGCAAGCACCATGGATTGGTGAAAGCACAAGCCTGCGATCACAATAGCCCAGTGAGGGTTCAAACCTTGGTGGCCACAATAACACCACCACCACTTAACCAACACACTATGGGAAGAACCCCATAAATTCTTTATATTTACCCCAAAAGGATAAATAATTTTTTTCTATTTGGTCATTCAATTTTTGAAAACTTATTGAGTTCTTCTATTAAGCCTTGATCGATAAAACAATTTAGTATTTAGGAGCTTTCATGCTAAAATCAGCCAGAATGTGGACAGCTTGTACATAATAGTGAAACAGTTCTGTAAATTCTTATCATACACTATTCAGTATTTATTGGGATCTCTAATGCTTTAAGCTAGTAGGAATGTGGAAAAAGCTGCAAATTTTAAAGATAACCATGTTCTTTTGGAATCTATAAATATAAACTACTTTGAACCGTTCTGTATTTCCTCTAGTTCAGACCTTTTGATTGCTTAGGTAATTTTTCTTTTTTTGAATCTGCTTCATAAATCTATTTTCTCAATCACTTTACACTGAACTAAATGTGGTGCTTTGCATGTTAGTGCTTTAAGTAGTCTGTTATACAATGATGGAAGAGCAGTATTGCTCATCATCTTATTTCACACTTTTTTCTTTTTTGGTATTGATCTTTTTTTAATGGTCGAAAGGTACTTATAAATGTAAATCACAAATTGTAGAATTAAAATCAAATATAATTATGTGTTTTCATCTTGACCAAGAAGTTTAAGTTATGTTGGTCGAGCTACATCCAAAACAAAGCTAAACTGAAAGTATATCTGGATCTAATTGTCTCGAAATATAATAGTTTATAGTTGCCTCTTATATTATTCCTCATAATATAATGTCTAGAACAAATTATGTGTTTGCAGGGAGACTTGGAATGTTTTTTGGAAAATGATATTTTACTAATTATATTTTCTTCACATACCCAGCCCTGGCTGTGCAGCAAACTCCATCGAATCAAATTGTGAAAAAATGAAATTGTTTGATAGGAATGAAATAAAATAATATCATGTGGCAGAAATGTAAAATTGTAGTGCAAACTGTTATCACTGTTTTGACCTTGGGTGATTTTTGTTTCATAATCGGCTAAACTCTGCAAGGTTATGCTTAGGATTTCATGTTGCCTCTGAGTCTTTGTGTTTAAAAGGGGTTTAGGGTTTTTGAAATTTAACCCTTCCTGTGTTCTAAAAGCCCTTGCGCTCTATTTTTGTGTTACCTTTTTCCACTTAACCCGAAGGGTAGGTCCGTCGTGCCAGTGTCCCCCCTTTAAGAATTGCCTTAGGCAGGTCTTTATTAAGTCTTTTATTTAGCGCCCTTTTCCTAAGTTTTCTTTTCCTTGTCGAGCTCTGTAAAGATCGTGTAAGTTCTAGCAGATCTAACGGTGCGCGCGGTCTCGCGAAGGAAATATGCACGAGGTTTAGCCTTTGCAAAGCAACGAAAGCCTGGCGGACCCCGAAAGTTACGTGATTCCTATGATTAAAGACCGTTCATCTTCAAGAAGATCTGACGGCGTGCATTGTTTCGCCCAGCAAAAGAGCATGTATTTTATCCTTCGTGAAATAGCGAAAGGATAGGTGGGTCTGACAGGTAAGCAGATCCTACGGTTAAAGACCGATCAACTCAAGATTGATCGAGTGGTCCGCATTGGTTGGCAAGGGAAAGATGTGCGAGACTTACCTTTCGCGAAGTAGTGAAAAGGTAGTGGGCTCAGTGAAAAGCTGACATGGAAATTAAAGAAGGTGCATCTCCCAGTTGATCTAACGGTTCGCGTTGGTTCGCGAAGAAAAGCTGCCAAAGGTTTAAAGTCCACGAAACAGCGAAAGAAATGGTGGACCCGGGCGGTTGGGTTAAAGAACGCAGTTAAAGATTGAGCATCTGGCTCAAGATCCAACAGCCCGCATTGGTTCGCAACCAAAAGCAACGTGGGGTTTACCTTTCGCGAAGTAGCGAAATGAGGTGACGGTTGCACGGCAGATGATGTGGCGGAACAACTAGATGTCCAGCTAGGGCAAATGGTGGTCTGTCGGTATGACACACGGTTCCATGTAGATCGTGGATGGCCCACTTTGATTGGGCGGCGATGGTGATGAAATCCATGGCAAGATAAAACACGTGGCCGGTAAGATGTGGAGACCGATAGAGTTCTTGGACGAATTGGCGGCTGACACGTCAGAGCTATCTACCAAAAATAAAAGGGCACGTGGATTTCGTGCAGAGGGCCCACTTTGAAGGTTAAAGGGTGTTAAAGGCCATGCGTCTCAAAAGTGATCACATGACGACCGTTGTTTCGCAGCCCGAAGATGCAAGGTGATTAACCTTTGCGAAACAATGAAAACCACTAGCGGTGACAGTTGTGTGCGGTTAGTCATAAGGGATAAGCGGTCACCGTGTAGAGTAAAGGTCGAGCAGATGGTGGAAGATCTAGCGGCAGGCGCTGTTTCGCGTGGAAAAGATGCGTGAGGTTTAGCATTCGCGAAGCAGCGAAAGAAAGTGGGGCCCGGTTTTAAGTAGCTTGGCTCAGGTAAGGTAAAAGACGTGCGGTTTTCTTAGGATCCGATGAATGTCGTTGCTTCGCAATGAAAAGATGCGAGGATTTTAAGCTTCGCGAAGTAGCGAAAGGTGAAACACTTGGAGAATGTTATGATCCGTTGGAGCCAATTTTCGAATTCGGCTGCGAATTCAATTCTGAGTTGATTGCTGAAGCATGCGGTTTTAAATGCTTCAATTCATTGATATGTTGCCGTATTAAGCTTCACATCAATTGGAGGTTGGCATTATTTCGAAGAGTTCTGCAGAGGAGTCAGTGCACAGAGCGAATTTCTTCAAACAAACAGTGAGTTTCTGCATGCTGCTTGATTTTTACTACTTGAATTGGGATCATTGCATGTTCGTTTACGCAGAGGGTAGTCAAAATTTCAATTAATATAACTGTGATTCTGAGATGGCACCAAGAAGGGATTTCACAGTGAAGGTGAATTATCAGGATAGAAACATATGTGATGATTTTTTGGAACAACTGACCATGTCCACAAATGCCGCGGCCAAAATTAAAGAATTGGTACCTAAAGCCCCCTGTCTAAGAATTGGAGACGGTTTGTATGACAAAGGCAACTAGTTGAGAGATCCACATATAGGGATATCAGGTCTGGGTCTTTTCAAAGTAGGATTCGGTCGGAGACATGCCCTTGCCCCAATGAATAGTATATGGGAATTAGACGTAGGAAAGCTCATAGTCCCTAGGGTTTTCATGGATGTAGATTTGTTAACCCAGATTGCAGATAATTATGACCCAGTTGCTAAATGTATCAGGAATGTGAATGGAGGAGCCCTGATTGAGATCAATGATGATGAATTTAGAAAAGTGTTTAAGCTCAGTGAGGTGTCTAATTATTTAGAGCCCATAAATTTTGATACCCTGGCCCAGGTTTACAACGTGCAAAGGGATCACCTCAGGAGTGGCCCTTTGAAAGAGTTTTTTGTTAAAATAGGAGGGTTAACTGTAGTAGGTCCTAGTACCATGGAACCTTTCTCCCTGAATTTGTTCACTCTAAGGGCTAAAGGAATGTATTGGTCACTATGTCAGATCTTTGGGGAAGATGCTGAAACCACCATGCCAACTCATTACATGCTAATGATAGCATAGATCCTAAATCCGTCTCTGGCAGTAACTTTTGACTATGCACCTTTCCTCACTAATGCAATTCATGCAGGGCTGGTAGGTATAAAAAATGGTAAGGTGGATAAGCCTTTTGGGTGGTACTCTCTTCTCATGCACATGTTTTTGTTCAAAGGTGCTGATTATTTTGCCAATGAAATGGACTTAGTTAAAGAGAAAGATGATGAAGAGATGCCTGTGCAATTGTGGAGCACAATTTTGTCTTGGGATAGAGAGGATGCCAGCTACCTAAAGTTTGACAGATGCTTTGCATCTAAGATTAGGATTCTCTTATGCTTAGAGAACTCTAGGATCCCCAAAGCTCTTCTAGAATTCCTTAGGCCTAAGGAATTTGCTGAAGGTGTCAAGATTGTGCACAAGTGGGGTGACATATACTTATACCCTGTTTCTACAGTTTTCAGAGTTTATGGTTTCAGAGGCACTCCATATTTATTGCCTTATCAAGTCCCATTGAAGATAGGAATTGCAGAGGTCCTAAGGCAAATTGGAGGCGTGCAAGAGGCAGAGCTAACAAATAGGGGAAAAGGGACTATATTCCCAACTGTCACCGTGGCCCATCAATTTGTGATCACCCAGGGTGGTTGGAAATTCTTTGATGACTTCTTTCAACCATATAGGTTGTCTACTGCAGTAACAAGGTTTGCTGACCCTGATGGTTTTTTCAACGGCATGTTCAGGAGGAGAGCAGTATGTAAAGGTAGGCCACACCAATTTCATTTCCCTGAGGATCTGATTAGAAATGAATTCAGTTTGGATGAGTAGGAATTGAGGAAAGAAAAGTGGGTGGCATACAAAAAGGGTCTGGATTTCTTTCATCAATTTGATAGCAGTTGTGACCCTCTGTTTAGCTTTAATCCCTTTGAGGAAAAGATTAAATTCTTAATTCTTTATTTTGAAGATTTAATGCAAACTCTGAAAGAAAAGAAAAGAAGCTATAATAAGAGAAAATCCTGACAAGGCTAAGTTAGTTCTAGCTAAGCCTGCCTTTGCTAAGGCAATCCCTCCGGGTAATTATGTAATGCAAAAGAAGTCAAAATACAGTGTATTGATGCCAATAACAGGTGAGCCCTCTACTTCAAGAGGGAAGAGAGCAATTGAAGATGTCATTGACATCCAAGACTCCCCTGAGAGGCAAAGGGTGGGGAAGGAAGTGCAAACAGGTGAGTCTCTATACTCTCCATCTCAATCCCCTATCCATATAGGAGATGAACAGGCAGTGGCAGAACAATTGTTGCAGTTAGGGAGTCTTAGAGAGATTGCTTATACATATGAGGAAACACAAGAGGGGATGCCAGAGGAGCCACCGAGTGCTGAGATTAACTTAACTGTAGATGAGTTCAAAGGTAAAGAGCTAGACCCTGCTGTCAAGCAAGCCAGTGAGGAGTTTCTGGTTGATAGTAATTTTGTCACAATAGGGGCCTTCATGCAATTTGTTTGGAAGCAAAATATAGAACAATTCAAGACAAGATGTAATGTCCCCTACCTGATCTATTTAAATATACTAAAATTGATAGATTTTCTTCAATAAGTTATTAACAAGTGCTTGTCTATTTTCTTCATTAGCTGATTAATTTCATTATTCATAGTTCTTAATATAGATATCAAACCCTGCTACTACTTCAGTTTTAAGGGAGAAGGGTTTACATATGTTACCAAAGTGCTTAGAGATCAACTACAATAGGTTCCCTCAAAGTTTACAGATCCAATCCCTTACCTGTCTTGGGTCTATGCCCTCAAGGCTTATTGGTCGCTGATCCCCAACCTATCTTGGGACTTAACCTATTGCTTGGATTTAGACTGCCCCTCTTTGGAACATCTCAATCCCATCTTCTTAAATACGGAAAGTAATAACATGATTTAGACTATAAGTATATATATTTCTTATGTATTATGAATACGTATATGAAATTATGTATGACTATCATACATATTGCAGTCCATATTAGTATTACTATTAATTCTGCATAAGAACATTATTGGGCTTCATATATTTAATATTAAGGATACTTATTAAACACATCCCCATGCATACCACCAAGAACAAGGATGTTACTGCCTGTAACTTAATAACAGTTCTGATCTGATCTGATCCGATCCATGGCGCTCTTACTAGATGCTTTTGATTCCTTTCCTTTATATCTCTCAATGTGAAGGAGAGGTCACACCTCTTCATCATGTATGCCCTTTGGCAAGAGACACACCCTTTCACCATTCCCTTTGATAGAGTGCAACTCTTCATTATTTCTGCCCTTTGAAAGGGACACAACCTCTCTGTTGTGACGTTTTCACACATCGCCCCATTGCAAATGGGGACCCATGTTTTTTGCTTTTTTTGGTTTGTTCTTTGGGTTTTTTTAGGGTTTTGTTAGCTAGCCTTTGCATTTTGAGTGTCGCCCAGGTGATCACATGGATAAGCAAGTCCAGCTTGAGTGACGTCCTGATCCTGAAATTTGGCTAAGTCTGGAATGTCCTGATCCTGAAATTTGGCTAAGTCTGGAATGTCCTGATCCTGAAATTTGACTAAGTCTAGAAACTGAAAAAACCTCCAAAAACTAGATTTTGCAATATAACTCCTGGAGGTCTGAAACCACTCTCAAACATCCTGAAAGTATATATGGAATATAACTTAAAGTATACTCACTTATACTTAAATGTTATATTCCATAAAAGTTATCCTGATAGAGAGTTCGAAAAGTCAAATTTCGCTCCTGTCCTTCACTGAGGATCCAGAGCGAATTTCGCTCCTGTCCCTCTCAGGAGGACCAAGGCGAAGCGCTCCTGTCCCTCACCAAGGGACCAGGGCGATAATACTTATTTGAGCCATTCCTGACCTTGTTTGGACGAATTGAGACATCAAAAGCATGGTGAAGGACGAAATGAGCATGATAGAGCATCCAGACTTGATCAAAAACAATGAAATGATGAAGTTTTTGCCTAGAAGGTCAAATTCGCTCCTGTCCCTCACTGAAGGACCGGAGCTTGAAATCCAAAATTTCCTTGTCCTTGAAAGATTTGAACGATTTGACGACTTGAGGAGAACCAAGGAAGTGCTTTTTACAAGTTGAATATAATTTGAAGGCACAAACATGAGGAAAAATAGACCAAAATGCAAAATCGCTCCTGTCCCTTAGTCAGGGACCAGGGCGAAATCCATTGTAGCTCCCGTCCCTTTCCCAGGGACCAGAGCGAAATTCTTCATAAGGCAAAATTCAGGCAAAAGCAAGCAAATTTTAAGTTTGAAGGCAAGAAAGGAGGGTGAAACTAGACCGTTGAAGATAAATTTGGAAGTTGGCAAAGTGTAGTTGAGGTTGAAAGTACAAATTCGCTCCTGTCCCTCAGGCAGGGACCAGAGCGAAATCTTCATGAGAGCTTAGATTTTGAATGTTGATCACGTTTCAAGTGTCCAAAGGGGACCAAGGGACTTCATTTTACACGATGAAAGCAATGGTAAGTTGATGAAAGCAAGCATGAGCCTAGGACATTGAAGTTCGCTCTTGTCCCTCAGTCAGGGACCAGGGCGATATCCACCATATTTGCCAATTCATTCAAAATTCATGCCAAGTCAAGATTGTACATGGTTGCACATGGTCTAAGGCGTCTTAAGATGATGATATGCAAAGGTTTCAAACGTCAAAAGACTATCAATTTGAACAAGGAAGCTATATCGCTCCTGTCCCTCATCAAGGGACCAGGGCGATTTTCATTAAATCATTCGTTTTCCTTCAAGATCACGTCAAAGTCAAGGTTCGCAAGATCAAGGATATTATTTGCAAAGTGATGAACAAGGAGTAAAGCTTGAGAGATAGCAAATGTTGGCTAGAGCATGAAGTTCGCTCCTGTCCCTCACTAAGGGACCAGGGCGATATCCACCTTAGAGGGCATTCATCCACCAAATCAAGACGATCAAGCTCGAGTTTTTTGGCAAACATGCCAGTCTCAACGTGAGGATCAAGACTAAACATCAAATTCACTCCTGTCCCTTAGTCAGGGACCAGAGTGATAGGTTTGTGTCCTTACCTCTTCCAAATTTGGCGCTAAAACATTCTTTAGATTTTATTAAATGCTAGGAAAAAATCGATAAATTTGAAATCCAATTAAAGTTAGCATTTAACATTAGCACATGGGCCTTTATTAATTAATTTTTGCCTTTTAAAAATCGAGTTTATTTAAAATTATAGGCATTAAATTAATTAATTATAAATAAAAATGGGGCGCTTGATTTAAAATTTGTTTCATTTAACAAGGGTCGGCCTTTAAGTTTATTTTAAATTTGCCTTATTCACCAAAGTGGGCCTAGGGTCAATATGAAGGTGAGCGCCTATAAAGGAGTAGTTTATTTCATTTTCACATCATCATTTATCATCTTTTCATAGGCAATTTGGAGTATACAAAGGAAGTGCGAAATTATCATTCAAGAGGAGGTGCGAATTGTGTTCAAGGTGCGAGTCTTATCAATAGGAAGGCACAAGCATTATCAAAGGAGTTCGAGTTTCAAGTTAGGCGAACTTGCCAAGGACATTGAAGAACACATCAAAGACTCCAAGGGTGGCGAATTGATAAAGAGGACGTTCCTTATCCTTGAAGATCACGTTGAAGGCTTCTAACGTTAATTTTGCCTAGGCAAATTCCTCATTTTGCATTCTAGTGTTAGCTCTCAAGTGAGGTATGGCGATATGGATTTATTGTTTTGATTTTGATTGTTGATCGTCATAGCCTTCAAATTTTGAATTTTGAATTTTGAATTGTAATAGCTCAATCGTTTTTTAGGAAATAATAACTCAAGGATTTATTATGAAGTTTCCTAAAAATTAATTTAATCTATGCTATTCATTGCAAAATCATGTTACTAATTTTGAAATGTTGTGTAGGTATCAAATGGAGATCTCATCAAGGAAAATCAAGCCAGATCAAGGACGGTCTTCGCCGGGACGATCAAGCAAGGACAGGGGTGACCTCTTTCAATCCAGCGTTCCAAGGCGAGGTACATCATCATCCTGCACATCAAGGACACAAGGAGTTAGAACAAGGGCTCGTTGAAGAAGTAAATAGTTCCAGATGAATTAATTAAAGCAAGCTTCTCAACAACATCAAGTTGAATATCTACCAAGTTACAAGTGTCAAATGAGGTGGCGTCCTAGTCATCATTTCTCCAATCAGTGAGGTCCACCTCAGCATGTCCAGATTCAATGTACTTAACTCATGGAAGGTGGCACAAACTCCGATGTACCTACCCCGGCTATCCATTGGTTGATTTTTCTAGAGGGGACATGTGTCCAAGCAATACAATTTTATCATTGGTCAAGCATTAAATGTTATGTAATGGTTGTAACAAACCCTAATTAGGGTTTTCATTGTTGAATCTTGGCCATTGATCTTGAATTGATCTAAGCCATCAAATTGTATTGTGGGCACTATATAAGCCCTGACATTTCATTTTGTAAAAGATGAGAGAGATAATATAGAAATAGTTGAAAGCAGTTAGTAGGTAGAGAGTAGTTAGAAATTGATAGAATAGCAATTAGAGTAGAATAGGAGGACAAGGCAAGAAATTGTTGCCATTGATTGTAAACAAACTCCATTTTCATTGAAGTAATGGTGAAGTGTGTCGTTTCTTGCAATTTGCATGGTTTCTTGTTGAGTTTTCAATCCTAGATGGTAAATGATTAGATGAATGGAGGAAATGTGATTGATTGATGGTGGAATTCGTATATCCATACTACTAGCAGTTTGTTGATTGCAGACTTGCCTTGTGTAGTCAACTGGAATCATTCAGCTTAAGCTCAATTTCAATTTGTCGCTTCTTCATTGATATGCATCAACTTGATGGTGTCTATGCCTGCGGTGATGATTTGAACATCATAAAGCTTCCCTTAGAAGATCGCACTAGCCTTGTGGAGATGGTCCATTGATGTCAAAACAAGACCTAGTTAGAGTTTCATCAAAAAATCAAATCATTGCTCCTACATTTTTAGTATCAGGATTAGATCTTCTCTTCGCCCTCATCCTTTTTCCATTTTTTCAAATCTAAGCCAGTAAGAGCCTGTGTTCCAGCAAAGCAGATCGGAAGTTCAATCATCAGATGTAAGTCCCCTTGTGATTCCAGCAAATCACATCATACCACTGGAGTTTATCCACATGTAGAGACCCTACTAACCAGAACATTGGAGTCATCCTAACTGATCCTTCATGCGAATCTTCAGCAGTTAGAGACTTTATTCAAGAGAGGATAAGATGCCTTTAGGTATTTTATTCTGTGTATGATTGTGTACAAAATACACGTCAACACTCTCATAATCAGATCTGCAATTATTGTTTAAATTAGATCTGCACTTCTCATTTCCAAATTATTCCCCCTCTCATGTGAGGTTTGTTTGCCCTCTTGGGTAAACGGTTAAATGCAGAAAGTAAATGCACAGAACATAATGGAAATATATTAAATAACCAGCCTTTGTATTAATTCCACAGTCCATGTACAATAAGTGCTTATAACATTACATCTGACACGACTAACCTGATCCTACTTTGAAGAAAAGTTACACAATATATAATACCCGAAGGGGTACGACACAACCGTCGCGACTCCAACTACCTACCCGTCGGCTAACTAACTGACCGTCGTAACTCATTATTACCGACGACAACATAAACATAATATGACAACATAGCATAATGATTATTCCCGGCAACATCATCCCCCCCAAGAAAAGAAGTCGACTCCGACAACTTAATACAAAATAGAGATGAACGACAGAAACTACTGACGCCAGTCGGGCCCGGATCTTATACACTTCCTGCGTCCTCGCCTGAAAACCCTTTTCTGCTACCATCCGATGCTTAAGTGCGGAATTCACCAATATTGCTTCCTTTGCCATCACAGTCCTCTTGTGCCTAACCCAAACTTGTCTGCAAAACACGTTTTTCAGTCTCAGCTTCCACCAACTGCTACTCAATTGATACTGTCTCCCTAGCCAATTTGTCCTCGATAGCCACCCGTGCTGCTCTCCCGGCATCCAACTCCTGGGTACGCTGAACTAAGTCTCATGCGACTATTGCCTCCAACCTGGTGGTCAACTCTTCTCGAGCCCTCTGTGCATCCACCAAGGCAACCTCACGTCCAGCCGAGACATACTCCGAGTTCCTCAAAGCGTACTAGTCATGCCTAGAGGTGGCCACAATCCGCTGGCACAAATGCTGTGCATGTTGATCGGGCCGTGCAGTGCGTCTTCCTCCTCCTTTATCCCTTGCTGTGTGGCGGTGTTCGGTGTTGTGCAGTGGTCAGGTTGTGCGGTGTGCGGTGGTGGGTTCATGTCTCCGCAACAACCTTCGGTGGCTCCCACCGCACGGTGTGACCGCCGCATGATGGTGTCACTGTCGGTGATTCCACCGCACGGTGGTGTCACCGTCAGTGGTTCCACCGCACGGTGGTGTCACCGTCAGTGGTTCCACCGCACGGTGGTGTCACCTTGGTCCCACTGTATGGTGGCCATTTTCCCTTTTTCTTTTTTTTCTTTTTTTTTTGACCGTACGGTCGCTGTCGTACAACCGTGCAATTTTTTTTCAATTCTTTTAAATAAATTTTTGATCGTATGGTTGCCTGTCATACGACCGTACGCTTCTTTCTTTCTTTCTTCCAACTGTACGGTCATCTGCCGTACGGCCCCATACGATGGTGTTTTTTTTCACTTTTTTTTTTTATCAAGTTGTCTAGAGAGTCTTCGGCTCGAGTCCCCTGTCTCTGGGATCGCTCTTCATCCTTCTCGGTTTTCCTCGCCCAAAAGTCTCTTGCCTTTGTCCTGTGCCTCTCGAGTCGGCTGCCCGGCCTCTTGGGTCCCCTTCCATCCTCTCGGGTCCCCCTTCGGGCTCTCGGGTGTCCGTCCGGCCTCTCGGGTTCCCTGCACGCTTCACGTGGTAGGGTTTCAATTTGGGCCCGTTGGTGGCCAATCTATTTTCAATAGCTATCCGAAGACCTGGAACCACAATTTCTACAGGGACCATGGTCTCCTTCCCGTACATAAGAAGAAGAAGGATAATAAAGATTTTGAAGGCTACGGCCTTCCACACAGGGTTCCAATCGTTGCCGACACTCTTCGGATTATTTACGTCGCCAAGGTTTGGGGCGTCTCCCTTCCAATATTCTTTGTATTCCGGCAGGTACACCTCTGTTGGTTGCTCTGGTTCCTCTACTTCGAGCCTGTAGCTTTGGAACATTTCGTAATCCTCCATTTGCCAGTGAAAGAGCCCGTTAAGTGAGCATACCTCATCTTCAGAACATCCCTCCAATTCGAGCACCCCTTCATTGTTCGGCTCCATCGCGTTCTTGCCCTTGCTTTCATCGGGACCCCCTTCCCCTTTATTAAAGTCCTCTGAGTCTGAGTCGGAAGAGGCGAGCTCTTCGCCAACATCTTGGGTGTGTAGGTCAATGGTATATTTCCGTCCTCCCTTCTCCATGGAAAGTGTATTTTTCTTCTAGTTGTGGTTTACCCTCGCGTTGATCAACCACACTCTCCCCAGGATGGCGTCATAGCCTTTCTTCTTCGAGGGAATAACCACGAAATCTAACAAGAATGGTTGCGTACCAATTGTCACTTGCTGGGCCATCAACAGGCCGAGTGGCTTAATGCCGTGTTGGTCCGCTCCCACCAGGTTGAATGTGGGTGGCCACAGGGTGGGCTTCCCCAGCCGCTTCCATGTTTCTTCTGGTAGTACATTCACCCCAGATCCCCCGTCACAATGGTGTCCTTCAGAATGGTCCCACGGATACCCATTTCTACCACAGCTGGGTGTCTACCACTGCTCAAGGCTAGTAACATCGGGTCAGTCGAAGGGCTGACGGAAACCTCCACCTGTGGTGTACTCTTCAAAGTGGTGGTGGGAACCCCTACCTGTGGTACACTTGACGATGCGGTGGCGGGAACCCCTACCTGTGGTGCACTCAACGATGCGGTGGCGGGAACCCCTACCTGTGGTGCACTCGATAATTCGGTGCTTTGCACATTGGTGAGGATGGCAGTCCTCAATTGTGGCATAGAGTCTAGAAGGTCTTTTACCTTTATCGGCACCTCTATCTGCAAGATTTGCCCAATGATGTTATTTTCCGCTTCTGTACGGAATGATGTACTGGCCACCTCGTTGTCCCGTTGTTCGGTTGTCGTCTCACGTTCAATATTAGCCTTTGCCTCCCGTAATCTCTCCTCCTCCGTACGGGGGTCAGGATAAGTGGCTTTTTTCGTCTGGGCGCGGGTGATCGCCAGTACTTCTTTCTCACCAGTCTTCTCAGCCTTCTCAATGTTGAGGAGATTAACCCCTGCCTGTGGGCAATTTGCGTCCTCATGGTCGCCTGGCCCACACCAACGGCAGAGGTGCTAAGGGGTGGCTTCCTTCGTGCAATCACGGGTGAAGTGCCCCCACTGATTATAGGCCCTACATTGGATAATTGGTCGGCCCTTGGCGTCATATTGGATACGGCTTCCGTTATTGTTATTGTTGCTATTCCTTCCGCCGCCACGTCTGTTGTCCCGGTATCCTCCAGATGATGCCGTTGTGTTAGTATGTTGGCCGGTACCCGCTGGTGCGGATGTTGTGGCCTGCTCCGTGAACAGTACCTGGTTCATTTGCATACTTCGGGTTTTCATGTTGTATGGGCACTCCTTGGTGGAGTGTCCCATCACTTGGCAAATCTCGCAGAATGCCTTCTTTTGGCAAGTACCCTTTGTGTGCCCTTCCTCTTTGCACTTAGTGCACCATATGTCCCCTTCGTTCCGACCAGTGCTTCTCATTATTTTGAATTCTTTTCTCATTCGCTCCATGTCTTTCTGGAGCGCTTGCACCCGTTTGCCAGCCTCGTCGTCGCTTCTGCTTTCCTGTGAAGAGTCATCATCCTCGGATGAGGATTTATTACTTTTCTTTTTCTTTGATGTTTTGTGTTTGCTCTCCAGGTCCATCGCCCTATTATAAGCATCGTCATATGACGTCGGGGGTACAATTTTCATCTTGCTCCGTAGGGAGGATTTCAACCCTTCAACGAACCATCGTTTCTTCAATCCATCTGCGGGTTGGCTTTCCATCTTACCCAAGAGTTCTTTCAGCCTCCGACTGTATGCCCGTACTGTCTCCCTGGTACCTTGTTTGGTACTGTATATCTTCGTTACAATTTCATTGTCATCACGGAGCAACCGAAACTCCCCCGTGAATTCCTTCTATAGATTGGCCCACGTGGCCACTTTTTGCTTGTCGACATCGGAGTACCAATCTATGGCAACTCCTTGTAACGTGGCTGGGAATTGTTGTACCCAGTCATCCTGGTCTGTTACTCCGTTGGCGGACCAAATGGTTTCACATGTACGGCAGTGCCGTAAGGGGTCTTCCTTGCCCTCCCCTGTGAACTTTGGCAATTTTTGTTTACCAATTTTTGTTTACTCGCCATCCCACCGCTGGGTCTCGCTCCTCTAATTCCTTGTGTGCTTATACCTGGCGATCCTCCGCCTCCTGCAACTGAACCTCCACTCGTGGGTCCTCCGGAAAAAGTTGCTGACACCGAACCAAACAAATTGCCTCCCGTACGGTACCCTTGTGCTCCCTCAGCACCTTCGGTCGTACCGTCACCTTCCGTTGTCTCCCTCCGGTTGTCTTCTGAAATGGACAAATTCTTTAGCAAGTCTCTGGTAGCGTCGATTAGGTTTAGACTTCGCCTTGTTTGTTCCACCAACTCTTTGCGGCTTCTTACCCTACGGTGGTATTCTAGCGAACTGTAGAGTTCTCCTTCGACACCCTCCATGACTCCTTCTGGCAGCCCTACAACAGTGTAGACAGTGTAGTTCTCTCCGTCTATCTCTGCCTCCGCAACCTCCGTGACGCCTCTTGGGTTCCCTTCGGGCAACCCCTCGGCCGGTCGTCCCTCGGCAAGTTGCCTTAGCCTACGCCTTCGTTCTATCTGCTGTCTGAGATTCAACGCGGTTTATGCCACTTCCCATTCGTCACTCTGTATCTTTTTATTTTTGTCCTTATTTAGTCTATTGGGCATAAGTCACTTCCATACACAGCAAACACACGCCATGTACACAAAAAAACTTTTATTATTTTTATTTTTATTTTGCCTTTTGGCCACAATTTATATCAGCAGTGTGTCGGGATTATTACAAGGTTCAATTTCCTCCTGGCCTAGCGCCATCTCGTTCCGTTTCCCGTCGGCTGTTCTCTTCGTAGCGTTGCAGGATTTGTTGTCGTCACTCTTCCTGGGCAATCTCCTCCAGGCGGGCCTGTTGTGCCAGCGATGCCTGTGCAAGCAACCGGGAGAAGTGGTTCATCAACCGGTTTACTGCCGGGCTAACCTCCAACGCTGTCCACACGGCACTTGGTGGGATTTCTGCCTTTGCCGCCTCTCGTCGGACATAGGTCTGAATGGCTACCTGGAGCAAAATTGAAAATTCTCGTGTTGCCGTGTCTTCTCCTGTGTAAAGTTTTGTCTGTGCATCGTCGGCCTCAGGGTTTACTTGACCAACGGGTAGGCCCATTATGTCTGTGCGCCATTTGTGTCTTCCGTTCCCGAGTTCGTCTAGGCAACGACGCCAAATGTTTGCCCTCTCGGGTAAACGGTTAAATGCAGAAAGTAAATGCACAGAACATAATGGAAATATATTAAATAACCAGCCTCTGTATTAATTCCACAGTCCATGTACAATAAGTGCTTATAACATTACATCTGACACGACTAACCTGATCCTACTTTGAAGAAAAGTTACACAATATATAATACCCGAAGGGGTACAACACAACCGTCGTGACTCCAACTACCTACCCGTCGGCTAACTAACTGACCGCCGTAACTCATTATTACCGACGACAACATAAACATAATATGACAACATAAGATAATGATTATTCCTGGCAACAAGGTTCTCTTCTCCCTTTTATATCTCATTGTTGAGGGAGTCACAACTTTTCCTTTCATGTCTTTTGACTTTTCATTAACTTAATTAATTTTTAATTAATCATATTTAATTATATTATTTTATATTTTAATTTAATTTTAAATATTTTAATTTTATTATTATCATTTATTATTAAATTTTATTTCAAAGTGGGGACATTACACAAGATGTGAAAAGAGGAAGAGTGAGCAGCCTCACAAAGATGCAACTTCAGTAGAGGAGGAGGTGAAACAAGAAATGATGGTAGAATTTAAAGCCATCACTCCTGAAGCAGGAAGGGAAATGGTGTCAAAGGCTGGTGTTCTAATCCTCCCTGAATGGGATATAGCAGATGCCTTGGTACTTGAAGCAGTCAGAAAAGAAACCAAGCCTATGGAGGGAGTGACATTCAGCAAAGATAATGTTGCTTTGGTCATGTGGTCCTTAAAGAGGGATGAGAGTAGAAGAAGGAAGGACACCTCAGAATCCAGTTTCCTAGGAGGTATGATAGTGAAAAGAGTCCAGGATACAGGGGTGGTAGAAGCTGCCAGCACAATTCTTGAAACTGCAAAATTCAGCGTGGTAGTGGCTGAGAAGGAAGCTAAGGAGAGAGCTGATCTCCAAGTAAAAATAGAAACAATTCTAAAGGCTTATAATGAAGCCAAAAAGGAGGTAGCCAACAGGGATAGTATTATTGCTAGACTACAAAGTCAATTGGCAGGACAACACCAAGGAGGTGAATTCTCTACTTTGATGATTGCATCTTCTCCAACAAGACCTCCACCCACTAGTCCTATTGGTGAATTTCCCCCTTCTCCCATGACCTTTGGTTTTCAACCAGCTGAGAGCATTCAGCATGAATTGGAAAAGTTAAAACTGGCTCAAGCCCTGTTTGCAAATAAATATGAAGAGAAGGTAAAGGCCACAATTTTGAGTTTTGTTGATACAGTAGAAGCCCCCATTGTGCACACTAATATGAAAAGAATTTTGGATACTTTGAGTGAGTTGAATGAAGACAAGGATATCTTAGAGCCGATTTTGAATAAGTGGATGCCAAGAGAAGTGGATTTAGAACTTATGTCTGCATCCTATGATGAGGCAGGATCTGATGCCATTATTAAATCCACATGTGAGTTAGTAAAAGGCATGACCAAGCTAGCAGAAGGAAGAGCCTGTGTAGAGAGGAAGGCTAACTTATACAGGAAAGAATATACTGAGCATAAATTTGAATTGTTTCCTAGGGGTTTTGTTAGCCCAAATCAGTTGAAAGACAAACAGGTATGGCTTGATGAGCTAGGAGCTAACTTGTCTCTAAGGGTGAATGAAATCATCAATAAAGATGACACATCTCTGTTTGTTAAGACAATTGAAGAAATAGAAAAGATAAAGTCACACTACAGCTTTTTGGAATCAAAGGTTAAGAAAGTGAGAAAGTCTTGGAAGAGGCTAGTTAAATTGAAGAAGAAAATTGTTAGCTACTTGTGGCCTGCTGATGACGAGTTCCAAGAGTGGACCAAGAAGTATGCGGTGCAAGAAGAGGGAGTCCCAAAACAGTTAGAAGATGTTGCAGTGGAGCAACAAACTGAAAAGGCCGCTAAGACTGAAAAAGACTTGTAACTGCTTTTTGAAGGGAATTGCAGTTGTAACTAACTATTCTTAGGAATGTCCGAAGCTTGTATGCATTCATATTGTTATAAATGGATACCAGGACTTAGAAAAAAAGCATCACAAGAAATGTTGTAAAGAAACTCTACTAAAATTATATCAATGGGTTTTCTGGTTATCTCATAAATACTTTGAGTTATGTAAAGTTTTTTCAAAATGAATATTATTATACAGATCAAAACTTTTCAGGCCTAAATTTGTGTTGTCTTCTGGTGTGCACTCGTTAATTTGCTGGTTTCATTTGTATAGTCTAGGGTTATTCGAATGAACATGGATTGTAAGGCAATCATATGGATATGTTTCTAGCTTTTCTCTTCAGGAGAGGAATTAAATTTGCATGAAATATCTCTATTAGTAAATCAACTGTTTGCTCATTTTGAATTTGATAAACGGTTTTAGTTTTAGGAGGATAAAACTCGTGTATATGTCAGGCATGTATGGGGTTAATTAAGGCCAAAGTGGTGAAATGTATGGGGATGTTCAATTTTGGAATTCTTATTTGATTTGGGTGACTCTGTAGCTTGGATAAGGCACTGTTATCAGTTGTGGAATTCTTTTTATCTTTCTTGGGGATCAATACTGAAAATGAGCACAAGTTTTCTTTGATGTTTCAGTTTCATCTAGTTATGAGTCCATAGTTTTTTAGCATTGGTTTACTATGGATCTCAATTTTTAAAGTGTGAAACTATTCACAAAAGGTATACCCACCTGAACTTTGGACAAGTTCAAAGTGTAGAAGGTTTTGTTGAAACCTTGTTATATGTTATTCTGGATTCTATTTTCTTGATGTCCTCTTTCATATGCAAACAGAGTTATCCAATTTCTTACCGGGAGGAAAGAAGGGAATCAGAATTTGAGACTAACACAAACAGTAATGAAAATAATTTTTGAGCAGCACTACTTTATATATATATATATATATATATATGTATTTATTTATTTAAATTATAATAGTTTTTTTCTGCGTTTTTGGGGCCAAGACACTGTGATTTAGGGATTTCCTAATGGGAGACGGCAGGAAATGCAGGCAGAATATCTTCTGCATTTCGAGGCATCTTTGTACCCATTTATAGTACACGAAATATGTCTAGTCCTTGAGACACATCTTGGGGGATTGGAGATGCGTCTCCCTACAACATTGACATTTAGAAATGTGAGACTTAAGTAATCACTTGAAAATGTGATCTCAAAGCAACATATAGAAAATACACTGGCCTATTGGATCTTGAGTTTCTTTTTTGTGGGAGAAAAGTACTTGTAAATTTAAATCACAATTTGCAAATTAAAATTAAATATACTTTTTCTGTTTCATCTTGATTTAGAAGAAGACAAGAAGTCATGCGGATCAAGCTACATCCAAACAAAGCTAAACTAGAAGTCTGTCTACATTTTACTGTTGAGTGAGATCACAACTAACACTAAAAGTCTAAAACCCAACTATATCTTACTGTATCCCAAATCATAGAGTTAAAACTCTTGGAAAAAACTAAGATATGTGAGATTTATGAAACCACTTGAACATTTGATTTTAGAGCCAATTATAGAAAAAAGGCTGGCCTATTACCTCCTGAGTTATCTTCATATAACTACTTGATTGGAGCATCTCTTCTTCTGTGATGTTGGTGGAACTTACAGCCTTTTGCTGTTTAATTCCTCCTGTCAATTTAATCATCTTCCTGACAGAAGTTACTGTGGCTTTATCCAGGTTAAAACTTATGAGTGGTGTTTCCTGCCATTTTAGTTCTTTTTGGTTCAAAAGGTATTTTGGCTTTATCCAGGTTAAGATTGATGTCTTGAGATGTAGATTTGTAAACCTCATCTTGTAGCTTAATTAGTTTATCTTTGACCCTGAGCTGTGCCTTGTGCTGCTGGAATTGAATTTGTTGACTTTAATTGAGAGAGGATTCAATACTCTGAATTTCCTGTGCCAGCTTCTTGAGCACTTGAGCCTTCTCATAAATCTGTTGCAAATTGTTCTGTTTACATGCTTTTTAATCTTTGATCAAAGATAGATGCTATCAAAGTCTATTTATTAGCATTGAGTAAACTGCTGTTTGAAAAATTAAGCTCTTCCATCACCTGATCCACATCCTCTGAGAATTGTCAGATAAAAAGATGTTGCTCCTATCAAGAGATGTTATTGCCTTGACCAATTTTTTGCTTTTGGGTAGGGGATAGAAGGCTGGAGAAAGTGGACCGATTGGAGGGGAGGCTTACCCGACTTCTCAGATGATTGGGATCTTTGAAGCTGCACTTTCAGCAAGTTCAGGCCATGCTATTGGAATGGGGGTGTTCATACTGGCCATGAAGTACACCTTGCTTCTTGATCAACCTCTGGAACTGAGAGAGTCTATGAACTACATCTCACATCTGGATCAGCCTCCAGAATTGAGAGACAGGGTAATGAAGGATCCTTGCCTCAATGTGGATGGGGTGTTAGAATAGACTAGGTTCAGAAAAAATGATTCATTCAGGAGGACAAAAAGGTCAGAAATCTAGAATGTGTAAAGCAATTGGTGAAAATGCTCTAAGAATTAAAAACCCTTAATTAAACAAATCTGGCCAATCCAAAACATTTGGATTCAGCTGGGTTGCTCCCAAACAGTACCTTGGAACTGAGAGACATGATGATAACAGATCATTGGCTTGACATGGAGGGAAATTTGGAAATTTCTTATTGTTTGTTGAGAGATAACATGATGATAGATCCTTTCTTTGATGATATCTCAAACCACAGTTTTTGTTTTCTAAGAGTGGTAAAACCACTATTAGAGAAACCCTTTGACACCTAAATCTTGTTTTTATTTTCTTGTGGCTTGCCCACCATTTTAACAAAGTTCATTTTGAAAATGTTCTGTGTAATAGACTGAATGAATTTGGTGGGCCCTTTGGTGGCTTCTTTTCCAGTAACCTCATGTGATGCCCCCATCCAAATGCTAAATCTCTACCACCAAACAACTAAAAGAAAGCTCCTTGTATTATCATGAATAAATCATGACAAAGACAAAATAGTTCTGTTGATACATGAGAAAGCTCCTTGTATTATCTTTATAAAATATTAATAGCCAATACAACAAAGACGAGAGATTCAATATGTCCTCCTCATAATCAAGGAATAAAGATATAAGGGCATATAATCTACTAAGTTACATAATGAAGAGGTAATCATAATAAATAGCTCTTACATCGACCTATTAAGGCAAATACATACTGCCGTATTTATCAACGTATTGACATATGAATAAGCATCCGTTATGAAGAGGCTGAACGATGGATTGCAAACCTTGTAAAGATGACTTCATAATAAGCAAGCAACTAAAGTGTATAAGTGCAGCGACCATATGAGAACAACCAAGGAACAATGACTAATTGAGAAGAGATTAATATGCAACTGTTGAATAAAGCATACTATCATAAATGGCCAGTGATTACACAAACTGAGTGCAGCGACTTATGCAAATAAGCAAAGACAGTATGAAGGCAGTGATTTTAATTGATAATGTAGCAATTACAAAGAGGTTTGTCATTGATGTCACATTGAATAAGAAATAGTAGTTAATGCCCGAACAAGCTTGCAGCAATTGAAGTTGGATTATGAACCAGGGTATTATTTAGAATAAATGACAGTCAAGATAAACAGCAAAATAATATTATGATATGATTTGCTTGTTAGGACAAGTCAGCAGGTTAAAACGAAGACAAGTCAACAAGTTAAAACGAAGAGAAGGTTGCCACTAAACCAATTGGTATCAAAGACTCATGGTGCGGTTCCAATTAAGCAAATACGATTTGTTAAGAAGTACGAAGCATGAAAGAATTGAATCATCTAATCAATAAACTACACTTAATCATGAAATGGTATGATTTGTACAACAAATTAGTTTTAAGTTTATGAAGAGGTACATCTATAGGGCAGCGATTATAAGAGACAATAGACATGTCTGTTGGAAGCCTTCTGACCCCCGATATGAGGAATCAAACAAATTCATTCCAAGGGGATTGAAGAAGATAAGAAATGGAAATACCAATCATCAGATAAGAAAAGAAGATAACCATCTGCCAGCAAGGTGAACCCTGAGAACAAAGGGATAAATTCTGAGTACTTAATTCTGCAGTTAATAAACAAATCTGAGTTATCTTAACACCATTTCCATATACTGTGGGCAGCAAATCAAATACGGATCAGAATACACCCATGAGGATCATCAAACTTGTCTTTCAATCTCATTTGGATCCATTGCTGTATTTCTCAATTGGGCATTAGCCTTCAAAGGCCAAATCTGGTTGCATAGATCTAAAGTTGTCATTCAGAAACAGCACTACCCCATTGCATACTTCTCAAGCAAATCAGAAACAATAATTATGCCTTCATCACTATAAGAGATAGTGTAAAATACTAACAGCATATTGATATCACCATATCAGAGAGAGCTTTAAAATAATTGTGAGGAAATTTACAGCGCTATCTACATGATCACATCAGGAAGAGAAAAGTTAACTACATAATTACAGATTGGATCGGACTACCATTGCATAATCCCCAAAGATATATCAGAGACAACAAAGATACTTTATCCAAGCAGTTAGAGTTACATATTGCAGTCTTGATAATACTTGAACATCATATATCGATATTAATTGTATAGCAGATCATCAATTGTCATTCTATTAAGTGGTATTTATTATTAGCCATATAAGATTCATAAGGATTTGGTGTGTTGATAAGAAAGAAGTCTCTTGCAATTGATTTACACGATAATTGTTCCCTTCTCCCCAAGTATGTATAGGAAGGGGACATTAGGCCTCAATCTTCCTCAATTTATGTTCTTTTTACCTTACAGTTTTCTCTAAAGCTATCATGGCTCTGGTGTCACCCCTGGCAATTAAACTTACATGAAACTTGCCTCATAAAATAACAAACTCGATTGAAAGGGACTCGAAGTCAAGCCACCTAAGTGAAATCCTTAGGAATCTATGATAATATGGATTGAGCTGGGCTCGAGAGGGATGGAACCGCAATCTATATCAATTTTTGAGCAAGAAAGCAAGGGCCTCTATTTTTTAGTCTATCAATCAAACCTACAATCCTTTGCCCTTGCCTTGTTCATCAGAGTTCCCACTTTTTTCTATTTTGACTTGTTTTGCTCACATTAATATATATATATATATTTCATAGTTGATAGGGATAAAGATAGCTGATGATTCAATGTTATATAACATACGCTAAATCAATTACAAAATAGTAAATACAATAAAAAGTTTGTAACTTGCTCTCTAATGGAATCATCTTGATTTAAGTCATCACTTGATTTAACTTCATTTTGTAATTTCCCCTTCCTAAGCACTTTATGTTAGTGTTTTATAGCTTCGGGAGCTATTTTCCCCTTGTTTAAGGCAGGTCGGCCTTCTTGTAAACAATAATATTTTATATCTTTTATTCTCTAAGGGGAACCAACCTAGTGAAGAGGTCACCTATCCTTGTATATATCAGAGGTGATTTCATCTCAATTGATAATAAACAATCACTTCATCATAATTCGCATCAAGCAAGTAGCAAAAGTTCGCCATTTCTTAGCAGCAAGAGTTCATTCTTAGCAGCAATTTGCATTCCTAGAAGAAGTTCGCACTTGTAGCAGCAGATCATCATCTTGTAGCAGCAGATCATTATCTTGTAGCAGCAGATCATCATCTTGTAGCAGCAGACCGATTTCAATGAGAAACATATTCATTTGTATCTTTGCATCTACGAGATGTGCTATTATTCATAGTATCAAATTCAACCTTGTGTTGGGCCTGAGTTGTAAGTAGATTTCTGCTCTTATTCCTTCAATATATAAGAGATATATTTGCTGGGTTTTTTGCTCCCTCGAGTAGGAGGGTTTTCCCAGGGTATCTGTTGTGTTCATTTCTCTATGTGTTGTTGTATTTCTGCATATTTCATTTCTGATCCTAAAACTAACATGGTAGAAGAGCAGGTCTAAGAAAAGGTCTGATCAGATTTGTTTAAGCAGTCACGTAAACTTTTCATCTAGGGCAGATCTTGAAGGCAAAGTATTGCAGATCTAAGGTTGCAAATTATTTCAGACTTAAGGGCAGATCTTTGAAGGAGAATTTGTGCGGAAAAAGAAGATGGTGAACGTTGTCAAGGTAGAAGATAGGCTTGATGGAGCCTCAAACTTCAACTCTTGGAAACCCAAGGTACTCATGGCATTAGAGGAGAATGATCTTCTTGTGTGGAAAGTTATATGCCCGAGCCTTCCAATGATACTGAGAAAATCTAGTAGAAGAAAAATGGCACAAAGGCTAGAATGATCATGATAGACTCTGTGATGAATGACCTAGTACCGATCATCTCCAAGTTGAAGTCAGCTAAAGAAATGTTTGATACTCTAAAAGGATTGTATGAGATCAACAATACCAACAGAGCCCTTGCTTTGAGACAATAGCTTCACCATGTAAAAATGGATAAGGAAGATCTAGTCATCTCATTCTTTATGAAGATTTTTGATTTAAGAGATTAGTTGAGTGCTATTGGGGACATAATTGCAGACAGAGATCTTGTTATGTTGGCACTAAGTGGTCTTCCCCAATCTTGGGAGCCCTTTATCCAAAGCATCAGTGGGAGATCTAAGTTGCCCAAGTTTGATCATCTTCGAGCTAATTGATTTCAAGAAGAGTCCTGGTTGGCAGGAAGAGGAATTGGGCGAAACTATCATGATGTAGAAATTTAATTTCTTGCCACACATACTTCTAGAGAAAGAGGCAAAGGAAGAAAGAGGAATAGAGACAGAGAATCAAATTCTGCCCCAAAAACGAAGAAGAAGAAGAATCTCTCTCACATTCGGTGTTTCAGGTGTGACAAGTATGGTTACTTTGCTCGAGATTGCAAATTAAGGTCTACACAACTTGTTTCTACCACAGAAATTGCCATGGGGACATCTTTGTTGGTAGAAAATTCTGTACACTTGGGGGATGTGCAAAATTGTGTTTTTCAGCCACAGTGTGTGAGCATGATACTCTCCTAATTTAGGGAAGGCTCCCCCTATCTACAAACTAAACTAATCTAATATGGGTGAAACAACAGTCTTTCTTCTTCTTTCAAGAAAAACTATACTCTTTTCTCTTCATAGAAAAGCAATAGCAATTGGAAATAAATAACAGCAAATATAGAAATGAGACTTTTTGTAGAATTTTTGGAACATAAAAGGAAGCAAAGTTTCCATGAAGGCACAAAGACCTCCATAACTTCCCCGAGACGGGAAAACATAAAGAAAGCTAAAAGTGTTCAACTATCTATTCTTCTATCAACCTTTTTAGATGATTTTCTGCTAACTAAGCACAATATGTAGTAGCTCAAAGTCTAACTACATGATGCACTACACTTTACATGCACAAGTCTTAAAAAATAGAAGCTGCACAAAGTCTACAAGCTATCTTCCCACTTGAGCTTTCCACACTAGCTTCAAATATGATAAGTAGCTCAAAGTCTTCAAGACCAAATCTGAAAACCAAACATGTAACTCTAAATACAATTAGCAGCTCTAAGTCTGCAAGATTGAATTTAAATCCCTATTGAATAATAGAACAAAACTCACAATCAACTCCAGAAAATGTCGTCACATAACAACTTGAATTGGCACAAAGTCTCAATACAACTTGCCTCTTTTATTGAAATCAATTCGATTTACATCTAAGCTCGAAGTCTTAGAGTGCACATACAATCTGGCAGAATTTTGTTGCATTGCCAAAATATATCAATTACAATAGACCCCCTCAAGTATTTATAAGAGAGGAGCCTTGAGAAAAAGGTGGGAGTATCTTAACTAACTTGAGAAATTCTCTCAACCACCATGACTTATTCCAACTACCGTCCTAATTGAACTCAACTTGTAGTTGCTTTACATGTAATTACATCTTACAAAATGCAAGTAAAAGTGACTTGCAATTACAATTTTTGACATTACATGTAACTTGTTAAAACAAAATTACAAATGTATAATTAATCTAAGTGTCCAAAGACACGACTTCAACTACATCATCCTTTGTCTATGATGATTTTCATGCTGCTTCAGGATGCTAGAACTTGAAGTATTCTGGATCGGTGAAAACATCTTGAACTGGGACGAGAATTTGCATCCTTAATGATCTTTGTGTCCTTGGCCAACGAACTTCAACCTTATCTTCTTGCTTGGGATAGTATTGACTTTTCAGGAGGGAAGTTTTTTGCAAGGCTGAAGTAAGAAACATATCTCTGTCTGGAAAGCATTATATGCTCTCAACCATGAATTGTTGTTGTATCTCTTCTTTTTATCATCCTCCAATCTTGAAATCTGCCTGCAAAATAAGGCCCATGTCTTAATCCATTGATTTGGTAGGTCATGTGTGCAAACAAGAATGACAAGGGAAGGGATAAATTGATGCAAAAATGGGCTCACAAGTGAATTTAGAGTTCTAGAAGCTGCATTACATGTGTGGAAAAACAAGAGCATTAACTTGCAATTGTGGAGAACAAACATGCAACTTCATATGTGTAATAGGTAACTACAAGTTTGCACTTGTAATTGGACCTTTAAAACTCATTTTCAAGTGTTTTTGAGTGCATTTTGGATATGAATTGAATTTTGGAAGATCGTCTTCGTTTTAACAGAATGGGAATGGGAAAAACCTTTACTTCTAAATAGGTTTTTAAAACCCGAAATTGGAAAGACAAGCTTTTTTACAACCTTGAAACTTGAAGTTTTGGCAAAAGAGGATTAAGTCTTTTCAACCAAAGGGGAAAAACTAACATTTCTATCCTACTTGCAATTGAATTTAAAAAACCCGAATGCAAGTAAAGAGGGGAAAATGTGAAGGGAAAGACAATGCAATTCTCAAATTGCATTCAAGACTTGGGTAAAAATGGGAAGAACTCTCTCAAACCTTGCTTGATCAAGATGCCTTCCAAGAAGATGCAACAATCCTTGAAAGGAAGAATGTAGCTCTTAAAATAGACAACAACCAAACTCTAAAACCCTAGGCACATCCAAAGAGAAACAAAATTGCAGCAAAAACGGCTTTCAATATGGAGAAAGAATAGGTCAAAACCTCGTGGAAAACCTACGTAGGAAGAATAGGAACCAAAATGCCTAAGTTCGAACTCCAAATCGTGGCATTCCAACTCCATAACATGGCATTCCAAAAAAAACGGCTAATGAAGGAAAAAACGCAGTCAAAGAACAACGCAATGGCAACCATACAAGCTGCAACGTGTTTCTAAAAGCATGAAATGTGCCTCGAATTCAAAACACCCCCTCATCCCATAGATTCCTCCACCAAAATTGGTTAGAAGTTGTGGCAAAATCGAACTCTAAAGAGAGAAGAGCAAATCGAGTTCTTGAGGAAAAGAAACAAGTTTAAAATGCTTTGTAATAGACATGTAATCGGGTTTCTAAAACCCCTTTACATGTTTTAATTTGCTCACTTTTTTCATCTCCCAAGCAAATTCGGGTTTGCAAGAACAAAAGACAAGAAGACATGTCAAATAACTTGTAATAGGGAAATAAAATCCCCTTTACAAGTTTTAATAATTTAACTAAAAGACTTGTAATACGGAAATAAAATCCCTATTACATCTAAAAATCACTTAAGAACTTTTAAAAGAAATTACAAGTTCTTTTTAAACTTATAATTTTAAATTCACTTGCAATTTGTCCAAATGTTCCTACAATGACTTAAAAGATATAAAAAGCAAGGAGGAAATAAAAAGTAAGCTGCAAGTGACAAGTTTTAAATAAAGTGCACTTGTAATTGTTTTAAAATTTCCCTACAACACCAAAACAAGAGAAAAATAAAACTTGCAATCAAAAGAAAATTTCCCACCTGCAGTGACTGCTCTGAAACCCGAAATTGCACAAAAGGCTAGGAATAAGAAGACCAAAACTCACCAAAATTTGGACAATGATGGCAAAGACACCCCCCAATGATTTGACACTAACAAATGTGAGTTTTGCACCTCGAAAAACGTGCCTTGGAGACAAAAATGACACATTTTGAGCAAAATTTTTGTATGGGTTGTCACATTTTTGAAAATTCAAAAATGAGGACAACAATCTCAGTAGGAGCCAAGCTCTAAAGTCGATTCAAAAGGTTTCTTATTTTAAAGTTGATTAGTTTCTTTGAAGAGGAGGAATTAACATTCAGAGGGAGTCTGACAAACCAACAAAGGCAACCTTGGACGAGGAGGTCAGTAGGTTGATGCTAGTACTTGGAGCTTCAGAGGGAGTCACATCATCATGAAGATTCCTTGTAGTGTATATTTCTCTGAGACGGAGAAATATGAGGTGAGAGCCCTTGTAGTGTATATTTCTCTGAGACGGATAAATATGAGGTGCAAGCCCTTGTTCATCTCTAAGACTGAGATGAGACGTCATGTTAAGAGACTCCGTGACATCACGCTGAGAGACTCCGTGATGTACCCTTGTACTTGTGTTTCTTTCCACACATGGGAGTAGCCATGGTGGACGTCATGTTGAGAGACTCCATCACGATATCACGTTGAGAGACTCCGTGATGAACACTTGTACACGTGTTTCCTTCCACACATGGGAGTAGCAATGGTGGGTGTCATGTTGAGAGACTCCATGACGACATCACATTGAGAGACTCCGTGATGAACCTTTGAGGTTTTTTTTTCACAAATGGGTGTAGCCATTGTGGGTGTTATGTTGAGAGACTCCATGATGTACATATCTAGAAAATACCTCCCTAGCTAAGAGGGAGTGTTAGTGTTTTATAGCTTCGGGAGCTATTTTCCCCTTATTTAAGGCAGGTCGGCCTTCTTGTAAACAATAATATTTATATCTTTTATTCTTTAAGGGGGGCCGACCAAGTGAAGAGGTCACCTATCCTTGTATATATGAGAGGTGATTTCATCTCAATTGGTAATAAACAATCACTTTATCATAATTCTCATCAAGCAAGCAGCAGAAGTTCGCCATTTCTTAGCAGCAGGAGTTCATTCTTAGCAGCAATTCACATTCCTAGAAGAAGTTCTCACTTGTGGCAGCAGATCATTATTTTGTAGCAGTAGACCAATTTCAAGGAGAAACATATTCATTTGTATCTTTGCATCTAGGAGAGGTGCTATTATTCATTGTATCAAATTCGACCTTGTGTTGGGCCTGAGTTGTAAGCAAGATTTCTGCTCTTATTCCTTCAATATATAAGATATATATTTGCTGAGTTTTTTTCTCCCTCAAGTAGGAGGGTTTTCCCAAGGTATCTGCTGTGTTCATTGCTCTATGTGTTGTTGTATTTCTGCTTATTTCATTTCTGATCCTAAAACTAACACTTTAGTTGGTGGACTATCAGCCTATTTAGTGGGCTCTTGTAGGCTACTAAGTTGGGTTAGGGAACTCATGATGACAGTTTGATTCAGCAGTGACAGGTGTTTCTTTGAGCTCAAGTGGTTGGAATGTGTATAATGCCCTTTTTTGGAGTAGATTTTGATTGTTTTCCCATACTATTTATAATAAGTCAGTTGTAGGCACCGATTAAGCCAATTGTTAGCCTATTTTTAGAATGGTTAGTGGATGCAGTTAATGGTGATATCTCGATAATTGAGTAGTCCAATGCTTTTAAATTAAATAATGATAAGTTATTAATATATAATTTTAAATTAAGATTTAATGTAATGTCCCACCCCAAGTGGAACACTAGGAACTGCCACTGAACAACCTGCTTGTTTGTTGAGATTAAAAATACTATGCTTTTCTTTTAAGGTGTTCTTTTAGAGATAGACGGAAGTGCAAAAGTGTGTATTCTATTTGGGTTTGGGTTTTGTAATGTTTGATGAAGCAATGTGAAACCGAGCATGTATTGCATATAACTCAAATTGATAATAAAACATGGATTTGTAATCTTGAAAGAGTAATTTTCAGATTTACTTCAGTTTAGGAATATTACAAAATTCCCCAAGGGATTACAAAAAGGTATGATAAATAATGCTACTAACCCTTATAAGCATACCCGATAAGGTTGACCTCCGTAGGAATGAAGTATGAAGGAGTTGTAAAATATTTGGAAGTCTGATTTGTATTGGCAGCCAAGCTGATTACTCAGAAAATGGATTAAAATGTTCCAACTTCTTCAAAACTGATATGAAGACTGTCCCAATCTGCTGGTGATGACTTGTATTTACAGACCCAACTTTTATGATGCAGATTAGTGATCTTTATTGGCTCCGAACATCCTCAAGGAGGGTCGGCCACACAGGTAGACACCTCACTCAGCAGTAGCAACAAAACTATCAAAATACTAACTCCAAACTCCTCTTCTAACTGCTGTCATCTATCAATAAAAGGCTGCTTTCTAGCTTACCAAAACTATATAAAGAAAGGAGAATAGTGATGTCTCTCCACTCTAAGCAAACCAAGAGGGGGTCAGCCTAGCATAAAGGCAGGTCACTCAGAAATTATGTTAAAGCTGCTCCAAACCCTTCCAAAAACTGATACAAATACCTTCAAACTGCTGGAAATGGAGTTTCATACAAACCCCAAATGGAAAATGCATCAAAAGACTTTTGTTCACTTCCAACAAGCCTAATAGGGGGTGACTAAACAAGCAAGCTCCTCTTTCAGATTTCTATCAGCAAATACATCTTCCAAAACTGGATTCTTTGTATCCCAACTAAGATCCCTGAAGTAGAATCTCCTTGCACACTCTTGGCTGGTCTCTCATGTTGGCGGCAATATTGTACATGAATAAAACTAGTTAATTAAGTTGTAATTGTCTTTGTTAGTTCGGCAACCGAGGGATGGTAGTTACGGTGCGACGGTTGGCACTCGCACCCCCTCGGTACCTTTATATACCTTGGAGGTAACTTGTACAAGGACACATGATTATGAATGGAATAGCATCTCTTATGTTTTATCTGATATCTATGGCATTATTATTCTGCATTACGTGTTCTATCTATATGTTCTAAACTGTTCACCTAGAGGGTAAACATCTAGCGTCGTTGCCGAAGTTTATCCGGAGAACAAGAGTATACTATATGGCACATGGATAATGGGACAACCATTGGCCGAAGGGACAAGCAGTAACCCGGACGAAGAACCTGAAGAACTATTCGAGGGAGAAAAAGCGCTTACGAAGGATTTTTCGTGCATCCTCCAAGTGGTGATTGAAACACACGTGTGAAGGGAAGCCACCACCGAGGATGTTCCAGAGGATGGTGTGTGGAGTGCGCTTGGTGTAAGTCCGGCGGTAAATCAGTTGATGAGCAATTTGCCTAGCCTTTTGGCACAGGCATTTTTGGCTCTCCAAAGCCGCAAGGAAGAGAACTTTTGCAAGAACCGACGCCAACAAATCCTACGGGAGTTTCACGAGCGCTAGGAGGAGCACAATGAAACCGACTGAGGGATGAACAATCCTTGAATGTGTACGGACGAAGAAGAAGAAAACAAGAACACCCCACTGTAGTGACATACATTGTATACCAGGGATGAATTAATAAAAGTTTTATTTTCAATATGATGCCTTGTTTTATTGCATAAAGAGAAGTTGAATTAATGCCCAATCTACTAAATAAAGACAAAAATAAGAAGGAACACATTGGGGACTCTGAAGCCACCCAACGAGCATTAATTCTCGAGCAGCAAGTAGAGCGAAGGAGAAAGATTTAAGAGGATTACCGAGGAAGGAAGCGGCGGAAATGGCAACAATTGTTCTGGCTAGGGCCAGGTTTCCACACTAATAGAAACCACTAGGAAACGTTTGAGGTACCTTTCCCTAACATTGGAGGAGATCGGTGACGGGAGTACGGTAGAGCCGTACACGCCATACAGAGGTGCCAAGACCAGGAGGGCAGACGAGACAGAGACCGAGGACAGAGAGGCGGAGGATACCAGTGCGACTGAAGGTGTCGGGAGGACACAAGGTCACGGTAGTAGAAGCAATCTGTTCGGGACAGGCTCATCAAAACCTGGTAGTCAGAGCAACTTGGTGGGACCCAACGGACCAAATCTCGACGGAGTACCTTCGGGAGGACAAGTGCCTGGGGGAGGAGTTCCTGGAGGATTAAATTCGAGTTCCGGAGGGCATACCGAGCTGCCGCCAAGAAACGTAATGGCAAATCGGCAAAAACTACCGAAGTTCACTGGAGATGGGAAAGAAGACCTTGTACGGCACTGCCGTACATGTGAGACAATTTGGTCGGCCAATGGTGTGGCCGACAAGGCTGAATGGGTGGTCCAATTTCCCGCCACTGTACGAGGAGTAGCCATCGATTGGTACTCGGATGCTGACAAAACCCAACTGACAACTTGGGATGCATTGCACAAAGCCTTCGAAAAGGAGTTTCAACGACTCAAAGATGATAATGAAATTGTAGCGGAAATTCTGAGCACTTGAAAGATCCCAAATGGATCCTTTTGTTGTTGCTGCTGTAAATTCTTAATTAAAAATACTATATTTTCTGTAATTTTTCGGTGATCTTATAAAATAGACAGAAGTTGCAGAAAGGGATTGTTTCTTTTTGGGTTTTGATGTTATAAGTAAAGTAATTGATAAATAGCTACAACCTAAGTCACCAGGTTCGAATTCGAATTCAAAGTTGGACAGCTTTGAAATTCGAATGAAGTTCGATGCGGAATAAAATTCGAATTAAATTTGTCATATGTAATTTTAAAAAAAATTTAATAAATATATGTAATATATCTATAAAATTGCTTAAATAGATTTGAAATCATTACAAAAAGATGACACATTTATAAAATATAAACCATAGGAAACATATGCTTTCACAATTGCAAAGATGTTCTTTTGTCAAAAAGGTACAATAACAGTCAAAAACTTTAGAACTTTAAAATAACTCTAAGTCATCAAGAGCACTTGGTTGGGCTGCCAAATCATCATCATCTGTATCACTACTAACTTCATCATCTGCAAAGTCAGGCTCATCTGCATCTGGCATTGCTATGCCTTCAAGAGTTTGTTCTAAAGAAGTGTTCTTTGCTGATTTGTTCATCATCAATTTCAAATTGCTGCGAACATAGACAAGATCTCCCAACTTTCCAGTCAACAATTTGTTCCTCTTTTTGGAATGGATGTGGTCAAAGCAACTCCAGTTCCTCTCACAAGCTGATGAACTTGCTCCTTGACTCAAAATTCGAATAGCAAACTCTTGAGTTTAGGAGCTGATGATCCATAAGTGATCCAGCATCTATATCAAGGCATACGTGGCGAGTTATATTTGGCTTCTGCCCCTCCAAACATCCCTTCTCCTCTCTTGTATTGCCAACTTTGATCTCTGATTAGTGTTGCAATTTCTAGATCTGGTACATACCTGCTAATGGCTTGGTAAAGCCCTGCCATGATTTCATTATCACCCCTTCTATCAATAGAAAACAACTTTAGGCTCCAAAAAGCAAGTTGTTGCATGTAAAGGTGTGTGCATCATTTTCCATCTGCAATCAACTGTCTCCCATATCTGCATATATTTTGCTTCTTCATTATTTAGTGTTTTTTGAATAGATTCCTTACACCGGTCCATGCTTTCATAAAGCATGTCAAGGCAAGGAGTGTCACCATCAACCATACGAAGCACATCAACAATTGGTTCACATACAAGCAAAACTTTTGTTGGACTTTCCCAGAAATTGTTGTTTAGGATGATTTGCTCTATGTTCTTCCCCTTAGGGCCTTTAGAAAGCATTGAACTTTCCCCCTGATTGGAACAAATAACAGATCTCAAAGCTGCTTTTTCCTCAACCACTCTTTTCAAAGTGATATAATATGAAGCAAATCTTGTTTCACAAGGCCTCAACAATTCCTTTGATGCATGTTGCCTATAAGTACTCAATATGAGACAATGATTCCATATGAAATTTGCAATTGCTCTCCCTCTATGAATAGCTTCATTTACCCATGGGAATTTAGCCAAGTCATGAAGCAACAAATCGAGACAATGGGCTGCACATGGGCTCCAATATATCTGTGGGTACTTCTCTACAATCAGCCTCTCAGCTCCCACACAATTTGCTGCGCTATCAGTTACCACTTGAACCACATTTTCCACCCCTACTTCAAGAATGGCTTCCTCTAATATTCGAAAAATATACTCTGAAGTTTTCTTGTGGTTCATGGTGTCAATGACTTTAAAAAACACATCACCTTTAGGACAAGACACCAAAACATTAATCAATGGCCTTTGACACATATCTGACCATCCATCACTCAATATAGTGCAACCTGTTTCCTTCCAAGTGGCTTTGACATCAGCTATTTTTTCAGTCACTCTATCTTTTGACCTCTGCAAAAGAGTTGTCCTGATAGCCTCTGAACCTTGGGGTGTGTACCCTTTGCCAAACTCTGCAATTTTTTGAACTGCATTATGGAAATGAGGATTTCTCGCAACATTGAATGGAATAGCACTTGTGTAAAACAAATCAGCAACTGCATCATCCACCTGTTGTTTCTCTACTGGTTTCCAAAAGTTGTTCAGTGTTCCACTCTGATTTGATACACTCACCGGTTTGGATTGCACAGAAGAGGAAGACATGATTGATGTGAATCTAGATATATCTCCTTCAATTCTCTGTTTCTTTTGTGCCTTCTTCATTTTGCCTACCGTTGAAGCAGCCAACTCTTTCTCTAGAATAGCTGTAAGTTTTGGAGTCACACCTATGCATGCTTGAACACCTCCACCTGGACCCCCTGTATTAGCAAGGAAGCGGTCCCTAAGCCTTGTTAAAGTTTCAATCATAGTTCCCTGACATAGGTTACATTTGATGTGAGTTCCATTTCGGGTCACATGCTTCCATGCCTCAAAAGTTGATTTGGTAGGAGCCATTAAATGAAAATTTGCATGTTTGGAAAGAAAAATTAAAAAACACACTACATTTATTTCAACCTTTCAAAATAGAAATACTTTTAAGTTTTAAATTTTTACAATTTCACAAATGACCTCTTAAAAATATATAATATTAAACAATATAATAAAAAACTATTAATATAAAATTATAAATTATATAATAATAATATTAAACAACATTATAAAATATAAACATTATAAATAAATGTGTATTATGTAAAATTATATTGTATAATATAATAATAATATTCAATAACATTATAAACATTATAAATCAATATTATAAATAAATAAATGTGTATTATCAATTATGTGTATTTATAATATTATATAATATAATAAACATAATAATAAACTTAAATTTTTTTAATTATAATGTTGTTTAATATTATTTAATTATTAAACCTAAAATTAAAAAAAAAAAAAAAAAGAGAAGTGGAAGCCTACTTGTGCAGGTCGGGCAATGGTGGCGGACTGGTGGGCGATGTCAGGTAGCAACCTGTTGACGTGGATGAAATCGCATCACTGCAAACTTCATACGGCCAACGCAGAATAGAATAGCCAACTGATTATCCTACTCTCTCTTGAGATAAGGAATTCTCTAATGCTGTTTTCTAAGTTTGATCAAAGGAGACTACCTCAAGGTTTCTTTTGTCAGGTCTTGACTGCGGGATCTCTCAGTGGCTTGATGTGTTTATGCTGGAAACACAAGGGGACTTATGATTTGCAACAAGCTAGTCTGCTGTGATTCTCGACTTACGCAATAAAGAGCAAAAGGAAAGGTTTAGGAGATCTAAAAACTAACAACACGGGTATGCGGGTAGACGGATTCCACATAACCAATTCCTGCTTGGCCAGAATAGCTCACAACCTTGTAGGAACGGTGCAATCTTCAAAGGAACTTGGAAGATTTTCAGATTGGAGACGCACAGCTAAGCACCCAATTTTGGTGCAGCTAAGACGGACATCTGCAATTGAACTAAGCACAATCGAAGGCTCAGGTTAACCACACAAAAGGATACACAATCAGCATATCCTCAGTGGTATGAGCCCGAATCTATCAAATACCTGCACACCCAAAATAGAAAGATCTATCTAAAATACTAAAAGAAACCAGGCAAACAAAATGAAAACAAGACAATAAACACCAAATCAATGTTTATATATTGATCTCATCTGCCTATTACAACAATTTCTGCAGCATCTCTATGCTACTGCTAAGATCTAGCCTATTCTAACTCTAAAATCTAACTATCTAACAAGCTCTGATTATCTCACTATCTAACTATCTAACTATCTAACAATCTCTAACCCTTTACAAAAGAAAGGCCTCTGCCTTTTATAGATATTACAATTTTGAATCAGAGGCCAGGATGGACTACATCCAAGGGTCCTGATTTGCCTTCCAGAAGCTGGCAGCTTTGACCCATGCTGAATTAATTCTCAGTTATCCAACCAACAAATATCCCATCTACCAACCACTTTTGGCTTTAATTTAGGTTTATCCGGTCTTCTTGGTGGTTGGGAATAGTTATCCACAAAAATATCTTGCACGGGACCCATAGGTAGTTTACAATAAAGCAATTTCAACTTTTAGGAATTGAATTCCTGGAATTAAATCCAGCTATGTCTCTTTTCTCGAGAATGCATAGACTGAGTGTTCTTTTGCTTTTTGCCTTCAATTTCGCCGGTGGACTTCATCTATGTTCAACGGCACGGTTCCCAATGCTTGGTTGCTCTTGCGCTCCTGCATCTTTTCTTTTTCCAATCTTCAGCGCCTGGCTTTGAATTGCGATCCTTCCTCGATTTGCATTTCAGGTCTTTCTCCTGGTTCTTGGATGACATCCTGCGATCAACCAATTTCACTTAATTAAATTAATTTGGAAAATTAAATAATTTAATTTTAACAAACATTAAATTTAATTACGACGTCTGGCTTGAGAAGCTCTTTGTGAGATGTATCTTGAAAATGCTTCTCTTTCTCTTCGAATATGAAATCTGATCCTTGGTCTTTACTTCTGCGTATTTTTACCTTTCGAGTCTTGGACGCTTTAAATGGGTTTATGGCACGATTCTGGAGGTTTGGAGAACTTCTGCAGATTTTAAAACTCTAACCCTCATACTTTTCTGGTGAATTTTGGAGAACTTAGACGCTATTGAAATTTCATCACATTCTCCAATTTAGCCCCCCAGGGTCCGAAATTGGCGTTTTAAGTGAAATTTCGGACCATCTGGGGATTTTTGCAACTCTTCCAAATATTAAATTTCAGCCCCATGATCCGAAATTGATGTTTTGGGCGAAATTCGGAGCTCTTGGGGTTTCGTACAAACTTTTAAGCTTTTCGGACCTAAAGCACCCTTTTGGGAAATTTCGGATTGTTTGAATTTTGCAACTTTATCATTTTCGGACCTCCTGGCATTCTGGAATTTCGTGATTTTAATGCCAAATTCGGAACTTAAGGCGCCTTTTACAACTTGTCCAGGGTTTTGGACCATTCAACGTTTTTGCGAATCTTTGAAGTGAAGTTCAGATTTTTGGAGGTTTTAACGTTTTGGTGCCCAAAGGTATTTTTCACGATTTTAACCACCTTTTGGCAAGTTTTACTTTGTCAACTTTTTGCCCCATGGTCCGAAATTGAGGATTTTAAGTGATTTTCGGAGCACTTGGAAATTTGGAATTTAAAAGGAAACTTCGGATTATAAGGCGTTTTTGTAAATTTCGAAGCTAAACGCGTTCGCAAATTTCGGAGGTTTGAAGGCGTTTTAACCCTCTGGCGAATTTCGGAGCGCTTGGGGTTTCGTTCCAGCTGAAGGGTAATTTTCGGATCATTAAACACTTCTGCAAATAAAAAAACTTCGGACCCTTCAGCATATTTGGAATTTCGCGTTTTAACCTTTTTTATCCCAAGGTCTGAATTTGGGAATACTTAGTGATTTCGGAGCTTTCAAGCATTTGGCGAACTGGGAATACTTTCGGAGCTAAACGTGTTTTGGCAAATTTATAACAAACTTCGGAGCTGGGGGGGGACTTTCGCGATTTCCTTTTATCTTTCATTTTGGAGCTAGGGTCCGAAAACAAGCTTCTAAGTGCTTTTCGGAATTTTTACGCCTTTGGAAACATTTTGCGTTTTTTCACTTTGGTCCAAAGGGTCCGAAAACATAATCAGTTAGTGACTTTCGGAGGTGGGAGGGCACTTTCGCGATTTTCGGACCAAGTGCGTCTCTTTTAAAATACTTCGCATTTCTTCCTTTGCTCCCCAGGGTCCGAAAAGGAAAACTTAAGTGATTTCGGGGCTTATAGCATACTTTGCAAAATCGCGTTTTTTTTTTAAACATTTCACCCCAGGGTCCGAAAATGGACATTTGAAGTGTTTTTCGGACTTTGAGGGTCTTTTCACTTTTTAACTTTTGGCTTCTGGGTCCGAAATTGGGAGACAAGTGATTTTCGGACCTCTGGGGGCTTTTTCGCAACTTTTGAACTTTTTCACATTTTAGCCGCAGGGTCCGAAATTGGGCTTTTTGGGCGATTTTAAACGTTTTCTCAAGAAGTGCGAGCTTGGGCAAGTTTGTCCAGATTTCCCTGGACGATCATTTAATGGAATATAAGTGACATTTCCATATGTCTTTCTCCTTTCTTATACTTTAAGTTATATTCCATATATACTTTCAGGATGTTTGATAGTGGTTTCAGACTTCCAGGAGTTATATTGCAAATTCTAGTTTTTGGAGGTTTCCTCAGTTTTCAGAGTTAGCCAAATTTCAGGGTCAGGAAATTCCAGACTTAACCAAATTTCAGGATCAGGAAATTCCAGACTTAGCCAAATTTCAGGGCAGGATAGAAAGGCACGAACTAGGGGGGGGTCCCTGTCCAAGACGGGGATGGGTGTGCGATTCGCACAACACAACTGTGGGCGACTCCCATGGGCCATGACTGCAACTCCCGTGGCGGTCGGCAACGTCGGGTAGCAATGGCGACTCCCGTGGGCCGTGACTGCAACTCTCAAGGCGGTCGGCAATGTCAACTCCCATGACTGCAACTCCTGTGTGGCCGCCCGTATTTATTAAAACCTCGACGAAACCTTAAAACGCAAGAGAAAAAAATGCTTTTCAACTACCCTAAATTTTTATTCGAATTTAATCGAATTTTTTAGGGTTTTTGCAAAATGTTTCAAGTTCGACGAATTGTGAACTTCAAGGTTGAAATTCGGCCGAACCTAGTGACTTAGGCAATAACTGTGAAATAAACAGTAAACAATGTTCATATGTAAGAACACTTAAGCAATCTGAAAATACTGCAAATCATACCAGGCAAATAACCTAGTTTTGTAATCAGCAAGAATCCATACATTTATTTGGAGCTGTTCTCAATCTGGATTGATGCCAGATGGAGGAATATTACTGGCAACGAACAAGGAAGACCAAATAAGCTGAATACAACCCTTCAAGCCAACATACAAACAAGGCGTGGTTGCAAAGGAGGCGTGGAAGTTGCTGCAAATCACGTGCCAGCTGAAATAGACCAGCCGACCTGTTGAAAGCCCCAATATGCACGCTGAATCTTCAGGCCAAGAAGATGTGTCTTCTACCTTTGACAATCTTTGTGCAATCCTAGATAAATCCACTGTCAACTCCTGCTGAGGGCTACCTCCCAGCAAGCTCAGACCAGGGGTTTGTGTCCCAGACCAAAAATCACTCTTCCAGAGCAATTCCCAAATTCGCGAGTTTCAAAATGATCAAAGATGCTATCAATAAGGTTTTCATCTCCTTATAACTCCTTTCTCTTTGCAAGTTGAACCCTAAAGAATAATAAAGCTTGCGCTTTATAATTAAAGTGACACTTTCCCAATTATGACGTCAAATTATAGAAAAATATCACTTTATTGCGAATAAATAGCTTCAAGCATCCAAAAAGACTCCGAGAGGTGAGAATCATGTAGCAAAGTTCAAGACCTTTCCAACGAGCTATAACACATAGGCATATCAAACCAGATGAAGCCAAAAACCCCTTATTACTCCGAAATGGCTATATACATAGCCTTATTTTAATTTATTTAATCGCTAACTTAGGAAATATTTAAATATATTAAAATATTTCCATAGATCCAATAATAGCCCAAAATAACCAACCAAACATGAATTTGACTTTGTCACCTGTCTGTGACTGATGCCGGACAAGATGGGCCAACTGGCAGTCCCATCCCTAAAATCTAGGGATGCTCCTAGAAACTAGGAAACACACCCAATCTTCCTGAAACTGAAACCATGGTATGGTCCGGTGGAACCTTAAATATGGAAACTGCCACAACCTCCTAAAAAGTAGGGAATCTCCCTAAAATCAAGGAACTACTCCCAATGGCCCACAAACTGCCTGAAACACCAACTCCGGATATTGAATACCCTGTGAGTCTCTATCCACCACTGCCAGCCTACGAGACCCCCATAATAGGCTAACTCACATGTCTCTACTAGACAAACTAAAGAGGGGACATGACAGTCCTCCCCTCTCGGAGATGCTTGCCCACAAGCAACTGCAATGCTGGATGCTGCAAAATAGCCTCTCTCTCCCAAGTGGCGTCCTCTATAGGGAGACCCCTCTAGCGGACCAAGTACTCCCGAATTACCCTCCGTCTCAGTCGGCGTTCCCTCACCTCCATGATCTCCTCAGGAACCAAAGTCAACTTACCTTCCTCATCCAAGGGAGGTAGATCAGGGGATGCTACAATATGTTGCCCCAGTGCCTTTTTCAGACAGGACACGTGGAACACATTATGAATCCGACTGTCAGGTGGTAACTCAATCTCATAGGCAACCTCTCCAACACGCCTGTACCCTGTATGGCCCGTAAAACCAAGGCTTGAGCTTCTCAGCCCCACCCCTTTTAAGGGTGCTTTGCCGATAATGCTGCAGACGTAGGAAAACCATGTCATCCACCTCAAATGTCCTCTCAGTCCTATGTCGATCAGCCTAGATTTTTTGCTGATTCTGTGCATGCTGCAAATTCTCCCTGAGAGATCTCATAATATCCTGGTTCTCCTATAACCAATCCTGTGCCAAAGGAGCCTTGCTGTCACCTACAGCCAAATCCACAAAAGATAGTGCATCGTAGGCATAGAGGGCTTTGAAAGGAGTCATACCAATAGACATATGGTGTGTAGTATTATAACAATACTTGCCCAAGTACAACCAACGCACCCATGCCTATGTTGTCCTGACACATAGTTGCGCAAATACCCCACAACCCACTTATTAACTATCTCGGTCTGCCCATCTGTCTGGGGGTGGTAGCTAGTGCCGAGTGTCAACTCTGTACCTGCGAGCCTGAAGAGTTCTTGCCAGAAAGAACTCATGAACCTGCTATCCCTGTCACTCACTATGGTCTTGGGGAGACCATGGAGCCTAAACACCTCTCTGAAAAATAGCTCGGCTACCTGAGATGCTGTGAAATCAACTGCAATCGGAAAGAAGTGGGCATACTTAGTTAACCTGTCCACCACAACATAGATACAATCTTTCCCTTGAACCTGAGGAAGACCTGTAATGAAATCCATAGAGATCCCTGTCCACTTTTGTTCCGGTATAGGTAAGGTTTGCAACAACCCAGCAGGGAAAGTATGCTTCGACTTATTCTGCTGACAAGTCATACACTCGCGGACATGACGTAGGACATCATCTTTGAGACCCTTCCAGGATAATCTCTCTCGAACTGCCCTGTAAGTCTAACCATACCCTGAGTGTCCTGCTGTAGGCGTATAATGGTAAGCATGCAAAATCTGTTCCTTCAACTGAGAACTAGGAACAAAATATACCCTGCTTTTGTAGTAGATGACATCATCAACCACACTGTACTTGTCATCCAGTACCAATCCATCCATGACCTCACAAGCATGCTGATCTTTGGAATACTCAACTAAAAGTTGAGACTTCCAATCTGCTGAAATCTCACTTAATGAGCATAGGGCAGCAAGTGATGGTCTTCTAGAAAGTGCATCAGCGACACTATTATTCTTTCCTTTAATGAATTCGATGTCAAAATCATAAGCCTGAATCTTGCTTACCCATTTTTGCTGACGATCATTGAGCTTTGTCTGATCAAGGAAATATTTCAGAGTGTTGTGGTCAGTTCTTACCACGAATTTGCTGCCAACAAGATACTGTCTGAATTGGGCTAATGCATGCATAATAGCCAACATTTCCTTATCATATGTAGATACAACCTCTCATTATCTCGCAGCTTCCTACTCTCGTAAACAATGGGATGTCTGTTTTGCATAAAAACCGCCCCTATGCCCATGCCTGAAGCATCACACTCAAGTCCAAATGGCTGTGAGAAGTCAAGGAGTGCCAAGACCGGACAAGTGCTCATAACCTCCTTGAGTTTGTCAAAGACACCTTGTGCCTGTTCTGTCCATTTGAAAGCCCCCTTCTTCGTGAGATCGGTCAAAGGTGCTACTAACTGTGAAAAACCTCTCATGAACCTCCTGTAATAAGCACATAAGCCAAGGAATCCACGTAACTCGGTGATATTCCTGGGGGAGGGCCAATCTCAGATTGCCTGAATCTTCTCCTCATCCACTTTCACTCGGTCAGCATTGATCACATGCCCCAAATATAAGATCTCTGTAAGTCCAAATTCACATTTGGACAACTTAGCAAATAGAGACTGACTCTCTATAATGCTAAGTACCTCCTCAAGGTGCCTAATATGATCCTCCCATGTATGGCTGTAAATCAGTATATCATCAAAAAATACTAGAACCGATTTCCTCAACGGCTTGTTGAAGATATGGTTCATGCATGACTGAAAAGTAGTCAGTGCATTGGTAAGGCCAAAAGGCATCACCAAGAACTCATAATGCCCATAATGACAGTGGAAGGCAGTCTTGTGTATGTCCTCAGCTCGTACATGAATCTGATGATAGCCTGAACGAAGATCAATCTTGGAGAAGTAGAAGGCTCCATGAAGCTCATCCAACAACTCATCAATGTGTGGAATATGATATCTGTTCTTAATTGTCCTCTTGTTCAATCCCCTGTAATCTATACACATCCGTAGTGTCCCATCCTTCTTCACAAGCACCATAGAAGAAGCAAAGGGACTAGAGCTAGGGCGAATGACGCCCATGTCCAACAGCTCATGAATAGTCTTCTCAATCTCATCCTTATATGCTCTAGGATGATGATATGGAGTGGTAATTACTGGCTTAGCTCCATCCTCCATCTCTATCCCATGCGCAAACCCTCTATCTGGAGGTACACAAGGAGGTATGTCACCAAAAACTTTGCCATGCCGGTCTATAATCGATTGAATATCGACATGAAATGCCTTGCCATCCTGAGGTGTAGGTGTCTTGGACTTCACAAAACAACATGTAGCCCAAATCACATCATCATGTCTGATGATAGACTCCATCTTGCGCGAAGACACCTCTTTAGGCCCACCATCTGAAGCTACCCTCAAAATGACCTTCCCTCCAGACAAGAACTCTAACTGCATGCGATGGTGATCAATAATATATCTCCCAATACCCTGTAATCACTGCATGCCCAAAATCACATCATAGTCCTCCAAGGGTAGCACATAGAAGTCATTTGTCAAGGTATAATCCCCCATCTGAATGCTAAGCTGTGGAATCCGCTTAGTACAACCCAAAACTGCACCATCCGCAACCTTCACTCCAAAACCATCAAACACCTCAGACTGTAACCCACGCCTCTCAACTAACTTCTGATCAATAAAGTTGTGCGTGGCCCTTGTATCTACTAAGCTCGTGACTCGCTAACCCTGCACCGTACCTTTCAATCGAAAGGCATGAAATCGAGGATAACTGGAAATGGTGGCCATAGTCACTTTGGCTGCCGCCAATGGCTCAGGGATGTCTATCTCCAACTGCAGCTGCTCCTACCTAGTCTCCTCCGTATTGTCCTCAGTGTCGGTGTCTGGTATCTCCTCATCCCCAAACTCGGATGTTACCTCAATCAAATGAACCTTGCCCTTGCCCATACAATGGTGCCCGGGCTCCCAAGGCTCTTTGCAGGAGAAGCATAGTTTCCTCCTTCTCAGATCATTCCGTGTCTCCTGGTCTATCCTAGGAGGTCTAGCTGTCTATCCATCTCTAAACTGTGAGGTATTGGCCTTCTGTGGAGGTCGTGAGTCCCTGAACGACTTCTTATCTGTTTGATAAGAAGTAGGAGTGGTGTCCAGTCTCAATGTCACATCTATGGCGTGCTTAAGAGTGGCCGGCTTGAAAGCATGTACCCATCCCTTAAGCCTGTCCTGTAGTCCCTCAATGAATAACATCACACTGCGCATCTGAGGCATATCAGGTACCATAACTGCAATACGCTGGAACTCATTAACATACGCCTCTGCATGCCCAGTCTTTCTTAGATGTGCCAACTCCCTATAATAGAGCTCTGTGTCCTTATGGTCAAACCTAGAAATGAGGCGCTCAGTCAACTCTGCATAGGAGTGGACCATGGCGTGGTCCTAGGTGACCAATCTGTGGTGCCACCAGTCATAGGCAATCGCATCTAAATGCAAGACAGCAAACTGAATAGCATCACGCTCAGGCATGGGTCTAAGTGATAGATATATATCCAGCTTGGGCACCCACGCTCATGCACTCGTACCACTAGTCCCATCATATGTAGCCAATGTGATCTTCCCAGTAGCTCTACTGAGGTCATAGTTCTGCTGCTGAGGCCTATAGCCCCGGTCTCCTCTGAACTTGGTGGTATCTCTACGCTGTGCACAATATTGAGGAAAAGGAAAAACATCCCTAACCTTTGGGGGTAGGGCTCTCCACTTAGTTGTAGCCGCCCTGACTGAATCCTGAAATTCCACCTCTGGTGGCTCTATCTCTATCGGCTGCTCACCTGGTATAAACCGAGGAAGTAATGGTCTATCCCTAACTGGTGTATGATGTCTCTCACGCCTAGGGGAATGGTGAGAGCTCCCAGCTGATGTATGAGATCCCTGACTATGTTGGCTTCCAGCCATAGACATGATCTACTCCGTCTGCCTCTGTGTCTATCCACTTCCAACCGTTCCAGGGTAACTTGTATTTTGTCTAAGGTCTGAACAATCCTGGGCTGGGTAGTGATGAGGGTCCTCATTAGCTCTCTCTCTTGTCTGTCTTCCTCAGCCTGATTTACTCTAGCGCCCACCTGTTCATCTGCCATAATAGGTTCCTGTTCTCTTCCACACTCACGCTCGTTCTGAGCTCTTCTGCGAGTATAATATCTATATATGTCACTTCTTCCCGGATGCATAGAAAAAAAGAAAGCTTAACCCTATAGGCTGGCAGGCAAATAGCTCTGATACCACTGAAAGATCCCAGATGGATCCTTTTGATGTTGCTTCTGTAAATTCTTAATTAAACATACTTTATTTTCTGTAATTTTCCGGTGATCTTATAGAATAGACAAAAGTTGCAGAAAGGGATTGTTTCTTTTTGGGTTTTGATGTTATAAGTAAAGTAATTGATAAATAGCAACAACTGTGAAATAAACAGTAAACAATGTTCATATGTAAGAACACTTGAGCAATTTGAAAATACTGCAATCATACCAGGCAAATAACCTAGTTTTGTAATTAGCAAGAATCCATACATATATTTGGAGTTGTTCTCAATCTAGATTGATGCCAGATGGAAGAATATTACAGGCAACGAAAAAGGAAGACCAAATAAGTTGAATACAACCCTTCAAGCCAACATACAAAGGAGGCGTGGTTGCAAAGGAGGCGTGGAAGCTGCTGCAAATCACGTGCCAGCTGAAATAGACCAGCCGCCCTGTTGAAACTCCCAATATGCACGCTGAATCTTCAAGCCAAGAAGATGTGTCTTCTACCTCTGACAATCTCTATGTAATCCTAGATAAATCCACTGTCAACTCCTGTCGAGGGCTACGTCCCAGCAACCTCAAACCTGGGGTTTGTGTCCCAGACCAAAAATCACTCTTCCAGAGCAATTCCCAAATTTGCAAGTTTCAAAATGATCAAAGATGCTATCAATTAGGTTTTAATCTCCTTATAACTCCTTTCTATTTGCAAGTCGAACCCTAAAGAATAATAAAGCTTGCGCTTTATAATTAAAGTGACACTTTCCCAATTATGGCGTCAAACTATAGAAAAATATCACTTTATTGCGAATAAATAGCTTCAAGCATCCAAACAGACTCTGGGAGGTGAGAATCATGTAGCAAAGTTCAAGACCTTTCCAACGAGCTATAACACATAGGCATATCAAACCAGATGAAGCCAAAAACTCCTTATTACTCCGAAATGGCTATATACATAGCCTTATTTTAATTTATTTAATCACTAACTTAGGAAATATTTAAATATATTAAAATATTTCCATAGATCCAATAATAGCCCAAAATAACCAACCAAACATGAATCTGACTTTGTCACCTGTCTGTGACTAATGCCGGACAAGATGGGCCAACTGGCAGTCCCATTGCTAAAATCTAGGGATGCTCCTAGAAACTAGGAAACACACCCAATCTTCCTGAAACTGAAACCATGGTATGGTCCCGTGGAACCTCAAATATGGAAACTGCCACAACCTCTTACAAAGTAGGGAATCTCCCTAAAATCAAGGAACTGCTCCCAACGGCCCATAAACTGCCTGAAACACCAACTCCGAATATTGAATACCTTGTGTGAGTCTCTATCCACCACTACCAGCCTACGAGAGCCCTATAATAGGCTAACTCACATGTCTCTACTAGACAAACTAAAGAGGGCAAGTACTGCAGATGGAAGTGCCTATAAGGGTAAAGGACCTTCTAGAAACAATGCCACAGTTGAGAACCGCCATTTTTTGTTCCATACAAATCACTGCGCAGGCACCTTTGTGTGCCACATGGGCGGAAGTTCTGGTGAGCCCCTCAGCTGACCCGATGTTGTTGGCCTTAAATAGTGGTCGACATCCTGCTATAGTAGAGATGGGAATTCTCGGGGCTATCCTCAAAGACACCATCGTGGATAGAGGTTCCGAGGTGAATGTACTGCCAGAGAATACGTGGAAGAAGCTTGGGAAGCCAACACTATGGCCACCCACGTTCAACTTGGTAGTTGCAAACCAGCACGACATCAAGCCACTCGACACCCTGATGGCCTAGCCGGTGACAATCGACACACAACCCTTCCTACTAGATTTTGTGGTAATTCCACTCGAGAAGAAGGGGTACAACGCCATCTTAGGGAGAGGGTGGCTGGTTACAGCAAAGGTGAACCACGACTGGAAGAAGAACACCCTTTCTATGGAGAAAGGGGGGCGGAAGTACACCATTGATGAGGACCCAGGTTGTCGGCGAGGAACTTGCGTCATCTGACTCAGATTCGGAGGATTCAAACAGATGGGAGTGGGACTCCTATGAGGGTAAAGACGAGAGGGAACCAAACAAGGAGGGAGTGCTGGAATTTGGCGGATGTTCAGAAGATGACACTTCCTCACTGAATGGACTCTTCCACTGGCAAATGGAAGACTATGAAGTGTTTCACCCTGCTTGTCACATGCTACAGATTGAGGATGAGCCAGGCGAGAAGGAGGAGTTTCCGCCAGAATACACGGAGTACAAGGAGGGAGATGCCAAATTAATGATGTCCCGACATACGAATTCTTGAAAGATAGGCCAATGTGGTATGAAGACCCCACTGTGAAGGAGACAAACTTGGGAGACACTGCCAATACCCGAAATATTTGGGTAGGCGACGATTTGAGCCCAGTGCTGAAGGCTGTAGCATTCAAAATCTTCCTGGAATACAAGGACATATTCGCGTGGTCCTACAAGGATCTAAAGGGGGTTTCGCCAGAAATGTGTGTCCATCGGATACCATTGGTCCCAAGAGCCCAACCGGTACGGAAGAGGCCGTACCGAATAACAAAAACTATGCTGCCAAGGTGAATGAGGAGATCGAATAGATGCTGGAGGCCGGCATCATATTTCGGGTGGAGACAAGTGAGTGGGTCTCGCGGATTGTGATTTCACTAAAGGAGGCCAACCAGATCCGCATTTGTGTGGATTTTCGGTGCCTCAACGCAGTCACCATCAAGGACCCGTTTCCCATACCCTTCACAGATAGTATCCTGGAGGAGGTGGCTGGCCATGAAATGTACTCATTTCTCGACAGTTTCTCAGGGTACAACCAGATTTTGATAGCTGAGGAGGACAAGTTGAAGACCACCTTTGTGGTGGAAGATGGAGTCTATGCGTACAATTGGATGCCATTCGGGTTGTGCAACGCTCCCGCAACCTTCCAAAGGATAGTTCTTCACATCTTTGATAAGATGTCGATGGGAAATTTTAAAGCCTTTTTGGATGACTGGTTGATTTTCAGTAGTGAAGACACTCACTTGGTGGCGCTGAGAGAGTGCATGGAGCGATGCAGAAGGGCCAGGATCGCCTTAAATCCATGGAAATGTCGGTTTATGGCACCACAGGGGAAGTTACTAGGCCATATCGTTTGTTAAGCTGGACTGAAAACTAACTCGGATAAGGTACGAGTAATTGTGGAAATGGAGTTGCCCATTGATGTGACAGGAGTCAAGTCCTTTTTGGGACACATTTGATATTACCGGAAGTTCATCAAGAACTTTGCCCAACTTTCATTTCAACTCGACAAACTAAGAAGAAAGGGCGAACCATACATATGGGATTCGGCACAAGGGGAAGCATTCGAGGAACTCAAGACAAGACTGGTGGCAGCACCCATTCTGGCCTATCCAAACTGGGACCGAGAATTCCACGTACACGTGGATGCCTCGAACTATGCCATTGGGGCTACGTTGGCTCAGGAAGGGCACATGGGTTGGATCACCCCATCTATTTTGCGAGTAGGTTGATGTCGAAAGCCAAGAGGAACTACAGTACCACCGAGAGGGAGGCCCTTGGAATGGTCTATGCCGTACAAAAATTTTGACACTACTTGATGTACCTGGTAAACAAACCCATCATCCAAGGCAAGATAAGCAGGTGGCTACTGCTACTTCAAGAGTTTATGTTCACAATAATTGTACGGCCAAGAAAAAGCCATGTCATTGCTGACCAATTGTCCCAGATCCGGTCCGGAGAGCCACCAGAAGTGGTAAATGACAACTTTCCAGATGCCCACCTATTCAAGATCGCAGTACTACCACCATGGTATACTGCCATCAGGGAATATCTCTCCACCTCCGTATTCCCCCAAGGCATGCCACCGGGAGAACAAAGAAAACTTGTGTTGCCAAGCTGCATGTTCCAGCTAATTAATGGTTTATTGTATAAGATGGGGCTCGACGAGGTGTTACGTCGATGCGTGATGGAGGAAGAGGTGCTAATCGTCATGAGGGAAGCACATGAGGGGCCCGCGGGAGGCCATATGGGACCGGACACTACGGCAAGGAAGGTGTTGCTAGCAGGCCTTTGGTGGCCCACATTATATAATGATGCGAGGGAATGGGTAGTAGGCTGTGATACCTGCCAGAGAGCGGGTAGACCGCTGAAAAGGGATTTCATGCCCCTCAACCCTTCGCATGCTCAAGAACTATTCGAGCACGGGGGGTTGGATTTTATCGGGCCACTCAAGGTGAGCCGCGCTAGGAGGTGTCGCTACATTGTGGTAGCCACATAATATTTAACCAAGTGGGTTGAAGCGCGGGCTCTACCTGACAACTCGGCCGTAAGTACAGCAAGATTCATCTACGAGCAAATTATTACACGGTATGGGATCCCTATGCAGTTGACAAGCGACAAGGGTGGACATTTTGTGAACCACGTTATTAAACTCCTTACTACGGAATTCAAGATTTTCCATTCACTGTCTAGCCCCTATTACCCGCGAGCTAATGGGCAGGCCGAGGCTACCAACAAGATTCTTGTGGCCGTGATTTACAAGTCGTGCGGTGTCAAGGGAGAAGACTGGGAAGAAAAATTACCTTCGGTCTTGTGGGCCTACCGCACAACCTACAAGGTAACCACCGGCCAGACTTCGTTCCAACTCATGTATGGGCAGGAAGCTGTGGTGCTAGCGGAATTCATGGTGCCAAGCCTTTGCATTGGAGTGGAGAATAGACTCGGGGATATGGAGAGCCTTAGGGAGAGATTGTATGCCTTAAACAAGCTGGACGAAAAAAGAATGATGGCTCAATGGGCCACAGATGTAGCCCAGCAAAGACGGAAGGTCTGGCACGACTAGCATCTTCGGCGAATGAAGTTTACTCCGGGGCAATTAGTGTTGAGATTCAATGGGAGGAACGAAATCAAACCTGGAAAATTTAAACTACGATGGCTAGGCCCCTTCAAGGTACGCGAGGTCAATGTGAACGGGGCAATTAAGTTGTGGACACTCAACGTAAAGGAGATACCAAATGCCGTCAATGGGTCAAAATTAAAATAGTTTCACGAACAGAGATGGGTGACTGATCCCAAACCCTCCCGAAGAAATAACAATAAAAAAATAATAATAATAATAATCGTACGGTCCGTACGACAGATGACCGTACGGCCCCAAAAAAAGAAAAACTGTAAAAAACTGAAAAAGTTATAAAAAAAAGAAGTGCACGTACGGCGGAGGCATCGTATGGTGGGGGCCACGCAAGTAGCCCATGGGGGGCCATCGTGCGGTGGCACCCCCACGCCATAAATACCCCGCAACATGAAAGGGGAAACAAGATTAAAACGCAGTCCCAGCCATCCGTAAGGAAAAAAATTGCGGAGGAAGGACAACCCGCAATTGTACACCGTACTACCGACGGACAGGAGCTGAAAGGGAAACGCTGGCAGTTGGAAGAAGATAGTGGCAGGCTGGCAATTGGAAGGAGAATGTGGCAGGTGCAAGAAAAGTTAAAGCTATAAAGGCAGATCAAGGGAATTAATCAAGAATCAATGGACACAAACAGGAACAAGGCGGATTGGAGAAAATGGTTACAGCCATTAGAAGACAAGTTACAGGGAGGGCGAAAAACTTCAGAATCAAGTGCAGACACAGGCAAGCGATTTTTGCCATCTGGTGTGCGTATTGCAGGCAGCCTCGGGATCAGCAGTAGTCAGAAAAGAAGGAAGCATCGCCCAAAATCCCAGTCGACAAAGGACAAGGATGAGGTAACAACAGATAATATTGTGTTTGAAGGTCTTAATGGAATAGACTGCAAAAATTGGTGGGCGAAGACACCTCACGATGACCCAATAAAGAAAAATCTTCCCCATGCACAAGTACATTGGGCTGGCCAAATGCCAGTTTTTTGCATAAAAGATTTTGAGGTGGTTTTGCGCGCCATGATTGGCAACTATGATAGACACCGCCGCCAGTCGGTATTTGACTATCAACACCAGCGGATAACTATTTCCTTCACGACAGGCGATTTCAGCAGAGTGTTTGGCATACTGGGGTTGAAAGGGAAAAAAATCGATACTTCACTGGAAAATCACTCCAGAAAACCGTGCCACCTTGCTACAGTTGATGTTGAGGGATAACCTCACGCAGGGAGAAAAAGATAGTCTCAAAAGTGCAGGCAAGAGTAAGGGTGTCAAGAAAACATTTTTGGCTAAGGGAGTATGGCGATGTCTGTTGTCCGTAGTGAAGAGTCGCCTTACAGGTGCCACCTGCGCATCTGACATAGCTATCGCACAAATAGTGTTGATGAATGGGTTGCACAACAGGGTGGTGTATGACTGGGCATCACTACTCGCAGATAGGATGGATGAGTTCATGACCATGCAGTACAAGAAATTTTACATGCCGCATCATGCCATTGGGTTATTTCTCGATGCAGTCCACACATAGATCACCCCAGGCTCACAGCCATTGGAGCCACAAGGTCGTGTTGCACCGGACCAACCGCCCATATTCTACTGGTCGCACTTGGACGTCTTGGCACATGGCGCAAAGGCACGTCTGGGCACAAAAAGGAAGAAGCCCGCCATGTTAGACACAGAATCCGACACAGAAGAGTCTGATGCAGAAGAGGATGCAGATAGCGGCAGGGAGGAATCTGCAGACACCTCCCAGGTGAGTGGAGGGAGCTTTCGGTTGGTAGGTAAAGGGGGTGACCAGTTGCCTCAAGAGGAGGTAGTGGAATCGACAGGTACAAAAGGGTCCGTTTTAGCATCGTAGGTTCAAGTCCACTTTACACTAGCACGCTTACCACAGACTTGTCAGTTGGCGGTGCCGCGATCATTTGGGACAGTCGGCGTAGTCACCACGATGCCAGTACCTAGCTTTGGGCAGCCTTGAGTGATGATAGCTATGACACCACCGCGGGTCGAGACCATAGCAGGGACTGACTCTGGGGTGGCCTCACTTGAACAGGATGGGCCAGGTACCTTGGCAAGTGCAGGGGCTTCCATGGAGAAGGATGTGTTGGGTGTGCCAGGTTATATGTAGGAGGTAATGATGGAGGCAGGCGCTCTCCAGGATGACCTGAGTGCTTGGTTGAGTCGTTACTAGCTCACACCTGTGGCACCTGTAGGGGAGGCCACTCTATCTCCAGGGGGAGGCCACTCTATCTCTAGGCTGGGAGATGTGTTCCTTGGATATCATTGATCTAGAGGAAGGGAGTTCTTCAAGCAGTAGGGCGCTTCAGAGGGCTGCATCACCCTCGACGGATGTAGTAAACAGTCCTTACAGAGAGGAGGGGGTGTCGTGGGAGTGCAGCAGGGCACCGGAGAATTTGAGCAGTTCATTGCGGAGATGACTCTAGGAGCACAGTGGCTTGTGTCATCTGCCAGCCTCCAGGCGGATGCAGCCATGGTCGAGCAGATGGAGAGGTTGTTGACCTTTGCCCGCACCGGATGCAGAGAGGCGTTTGGAAGGTGTTTTGAGTCTATCGGGTGGCCCGAGACGGAGAACCTGGGGATGCTGGAGGCATGGCGCCTCACTGAGGGGGTTGGCGAGACCTGAATGCAGTCGTTGTTGAGAGAAGTGGAGCAGGCCTTCCGCGAAGGCTATCTTGAGCTCCGAAGGACACAACACATGGCATCCGCAGCTGAGGCCTTGCGCGTAGCAGCAATGACGGATCGGGAGGAGCTGACTGCCAGGTTTCGGGAGGTTGAGGCTACCATGGCACAGACTTGCACAAGCATGGACATTCTGGTGGCAAATAAGTCTGCCTTGGCTATACAGCTGGAAGAGGAAAGGGCATCTAGAGAGCAGTTGGAGACTCGATTGGTCAATGCACTGGAGAGCGTGGACAAGGATAAGGAGGTATTGGAGGTTGCCTACATGGTGAAGACTGCACTGGAGAGACAGATGGTGGCAGAATGGGATCTGAAGAGGACGGAGCAGGTGTACGAGCTATGTGAGTGATTGGCGTCCACCACTACACCACCATCGACGCCGCCTTCATCAGGGACGCCCTTTACACCCCCTTAGTTTTTTATGTTGGGTTCTGTAATAAGCAATGCATTCCCCATTTTGTTGTAAGTCGTCTGGAGACGACCTTTCTTTTTTGGGGGGGATGATGTTGGCGGCAATATTGTACACGAATAAAACTAGTTAATTAAGTTGTAATTGTCTTTGTTAGTTCGGCAACCGAGGGATGGTAGTTACGGTGCGACGGTTGGCACTCGCACCCCCTCAGTACCTTTATATACCTCGGAGGTAACTTGTACAAGGACACACGATTATGAATGGAATAGCATCTCTTATGTTTTATCTGATATCTATGGCATTATTATTCTGCATTACGTGTTCTATTTGTATGTTCTAAATTGTTCACCCAGAGGGTAAACATGTCACAGCTGCAAGTGTGTTTACTTATGGAGGTTTTCATCTCCAATAAGCAGCTCAAATCCTAAGGTTTAGACAAGCTCTTCTAAGGAGACAAGAACAAGATAAAAAACCACATAACATAATGCTTTCTTCACCTCCAAGACTCTTTTATCCTTCCTCAATGCTACGCCCTAAGTAGGGCTTCAACATGGGCGCCCACTTATGGCTTTAGGTTGAGTTTAATTTAGAGTTAAATTAACTCATTATGTCACTTCATTTGGTTTTAATGAAACCTTTTTAAAATAATTCATTTTTGCCTTTTAAGTCCCCTTTAATATCTCTAGTGACTAAAAAGTCAATTTCATGACTTGATAATTATGGCTTTTTTCCAAGTCACTTTATTATCATAGAAATATCACAAATAACCATAAAATGAGTGAACTCCATTTTCTCTCTCCTGGGACGTCTAGCAAGGAAGCACCTCACTCTCTCTCTAGACTCATGCATGCCTTTGAAGGAGATATTCTAGGATTTAATGCAGTTTTAGATTGGCAACGTGGAGATAAAAATACTGTCACTTGATTCCACCCATGTTTGTTCTAAAGTGCCCTCTAAAATAGGAGAAAATCATCAGTCCAATGTCCTCTAGCCCTCCTCAGTTTATGAGGACTTCATTAATAGACTGATCCTGATTTGCTGACTCTGGCTAAGAAGGGGACATTACATTTAACTTTATTGTTATTTTAATATATTTAATAATGGACTAAAGGGGCGCCCAAATTATTAAAGTGCAAAGTATTTAAAAAGGGGGTCCTTTGGAATGGGGTGTCACTTTGGAGACATAAGGAGACTTAAAATGAGACTAAAAAGCAAATACCAAAGGGGGGGCATGGCTTTTTGGTAAGATATAAAAGCAAGTTTAAGAGCTCATTTCTTCATGCTTGATTTGATATTTTGGAAATCTTCTTTGTTGGTTAAATTTGTTCATCCTGTGGCTTTGTGAGGACAAAAACCCTTGCAAAGAGCATCTTCCACGTTGGTGAGAGACCCAATCTAGAGGATTACTTGGTGATTTCATCTGGAAATTGTAATTGGACTTCATTGTAGATTGATATTCTCAGTTTGATTCATAGAGAACTCATTGCAGATTGTAGGAAGGATTGTTTGAGCATATTCAAGTGAGTTAGTAGCAGATTTGAGGAGAGATTGTATTTCATTTGCTGGCCATACATCATCCAAAGTTGATTGTACTTGCCTCGAAGTGGCGTGAGGTTCTAGAGAGGAGGTCAATGGGTATTTTGGAGGAGTTTGCTGCTGTTTGGGGATGTCTAGGGCTTGTGCACACAGATACATCCATTTCATGGCCTTCAGAGGTGATTCTTGAGGGTGGCGTCCAAGTTCTTTGGTGCTAGTTTGCAGATTTCAATCCAAAATCAGACTTATTTATTTCCAGATTTGATGGGTATGTGTGTAATGTGTTTATAAAGCATTTTTGGTTATCTAGGTGTTGTTTATATTGATGATATATTGTAAACCCAACTCTGAAAATAAAATCTGGGTTATATTATTTTGTGGGTTTCCTTGAATACAATGAAACATGAGGACATGCCCCCCCATTTTCCTGTTGTTTCAGGGATGGGGTGTGGACGCCCCTCACAAACCACCGTTGTTCTCGAGACAACGGGGACGGCGGGCTAACCGTCTTGGAGATGCCTAGGAGTCTCCCATAGCCCCACTTAGAAACTTGGTCCTTAAGCAAAAAATGGTGAAAATTTTGTGAAAATGGCATTCATAATGAAAGTTTGCGAGGTTTCAGCGGCCTATTTGTGCAAGGGGCACTGCCCCTTGACCCCAAACCTCCACCCACCATTCTTATTATTTATGCAATCATTTCCATGTTTTTTATGTTTATTGGTTTAAAACTTTAAACTTCGCTTAGTATGCCAAAGTTTCATTTGCATTTCTTATACTTATTCTTGGCTTGCAATTCTTATTCTTTAGTTTCTAGCATTACTTATTAATATGAATTGTTGTTTTCTCTTTATAGAATTGCAACTTTGAGATCATAATCAGCCTGCCATTATTAATTTTAATTACTACTATCAAACAATCTGTCATTGCTACTGTTAAAATATAAATAAATGTTTCTCATTAATTGTTTTACATGGGCGATTCAGACTTGGTCACCATCTTCCCATATAGTCACTCCCTCTAAAACAAATGCCTTAATCATAAATGTTGTCGTCATTACAATTAGACACTCCTCGTTGTATTTTCTATCTATAATAATGATTGCTGTTCTAACAAGAGTTTGAGCATTGTCATTCAACATTGTGTGTTTGTTTTCTGATAATACTCCAGTGTCTTGCAATATCAATGTTGCATATGGTCATTGCATCTCCTTCTACATAGAAGCAAATCTTCATCAATGCATTTAAATATATTCTTCTCTGCCTTAATGTTTGATATCTATCCTTATATGATCACCTATATTCTTCATTTGCCCATAGAGGAGTCGGCCTTATCATTTTATCCTTTACCAAAATTCTTCGTTGTCTCAAATCTGTAAATGTCTCAACATTATTTGTATTTTGCATCTATGACAATAAACTTGCTTTGACAATTCTTAACCACTCCCTTTATTTTATTGTTTCCTCTACCTACCCTTCAATCTTAGCCGACTATCTTTTATCCCACCTCTTAATCCTATCCCTTCATTTTTAAGATGTTCTCTATATAAGAGGCTTCTTCCCCTCTCTTTTCAATGATCAAATCTTGGAGCATACTTACATTTTGCTGAATTGATTTTAGCCTACATCATCACAACCACATCCGTTCGACATTGAGCTCTTGTGCAAGCATAAAAATCTGAGAGCAACCATATCAAAAGAAAAATCAATGGAGATAGGAGAACAATGAAGATCAAACCCATGTGAATGTGTGAATTGTAATATGTTTGTCAACAATCTCCACTAACTGCCTTTGATATCAATGACAATAATTTGTCTCCATTGACATTAATGACAATTTGTCCATCAATCTCATTCATTCATCAAAGATAGCGAATATCTTCTTGACATCAATGACAAACTTTCCAACAGCAGCCCCTCTGCAAGTCAGGGGGCAGAGTCCCTCCCACCAAGCCCAAATTAAGACCTTCAAAATCATATAGACCTTAATGGCACACATCAATTTTTATTCACAATAAGATTTTTTTTTTTGTTTTTGCCCTCAAAATAATAGAAATGACTTTGCTTTGTCTTTAAAATGCATTAGAATCGATGTTTTAGGGTTTGGGCGAGCATTTTTGGGTTTTTGGTCGAGTTCATCCACCACACTCATTTGATACATTTTGTATGAAAATAAATAAATTAATAAAGTAATTTTTAAGCTCTCAAGTTGAAACAAGCTTGAGTATAGGACATATGGTACGAATATCTATCAAAGCAAAATTGAGAGTGGATTTTTATCAAATATTAGAACTTGCCAATGCCCTAATAAGTACCTATAACAAGTGTGGAAGCATACACAAGACACATGAATTGTTTGACAAAATGCCTCAATAACACGTGGTCTCTTGGAATGCCATACTTTCAATATACACAAAATGAATGTGTTGAAAAGGTCTTGGAAACATTTAAGCAATTGCAATTGTAGTGTAAAGACATCTCATTTGCAAATTTTATATGGATGAACCTAAAATGAACCCAACCGCCAATATTTTTTTGATTGAACTTGCAAATCGGACACTCCACCCCATAGTAGGATTAGTAACTTAGCTTTTAAAATAAATTAGTAAGATTCACAAATTCAAAAATGGCAAATGGGAATGATATTGGTTGTTCTTATGCTTTGTGATTATGAAATGAATGGTATTTGTCACTTTTAGGGTTGTCATTTATCTTGTATCCTTTAGGGATTTTTATGTTGATAAAATGTATTTTTTAGTATTTTATAAACACTTTTCCCATCAAAAATCACTGCTAAAATTAGGGTGTTGTTAGGAGTGGCTGAACATGTCATGAGACTGCCAAGGCACACCCCTACTACCTGGAGTACCTTATGATGTACCCATAGGGTAGCAGGAGGTTGCCTTGGCCGTCCCATGTGTGAACCAAGCCTCACTCCTAAACTAGAATGCATTCAATTCTGTGATAGGTCAACTTTTGCAAGAACCTTGTAACATAGCTTAATCCTATTACTTATAGATTATCTAAGTTACCGGTTTAGGTTTGGGCACCGGTTTGGGTTTGAAGAACCCGGTAAGCCGGTACAGAAAATTTTTGAAAAGGGGTTTGGGTTTGTTTGGGTTCGTTAGTACAAAAACATGTAAATTTTATATATATATTGATATTTGTGAAGCCTATAAGCATGAATTAAAATTTGCATGTCACATAGCATCATGTAAACAACAAAACAAACATAAGCTTGTAATCGTAGCATCATGATGATACTATAATAGCATCATATACATCAAGTTTAATATCAAAATGACAAAATATTCAAGTATCATTGTTTCAACTTTCAACAATATAAAGTTTAATCATCAAATGGATCAAATTCATCCTCCTCCTCCTCCTCATTGACATTGACATTAGATGAGCCAATGCCACGTTTAGAGGTAAAATGAGTGAATATAATGTTTTAGAAGTCACTTTTAGGCTAAGTTACCGGTTCCGGTTCGGATTCGGGTTCGGATTCGGGTTCGGATTTGCGGATTCGGCAAAAAAAATAAAATTTGGGTACGGGTACGGGTTCATCCGTACACATATATATATATATATAAATTTTTTTTAATATATATATATATATATATGTTCAAACTTCAAACATCAAAATTATATATGTTCACAGTTCAAACATACAATGTAACTTTCCCATACAATGATACATAAATGATAACAGATAAATCATAAATCATAAATCCATAATTGCCAATGCCAATAAATATTCTGATATTGATATATCATAAATCATAAATGTAATATCATATTCATAATTTGCAAAAAAGATAATATTCAAGTTTAGATGTAAACATAATATTAAAAAGATAATTTGCATCATAGAGGGGCGGATTAGGGTTTAGATGTAAACATAAGATTAAAAAAATTGTTTTTTTATTGTTTTTAATTGCTTTCTAACCCGTGGGCCCCGTTTTTGGGAACCCACGGGCATGGCAGGACCCACAGGGAACCCAGCCGCCTGGGCAGGACCCGAGTGGGACCCAGAGCGAACCAGGCTGGGACCAGGACCGGGCACGGACCAGGACCAGGACCCAGCGAAAATAGGGAAGAACCGGTATCACAGCTTTTAAGGTATAAGTTTCACTTTTTAGCAGGCAGAATTCAAAAAAAAATTAAATTTTGCATATAATTTGCTTTTTTGGGCCACCCGGATTCGACCTGGGTCCGCTTGGGTTCGACCAGGGACGAACCACCTTTGGGTTTTTCGAACCTTGGTCGAACCTAGCCCGAACCAGACCCGAACCAAGACCGGTATCAAGGGGGTCCAAGGGCGAACCCGGTAACTTAGTAGATTATCAAGCATGAAGGATGCCAAAATGACAATCTAGAAGAAGAGGAAACCAAAAAATTCAAGATGATCATGACTTTATTGAGTGGGTTGCCTCTTTTACTAGATTGGGATAAGGGGAAGTAGTAGATTGACTAACATGTGTTCACTTTGATAGGTTTTTGTTTCGTCAACTTTCTTTGACTTAATTCTTCCTATTGGTTCCCAAATCAACAAAATGTTAAAACCTAAAAACTAGCCAGGCTTTATGATTAGCTTTAACACCAAACTTGGCCAATTAACAGGAAACCTATGCTTCCCCTACACTTAGGACCTAGGGGGGTAACCCTTTTCAGCAATACCTAAGGATTAAATCATACACTCAACTAGGTACTGCATAACAGATTATGTTCTCACAAACTATATGCCAAGAAATACAAACTATCACTCAATATTGGCTTATATCTTGAGCAATCTTCAGTAACTTGCATGGAGAACATTATAATTAAGAATAATTTATAAAACGAGAAAGGACTAAAAAGAAAGATTTATCAGTTTTAAACATTTGGATCCCTCCAGGGTTTGCACAAGAAAACCCAGCTGGCTAGTCCCTTATCCATTCACGGAGTCAAAATGAAACAACCATTTATGACAATGACATAAACACATAATCAGCAGTGATCTTTAAGCGACTGTTGCATTACAACAATGAGATCTCTCATGAACATACTCATAATATACTTCTTAATCGTGAAATGAAATACAATAATCTCCAACACTCCACTGAAAGCTAACTTCAACATGTTCCTTGAACATGAGCCATCAATAAAATACTTGCTACAGCAAATGTGCAACAAAACCCATAAGAATTCTTAATTATTCTGATTCAAAAGAAAACCATATACATTTAGGAGACATCACGGCATGTTTTAACTCTAAATTATAAACTAGCTTGCTTGACATTACCATAAAACTGATTGCAACATTTTGAGACTGAAAATTTAAAGAAAACTAGACTCAAAAATGCTATCTTGTACAAACAATTACAATGCAAAAACTGGAGAATGGAACCCCTTTTCAATCAGAAAGAAGAAGAATATAAAGAGAAGAAAGAGAACTCCAGATTTGAAATGTTGATGACACCTGTCCTCTCTAAAATCTGCTTTGAAAATATCAGATTCTCCTTTGATCTGCATTCTGTTTTTATTTACCTGTTGCAACAAGAAATATTTGATTCTTTGTTTTTCACTTTCCCTCTTTGCATCACCAAAAAATGATTCCCCATGATGAAAGTATAGGCTCATCAATAATATCGAAATAATCTTCCCTCTTTTGCCAATAAACTTTGCACATGTATTATCTATAAGTTCACCCAATTAGAATCTTTAGTGAAAATACTTTAACCCTGAGTGAAAACACTTCTGTTCGATTTTTCACCTTCTGTAGAAATCTATTCACTTTATTACTCATTATACCCCTTTTGGCAAAAAAGATTACCAAGTTGCAACATTATCACCATAGTGGAAATGAAAATAATCATGCTTCTAGCTCTTTTTCCTTTTAACATTTCCAGTGAGAATACATTCATCTTTATAAAAATAAGATTTATAACTGTTTGCAAATTTTACCATGCTGGTAAAACCAAACTTTCTCACCAGTCAGTTTCCATATGCATACTTACCCTCTGCACATTAATATTCTGATTTTCATTTTCACACAACACCCTTGCCAAAAGTTCTTATTGAGATTATTTGGGTCTTCGTTACATCAAATGCATACCTTCACCTTAAATATCTTTAAAACTTCCAATATTATATTTATGCATTCATGTATGCACCAACAATTGTATCCACTTATTGCTTAATAATCATGCTTTTCAATTGGGCCCTTGATTATTTCCACCTCAGCAACAGTAACCTCAACCTTTCAAAATTCTGCTCCATTGGACAAATCTGAAATATTTCAAGATCTATTCCAAAGAAGAAAGGAGGAAAGGACAACGCTATTAGACTCAAGAATGGGGCACCCTCTATTAAACTATCCCGTGGGCATTGTATTCCATTGCTGAGGCAACAAAAATCTGTTCCAAATGCTTGAACAAGAAAGTTTTTTCTTTATTTATGCCCAAATTTGCTTCTATGTTTTGCATACATCTCTGCCAAAGCATTCCCAACTATAATGTCTGACAAAACTCCTTTGTCCTTTATGCTTTGATGGATGTCGATACATTGTTTCGAAGCTCCATGTTAGCAAGCATAGAAAGGAGGATGTCAAAGGTTATAGAATTCGGCTCTACATCTGCCGAATGCATTAGCTTGAAAGTTTCCAAAACCTTTTCATCAAATACATTTTCTGCATATCGTGCAATCTTGGCCGCAATAGAAGCTTGCATCACTGGCATAGGCAGGGAGAACCCTGGTGAAGGTCATGGGATTTGGATTTTACACTCGCGAATTGCATTTGCTTGAAGTTTCTATGGCCTTTTCAACAGATCCATTTTGTGCGTGTCCTATAAACATTGCAACCCTGAGACCACATTTCTTTGAGGCATCTGTTAGACAACTCACATTGCCTTGTCTATGATTCTACATTTGGCATGCGTGCCAAGGCAGTTGCAACTACAACACTCGACAAAATTCCTCTATGCTTTGATGGACGCTCATACCCTATCCAAAAGCCCTCATTCATGGCTTGTGCAGGTAGAGAGGGCATTGGCAAAGGCTATAGAATTCGGCTCTACATCTGCCTTTTACATTAGCTAGAAAGCTTCTAAAGCCTTTTCAATGAAGCCATTTTATGTTTATCTTGCAATCATTGCATTCATGAAAATTTCCATCGCTGCCATGAATATTTTGCAAAGAACAATAAACCCTAGACTTCCTTACTCGGAGCTCATTGAGGCATCTGAAAGATTTCAACGAGCTTCTGAGAAAAATTGTTTTCTCATTGACATGATTTGCTTTCCATCCTTTATTGACATGACAAACATAGCTTTACTCGCTGCTCGCTAGGGTTTGATTTTCACTTCACTGAGTTGCCGATTAAAAGCCTCATATAACATGGCGGTAAACTTAGGAACTCATAAGCTCGGTGAAGCATTTGTGGAATTTGAGCGAGCGATTTTTTGATGGAAAGTCTTGCCATATGAGCTTAGAAGATGGGCCTCACGCTTTAAATCATTCTTGAAATGTTAAAATAAATTTTGAACTTTACCTTGCCTTTCGAGATTGGAAAAACTTCTTCAACAACCATTTGAAAATATATCAATCCATGAATTTGAGTCATTTTAAGATGATTTAAATAAAATTTTACCCCACCTCAACATTGCCAAATACGAAAGAAAACATAGGGCCCATGCACATTAAGATTATTTTAATCGTATTGATATAAAATAAAACTTTGGTATTAACCTCAAATTGACCTTGAATGCCGTGATATATGCTGGGTCCCCTTGTGGGCCTGGCCTCAAAAAATTTCGTTCACAAACCATTGGACCCCTGAAACTGACCTGAAACCGTTTGAACGTGCATTTGGACCAAAAAAATGAAGAGTGCAATCATTGAAGTTTAGATTCTTGACTCTTCTGTAAAATGACCAAAACAAGCAAGTAGCCTCTGAAACTGCTCTTAAAGACTGACCAAATGACAACATGAGTCACTAAAAATTGGTAAGCACATAGACTGATATGCTAGGAATTACGCTGCAAAATGGTTTCGCTTGACACTGACCGAGGCATGAGATTTTAACCCTCAAAATTTACTTCAGTACTTTTGCAACTGGACATGTCTAAACACATGCAAACCCTGCCAACAATGTGTTCTGAAAAAATACTGAATCTGACCCTGAGAATCCACCACCTGGCATGTATATTTATTCATATATGATGAGTATGTGTGCAAAGGGGTTTTGCCTGATTTAATTCTGTGTGCCAGATATTAATGATAAAAAATGACCATCCTGAAACTTTCTGAGAATGCAGATGTCAAAACTCAATATACTGCAATTGGATTTGTCCTTTGAAAAATACAAAATCTAATCTTGAAGCTCTGAAATTGCTCATGGTAACAAATTTACATGCAGACAATCCAAAGAACCAACTCATTTATCATGACAGTCAAATGCCTTCAAAATATTAACATTCTAAGTTTACCGTCCAGATAATTTATCACTGTGCAGACTGAAAAATAGAAAATATTACATTTTCTTTGGGCTTGGTAAGGTCCTGGAGTTCTCAAAACGGACAGAAGGGTACATCAATATGCTGTCAATACAGGGGAGCAATTGGTTTGTCATGACAATCAACCGGATGTGAAATGCAAGCCTCCAAAGTAGGCCACCTGGACAATTCTGAAAATGTGCAAACTGTGAACCTTTGCAAACTTCTCAAACTAAGTGCTTGAAAAATGTGTCTAATCTGATCATGGAAGGCTGTAAGTGAGCATATACACTTAATGATAGCAAGTGAACACATCCCCAAAGCCATTTCTCATAATATTCACTGAGCTTGAACTTATTCACTTTTCAAACTAGACCATTCAGACAATTTTTTCAGGGGTATCTTCTATGTGTCTTGGCAAAGTCTTCAACATGATCACTTCCAAAGGCCATAACTTTTGGATACAGACTTAAAATGACGTTATTCTTTTGAAGTTGCACAATTTGAGAGGTATCTAGCAATGCAATAATATTCAGCTTTTGTTTCTAACTAATCACTGTTTCTTCCCTTGCAATACAATTGCATTGATGAGGCCCACGGTGATAAAAAACTAATACTAGAAAGGTATTTCCTTTACCAAAGAATGTCCCAAGATGTCCCATACCATCCCAAACCTTCTCAAACATCAAAGTAGGCTACTATCTAGAAACACGGCATAGTTTACAAAACTGGATCCATTTTCAGATCAACTCCACTCATGATGATAAAGAAATATGAAGAGAGCGGATCCCCTTGCCAAATATATCTTCTAGTGCTTAAGGGTGGGCTTGAGACAGTTTTTAATCTGACAGAAACAAAGGAAGGCAAGATGCAGTTTGATGTTCTAATGACGTTCAAGAGTGTTGTCTTTTGAGGATTAATTCCAGTTACAGCCATCAGTTGCTTTCAGCATATTTAGTTTAATGAAAATTACAGCACCTTTTTTTTAGTGGAAAGGGTACAAAATTTCCTTAGCCAATATTATTGTCAGGCATCTTTTCTCTTCGTAAAAATTGTTGCATAACAAAATTCTTAAAAGCCTCTAGCACAAATTATGCTTCATGAGTACTAAATTTTTTCTGTGTTAAATCATCTTAGCAATGTTTTCATCCTTGAGCACTCTACTGCTTTTAGAATATCTCCTCCAATCACTTCCAAACAATCTTTGATTAGTCTGGGAGGGAAAGCCACCAAGCCCTGGAGCTTTGCTTCTTTTGAAGGAGAAACAACTGCATGAAGTTCCTCACTAATTGGGAAAATAAATTGTGTTATCTTCCGAAGAGATTACAAGGGGGATGCTCTGTATGGGATTACTTCGAGCTGTGATGCTATCCATGACTGTTTCTCATAGAAATTCTCTGGGTTATGTGTGAGAGCCTGCGGAGAATATCTTTTTGGTATAGAGTGAACTCTTATTTGGATGTCTATTTCAAGCTTATGGGGAATCTTTCTTTCTTTGATCTTTTCTTTGATGCATAATCATAAATGTACTTCATTATTCCTACTCATTTGCAAAGATCATTCCATAATTTTATGCAGTACCTATGGTTGGTACGATTGCATGATAATTCGTAAGAAATAAATTTTAGATACTCTTTTTCAAGGAAATTGGTAAATACCCTTATACAAACTGTTCTGTGCAGGCGGTGGCTTTGATGTGTGCATTTTTGCATTACAGATTTCAGTCTTCATATGGTGGGATGCACAGATTTCATTCATGGAATGCTAGGTATGCTGCATAGCTCTGTTCATCCTTTTCATTTTTTTTGTTTTGAAAGTAATCCTATTCTAATTAAGAACAAAGGAAGGTTTCATTGATTTTCTATTTTGTGACTATCTTACTTTGTTAGTTCTCATTTTTCTTTTGGGTCTAGTTCAAGGGATCAGCAAATAAAATCTGTTCTCTCCTTTTCTGTGGAGGAGAGTGGATGGTGGATTTTCCCAACGGTACTTTTTATCTGTAAATGTGTACAAGCTCGCTTGGTGGATTGGCATATTGCCAATTTGGAAGTTCAAGATCGCACCTTGTATAGTAGTGATCCGGTAGAATTCTGGGAGTCTTGAGCTATATACCCATAGGGCCATATGTAACAAGCTTCAAAGTTTTCAATTTCTTAAGCAGCGGTAGATATTTAGTTTTTCACAAAGCTTGGCTTTCAATGTGTTACATCATTTGCGTTCACATACTATTTTAAGGAGCATATTCTATCAGAGGCATTTTTGCCCATTTGTAAAAGAGGGTTGGGAAACTCGGGTGATTAGGAACTAAACTTCTTGACATTTATGGTGCCACAGTGTAGATGTTATTCAGAGATCTGCACTGTTAAATATATATGCCATTAGTGTGAAAAGATAGGCACATAATGTAAATATCATTTTGATTAATGAAGTGAATGCTTTCATTCTTTGACAAAAGCAAATCCTAACACTTTACTGTTGTCCAATTCAAGTTATCACAATTTTGCATGATGTCTTCATGATGCTTGTTCAATACTTGCCATTAAGATCATTACTGTAATGTTACTGCTTTGTAGCAACATCAATGGGATGTTCATAAAAGAGAAATTGCATTAACATCACATATGCTAAAAATAGCACTATAAACTGGCATTCAACATGAATGTTGCATATGGTCAAGGTAGTGTATAAGCATCATTATTTAGAAGGAAGATAATATATATACCAACACAAAAATAAGCTGTACATTTTAATAGTGGTTTGAAGGCAGGATACATGGTGCGGTTTCTGTTAATGTATTGGCTTGAAAATTGGAATTGGAGTCGCCATCATCCAAATTTGAAAACTTGTCCGTGATCCAAGAAACTAAGTTTGGATTCCTGGAATGAACTTATCTCCATCAGACAGTTGGCTTCCTGCTGTTGCATCAAATGCTTTATTCTTGGTCGGTCAAATCCAATTAAGTATTCTAAGTTACTAACATCTTTTGTTGTTGGCTATAGACTAATTCCCACTTATCATGTCACTCTTGCTCAAATTGCAATGGACAGAGCTCCAAATCTGCAGATGTAGAAGCAATAGAGTCTAGGCCAATACACACCAATTGCACTCTGTAACATGGTGTAGAAAAATCATCTCAAAGCTTATTGCTAGGTGGCACTTCCCATTCTTGTTATTTAAGGTGAAAAAGTAATCGATTATAATTAGTAAAATATGAAATATTCCAATATCACATATCAGGTTGTAACTGGAAGCTGTTACCAAACCGATTGCATCTTTTGTATTTCTCTCATCTCATCTAGTGGTTAAAAAGTAGCATCACCACTCCCAACTTCAAAATGTCGGAGGACTAGCAAGAAAATATTTGGACTCTCTTTACTTGAGAATGGAGCAACATAATACTTCCAATTTGTTGATGGCGCTCTTTTGATGACAACACTCATTAAGGGAAGATGAGTACTTTAAAGACTTCCTAACACAAGTCTGAAGTCAGATCTCCAATCACAAAATATACCAGGCATGTACAATTCAGAGGAACTTGTGGAAACACATGGAAGATTGCTTCCAACCTTTTATAAGGGGAAGATCTATCCAAACGCAAAAGACATAGATGTTTAGATCTTATAAATATATGCCCCTCTGATCAAATTCTTGCAATAATATGGCAGCACATGTAGTGTTCTTTTACCTATCAGTGATGAATCATATAGCTAAGTGTCCTCACAACAATTCTGATAGCATATGTAGGGGACATTCAGTCAAATTCTAAAAAAACAACTAGAATGGAAAGTGGGAAACCTCCCCACACGTTATCTAAATACAAGCTAACCTCTCCTATATATTGAGGACCAATCTATGGGATTGGCCTAGAATTAAATCATTTTACAAAGCTCTAATCAACTAGATGTTTCCATTCAAACATATTCTCTTGAAGAAAAGAAGAGTAATCAATATGGAGCCCACTTTGAGTAAAGAATGTACACTGAATGCATGCATCAGAGACATCCTAAGAGAGCCTCTTGTTGATACAAGTGAATTTTATTTGGTGATATTTATAACAAAGTAAGACTTGGGAAGAAATGTTGTATTTCATGATAGAATAGAATATAGAAGACTTTTAACATCCATGGGGTCAAAGATATCCAATGGGACTGTGGACCTTGCTATTTCTGATTTGTACAGTGCTGATCTTCTGCCATTCAATTTGGTAATAAAATCTGAGTCTCTCAACCATCTCCTCGCTGAATAAATTTTGGAAAGTTGCTCTAATAATGTAGCATTTGCATGCCCCCTCACAAATTGATAGAATGTATGAATGTGCAGATAGTCTGATGGACATCTTGAACAAGGTTTTGTAATCTTTTCAATTTTGCAATATATGGAGCTACCCCCTTCGGTAGCACTTACCTCAACAAAAAAAATAAAAATAAAATGTAGCATTCCATATCTTTGGAGGATATGAAATATGTACCTCACTTGAATAAAATGTATGTTTTGAAGGCTATGTTTCATGTATGTGGTAGTTTCAAAGTGACCATGTTTAATAAGCTGTTTAAACAAATTAAATCTCGCTCAATAACATCAACATTATTTTTATCCCCTTCTATGAAAACTGTGTTTAGTATTTATCTAAATATCTTTTTAAAAAAATAAAAATTGAGTCCTCGTAGAAATGTAATTTTTATGTTATGATATAGTTGGTTGTATGTAATATAAAAAATTCTTATACATAAATTAAAATCTCAAAAAGTAATTGTGATGATTGTCAATTTTAAAATTTGAAAGTTAACATAAGGATAGATTGAAAATAAATAAATAAATCTATTTAAATATATTATATTCACATTTGTGCCAAACAATTGGTGTAATCAAGAAACTCAACAAAGCAACCTCATTGTTTAAATACCTATTTTTTTATTAAAGGGCAAAACAAGTTTTGGAAGGACTTGTAACCTAAGGATTTGGAAAAACATTTTTATCTACTTTAATAGATTTTAATTCGCTTTTGTGCCAAACAAATGGTGTAATCAAGTTGGTTGACAAAGCAACTTCCTTGTTTAAATACTTTTTTTTAATTAAACGGTAAAATAGCTTTTGGAATTACTTGGAACAATTTTAATAAATAATAGAGCATTAGCCAATTTACTAAAAAAACCATAAGAAAGAGACATAGAATAACAAAGGCACCAACTTAAATACAAAATATTGCAAAAATATAACATAAGGACCACCATCCAAGAACTCATTGTAGATTATGCAAAGCCTTAGTTGATTTCAATTCCTCTTGATAAAAGTTTGTATATAGATTGATGAACTCCAACACATTTTATCTTCATTCTAGTTTTTCTTGGCACTAATTTTGGTATGAGTACTAGTGCTAGTGGAGTCAATCTTCTATTCAGTATGAGCTTGAGGGCCACAATTTCAATTGTGCTCTTGCTTACTTTCACAACTTTTTTTTTTTTTTTTTTTTAATATGGGGAAGATTTTTTTCTAAAATTAAAATTATTTGCACTTGGTTTGAATTTTTTGCAAAGTTTGTTGATCTAGGTTATGGCCTTCCAATCCTTTATGAATATGTTTTCTTCTTCAAAGGAATAAGGATCTCACCATCAATTTGCCTATCTGATGCAGGAGCATCCCCGGTCGATGAGCAATCTTGTATCAACCAAAAATATTTTCTTTAAGTTTTGTTCTTGTTTAGTTCTTTGTGCAGTTTTATGTGTTCTTACTGGTATGTACTGGTAGTTGCTTGTTCTTCGTGGAAGTTCTTATTTTTGGTTTCCAAACGGTTTCATGTGCTTGATTCCAGATTTTCAGTTCATTTGGGTTCTTCTCCGATCAGTTATCGCTTTTGGTTGACTGTTTCTGGTTCCGAAACAGTCCTTGTGCTTACTGGTTGGTTTTCCTTCATTACTGGTGCGATTCTTGGCATGTGGATCCATCTTGGGTCTTGTCCGATGTTCTTTGGTATGTGGCCGACCTTCCTACTGAACCGCATCATTTGGTTGTTATTTTTCGGAAAGATTTATCTAATTCTTAGGGTAGACCTAATTACACGTTTCATTTTCCTGCATTGGTGAATGTAATCTTATGAGGTCGACCCAGATATGTTCCGGTGGGTATAGATATGATGTTATGTAATCATTTGTAGGGGCCGAGGAGGTAGAATTGAGAATAAGGATTGAGATTCGCATGTTGTGATCCGATTGATTCTTAGAGTCCCGGTTGGATTATATCTGGCTTGATGTCTGCATGTAACTGGTTAATTATCGGATGTTCTTTGATGATAATATAATGATTGTCGAAAGTTCTATGACTCTAATATGATATGTTTATGTGAACTTGTTATGTTTTCTTGTTGCTTTCGTTGTGCCTCTCTTGCTGCATAATTCGGTTGACTCTTTTGTGGGTTTTCACCGGTTATGGCTGTATCAAGTGGTATCAGAGCTGCTTATGGACTGGCTGGTGGAAGAATCATTTGTGAACATTGAGGCATTCCTTGGGGACAGATCGCCGATTGGAGGTAGGTTGCGCATGTGTTCAATAGATCGTCGAGGGGAAGCAATTGAAATCGGTAGTCAGATCGCCGAGTTGAGGCAGTTCACTAGAGTGGAAGAAGAGACGCTGTCGAGGAGGACAAACCCCTAGAGGGTAGAACAGATGATGGAAGACTTCAAGAATGAAGTAAGGAACAAAATCCGAAATGTTTTCGCTGGTTTGCAGAGAAACCCCGATTCTGAGGATGAATATGAGGAAGTTGGTGAAGAGCTTGAGGAAGCTAAAGGACCAGAAGATGAAAGAAAGGAAAGATTATTGAGAGCAGTGGCACAAGCAAGTAAAGTTCATAAAGTTGAGGTTTCCAACTTTTCCAGAACGCTGAACTCGGAGGATCTGATCGATTGGATCAGAGAGTTGGAGGACTACTTTGAGTTTGAGGATGTCAAGGACCCACAGAGAGTCTGGTTGGCACATACCAAGTTGAAAGGGCATGCTACCTTATGGTGGAAAGAATTGCAAAAAGACGAAGTGGATAATGGTGAATTGAAGATCACCCAGTGGAGACAGATGGTTACAAGATTGAAGGCCAAGTTCATACCGGGAGACTATGAATTGGAATTGTTCAAGAAGTTGCAGAACCTGAAACAAGGAAACATGACTGTGAAGGAATATACTAAGGAATTCTACAAGGTGGTGATCAGATCTGGACATAGAGAGATGGATAGAGAAAAGGTGGCAAGGCACATCAATGGGTTTGCTTTTAACATTCAAGATAAGATGAGTATGTTGAAGGTTTCCACAGTTGAAGAAGCTTACCAGTATTCTTTGAAGGTTGAGGAGAAGGTGAGAAGAAGGCAACCGAATAAAGGAAAGGAGAAATTCAAGATGAGTGGTAGTATGAAGAAACCGGTTGAAGAAAAGGAGTCAAAACCTAAGTGGATTAAAGAATCGGAACTAAAGACGCCGAGGAAAAGTAGTAGTAGTATCGGTAGAGAATTTCCTGGCAAATGTTTCAAGTGTGGAGAAATCGGACATAGATCCTATGAATGTAAGCAAGGAATGGCAAGAAGCTGTGTGGCAAGTGAAGAACCGGATGATACCGGATTTGACTGTGCACCGGAGCAAGGAGAATCTCTTATGTTCAGAAGAAAGGATAGCGGATCTACTCAGAGGAAGTCTTTTCTGGACTGTGTAAATCAGGTGGTAAGTGTTGCAAGGTTATTGTAGATAGTGGAAATACTGATAATTTAGTATCTGAGGAGATGGTTGTGAAGCTTGGGTTGAAGAGGCTTAAGCATCCTTGTCCTTATGAGGTGAGTTGGTTACAAGATGATCAGAAGATAGAGATAAAGGAGCAGTGTTTGATGAGTTTCAATATTGGGCCTTTCAGAGATGAAGTTTTATGTCATATTGTGTTTATGAGTGTTTGTCATCTCTTGTTGGGAAAACCTTGGCAGTATGATAGAGGGGCTACTTATGATTGTAGAAGAAACCTGGTTACTATTGAAAATGATGGGCAAAAGTTCACATTGATTTCTTTGAAGGAGAAAGAGAAGGAGGTGAAGAAACTGAGTCTTGAGAGAAGTTGCAGTACCGAGAAACCGGTGCTAGGGGTTATACCAGAAGGTTTGATAGAGTCGGTTGCAAAGGTCATACCAGAGGTTTTGAAGAAAGATCTGATAGAACCAGTTGTTGAGGTTATACCAGAGGGTGACATATGTTTGTAGAAGGATCTGACAGTTGACCCTGATGGACAGATGAAACCGATCAATAGAGAGCTTATGTGACAAACCATATGAAGTCTTGTGGTAGAACCATATCAGAATTGTAGAAGCAAAGACAATGTGCATATCTGAAGCAAAGAAAGGGAAACAAAGGGAGTCAGAGCTTAGAGAAGTCGGTTGAGGCACCGAAAGAGCTAAAGAAAAGGTTGGCAGATAAGAAAGATATTTGGATCAGAAATGAGCATGGGATCTTCATTCTGAATCCTTTTAGATGTTCATGAGTTGCCTCTCATGGAACATCTTTTCCTACCTGAGTTGTCTGATGTAGGAGCATCCCTGGTCGATGAGCAATCTTGCATCAACCAAAAATATTTCCTTTCGGTTTTGTTCTTGTTTAGTTCTTTGTGCAGTTTTTTGTGTTCTCACTGATATGTACCGGTAATTGCTTGTTCTTCATGACAAATCTTATTTTCAGTTTCTAGACGGTTTCATGTGCTTGATTCCATATTTTCAGTTCATTTGGGTTCTTCTCCGGTCAGTTATCGCTTCTGGTTGACTGTTTCTAGTTCCAAGACAGTTCTTGTGCTTACAAGTTGGTTTTCCTTCATTACCGATGCGATTCTTGGCATCTGGATCCATCTCGGGTCTTGTCCGATGTTCTTTGGCGTGTGGCCGACCTTCTGGCTGAACCGCATCACTTGGTTGTTATTTTCTGGAAATATTTATCTGATTCTTAGGACTGACCTAATTACACGTTTCATTTTCCTGCATTGGTGAATGTAATCTTATGAGGCCGATCCGGATATGTTTCACTGGGTATAAATATGATGTTATGTAATCATTTGTAGGGGAAGAGGAGGTAGAACTGAGAATAAGGATTGAGATTCGCATGTTGTGATCCAGTTGATTCTTAGAGTCCTGATTGGATTATATCTGGCTTGAAACCTGCATGTAACTGGTTAATTATTGGTTGTTCTTTTATGATAATATAATGATTGCTGGAAGTTCTATGACTCTAGTATGATTTGTTTATGTGAACTTGTTATGTTTTCTTGTTGTTTTCGTTGTGTCTCTCTTGCTGCATAAGCCGATTGACTCTTTTGAGGGTTTTCATCGGTTATGACTGCATCACTATCCAATAATGTCAATTCTACATTAAGCCTATTCATTTCTAGGAAAAAACATATTGTGGGGTTATGATGGATATCCATTTTTATGAAGCCTTTATATCTTGCTTATAATTTGGTTAACTAGTTCCATGATAGCTTCCAAAGACACATCCTTGCAATGGCAAAAGTCAAATCTATATAGAGGCTTGGGATGGTTGTCCTTAATTCCATGCAAACTCTCAATTGTCTTCCCCTTAAGATCAACACCACCACTCCTCTATGTACCAAGAATCTCCTTGGACATAGAATTTGTCTCTTGAGTGTCAACATTAATTGGCCTTCTCTTACTAAGCCAAGACACCACAACTGCCCTCCCCTTAACATGAACAATACAACCCTTTCACAAGAATCGACATAGCCTCCTTTAACATTGAATCCACCTTTAGTGAATTGATATCCTACGAATTTGACTTTTGGAAGCCATCACTAACCTTCTGAGCCTTATCACCTTCAAAATTGGAATGAGGGATGGTCTTCCTTAATGACATAGTAGAATAGTTCTTAGGGGAGTAATCCACTACCAATCTTGTATTTCTAATCCTTTTCCTAGGGGGAGGGGAAAGAAGATTTTCTACAAGATTGGGAATTGTAATGAAGTTAATAATAAATGAGATTAATACTTAATGTAGAGGGGCAAATCTAAACCCCCTTTAAATTTTAAAATAGAAATAAAAGGGGGACACCCAAAATTGGTAATAGAAATGTTTCAACAATAGAAAACAATAAATGTAGATAGATTATAAGTGTCCCTCCAAGGTCACTTTCTTAATTAAATATGAAGGTACCTCATCCCAACGTTTCTTCGATGAGCTTCTAGCATGACTCGAACGAAGTTTATTAAGGCATTGCCCTTTTTATGAAAATAGACATTGCATCATCAGTTATATTGGCCTTATAGATTTTAGTCCCCTTGGTGGATAAAATTGAAACTTCCATCATCAATTCCTTTGTAACTATCAATTCCTTTATTGTTCTAGTCGTTTGTAATTTAATCATCGGTGTAGTGTCATATCCATTTAATCTTTTTAGTAGGGAGTGAGACCCCTTTCAATAGAATCCTCTAGGTGGTGGCATTTTTCCTAAAATAACAACTAATAGGCTCAATCATGTTGCATTCCCCAACCATGGTGATATAAATAGAAGTACAACTAAATAAAGTTGGAAACACAACTCAACCACACCCTAAAATGGTTGAAAAATACAAATCTTAGTAGGAATATGGAACTTGGTGGAAGCAAATACAAAGTTGTAGATCCCATCCACGTTCTAGGGATTGTGCATTTGAGAAATCATTGAAAATAATTCTCAAAGTAAGAGTGTCATTAATGACAAATTAATGATTTTCTACATCATTAGTCAATAAGGAGGCAACCCCTAAGGGAATCACATTATTTTTAGTCCATCTTACTTTTCTTCATGGTATAAACTTCTAACATACAAAAATGGTGTAATTACACAATTTCACTCTACATTTTGAATGCACTTTGGCATCTACTCTCTTCGTATGTTTCAAGAATCACTTTAGTTTATCCTTAGCCTATTTTTTCTTTGTCATGTTGCCAATGTTTTTAGTCATATTTTTACTCTTCTCACTAAATTAAGATCACCTATTAAATTTTTAGTGATTTCACCAAGATGAGAACACGATGTGTGGCAACATCTTAGAGAAATCACTAAACATGATCTTGGGTCAATGAGAAGAGTCAAAGTGTGATAAAAATTTGGCATGTCCATGCAACATGTTGGCATTCCAAAAGTTTAAAAAATATAAAGTGTTGCTTTTTGCTTACCTACTTGTTGCTACCTATTGTAACCCTCACATGTCCAAAAGAACACCTTTTGTATCTTAATGTGACCCTTGAGCTTCCATACTTCACCCATTCCAAAGGAAATTTGAAATCTCTAAGGCACATCTTTCCCTCCCCCCCTCTCTCTCTCTCTCTCAAACCTTGGCTACACGAAGAAGACTTAATTTTTTAAGCTTATTAGAAATGTTGAAGTTTGTATTTTATTGTAGACATCTCTAGTACTCTTTCTCTCTTCTCCATCACTTCATTGGTAATGTCTTTCAAGGTTAAATCTTATTTAGGATTATATTGCAGCTATACATTCTTTATTATTTACTTATACATTTCTTGGCAAGTTTGTTGGGGTTCATCACCTCTTATTTTCTCATTTAATCACATATACACTAGGGTATTATTTCCCATAGCTTGGGGATTTAATAGTTAGTTTTTTGTTAATTAGTCATTGCTCTTGGTTTTAGATGCACATGGGATAAGAGCACATACTATTTTCATTTATTTTGCATATTCATTGTCCATGGAGATCAAAAGAGGGGTTTGACCTTTCTTGGCAAATTTCTAAGTAGTCCCATATGTTCTCCTTATTCTTCGACTATAGATATTTGAGGAAATTATACAACTACACAAAGGTTTGCAAATATTTTTCCCTATGTTATCATTTAGTGTTCTCTTCAAATTATAGTAAATTGATTATATTTCATCTATATATTATTTTATGCTCTCAGTTGCTATTATATTTTCTCATTCTTTATTTCTAGGTATGAGCTTTTGGAGAAAATACAAAATTTTTAGTGTTATATATTGTATTAACATTGCATTGCACATATATCTACATATCACACTAGCATTCTATACAATGGCTTCTAGTTTTCAGCTCTAGGTTTCTTTTATGTCATTTGTTGTTTTGTATTCCACTTCTTAAATTTTTGTTCTAGTTTAATGTAAATTAATATTTTTCCATTTCATATTATATTTTAGCTTTGAAAAAAATGTCTTCTTGCAAAATTAAAACATCCTAGAATTAAAACATGAGCAATTCTTTTTTATCTCAAAACTAATTTTATTGTAGAGCAATACAAGGAAACATTAAATTTCGAAATCAAAAAGGCCATTCTAAACTTAAATCACTTTTCCTATATTACATTTTGATTAATATGACAATTTCATATCTCTTTCTCCAATCATGTATTGCCTTCAACTAAGTTTTTTTGAAGATGGCTTTGACTCGCTGGATGAGGCATTATATAATTCTTTTCCTTTGTCACTTTAAATTATAAAAACCAACTTATTCTATTCAAAATGACATCAATGTAATAATTATTTCTAATTCTATAACACAAATTCACAAAAATAATATAATTGTGTGTGGGGTCCCCGACTTACCTCAACCTCGTTATTTTATCATATTCATTTAGGTTACTTCAAGCAATCCTCAAAGTTATGATTACTTGTGTCATACTTTTTATTAAGTATAATGAACATGTGGCTAGTGACTTCCAATTAGTAGCCCACAATTATAAAACTCAATGAAATATGTAGGTAACCCCTATCTTTGTTTCTCTTCCTCCTTCAACTCTTGTTTTTTTATTAGTTCCTTATCTTCCTATTAGGAATTTATGGGCGCATGATAGTATTGAATCGCTTCAAGCTACTCAAGATAAGATATACCTTTGAGAGTCAATCCATACTTCTCATGATCATATGATTTGAAACAAGCCTTATAAAATATTTGTTGTTTGTATTTTTGTATTCACAAAAATAGACAACTCCTTTAAAATTTTTGTTAAAACATAAAACTTTATTCTAAGGCATGCTTCCCGAGGCAAAATTTTGTTTCATACTTGGACTGGCTTAATCCTCAGTCCATCTTTGATCCACGTTTCAAATTTCATCGCATTCTGAGTTTGTTTGCTATGATTTTTTTTCAATTTCGGGTTTTTTCTTCCTGACTGCAGGTGGAAATTTTTTCTTTGATTGCAAGTTTTATTTTTCTCTTGTTTTAGTGTTGTAGGGAAATTTTAAAACAATTACAAGTGCACTTTATTTTAAACTTGTCACTTGCAACTTACTTTTTATTCCCCTCTTGCTTTTTATGTCTTTTAAGTTGTTGTAGGAACGTTTTGGACAAATTACAAGTGAATTTAAAATTATAAGTTTAAAAAGAACTTTTAATTTCTTTCAAAAGTTCCTACTTAAGTGATTTTGATATGTAATAGGGATTTTATTTCCCTATTACATGTTTTAATGTTTTTAATCATTAAAACTTGTAAAGGGGATTTTATTTCCCTATTACAAGTTATTTTGACATGTCTTCTTGTTCTTTTCTCTCACAAACCCGATTTTGCTTTATGAGTTGAAAAGTGAAGAAAATTAAAACTTGTAAAGGAGATTTGAAAACCTGATTTCATGCCTTTTGCTTGCATTTTAAACTTGTTCTTTCTTCCAAAGAACCCGACTTGAGTTTTCTCCAAGGAGTTCGAATTTTGGAGGAATTGCAAACCGATTTTTGTGGAAGAATGCATTCATGAAGGAGGGGTGGTGATTCTTATCCCTCTTTTGTTGGTTTATGTGCCATGTAGTTCCCATTTTGCTAGGCATTTTTGTTGGTTTTGAGCCACGTTTTATGTCCTTTGGGGTCGTTTTTGCAGAATCAAGGAAGGCATTTTGGTTTCTCTAACCTAAATGTTTCTTCTCCTTGCTTCAACACGTACCCTTTCTAGGCGTTTGGACTCATTCTTCCTCCTCCTTGCATGCCATTTTTGGTGATTATGGTTAAAATCCGAGTTTGATAAAAACATGGGTAGGGTTTCAATGATTTCGTTTTGCCTTCTATTTAAGGAGCTGATTGTTTCTTTCAAAGTTATTCTATATGTAGTACCCCTCCTTGATTAGCCTCTTTTGTATGTTTTGTTTTACTTCAGTGACTGTTCAATGGAACATTTTTGTATATTGATTCGGATGTTATGCGATGTTATTTCATGCTTTATCTGGATATGTGGTGTATGATTTTATGCAGTATCTCAATGCTTATGTTTAATGTTATTTTATGGATCATTATCATTGACTGACACTTTTACCTTATATTGCGACGCGTTATTTATATGTTGCGTGTTTGCAAGTGTATTGGGATGCGAGGGGATGATTTTCCTTCACTCACTCCAGTGAGATAGGGAACATCACGATTCTCCTTCATCGGTGTGTGTGCCATATATATATATATATATATATATATATATAAATATTTGTCTATATGCACGTATGGATTCTTTTGGTGCAGGACATTGCAGGTACTAGTATCGGGTAAGTACGAGGTATCGACTCCACCTAGTTTCACAGGTTTGAGCATGCCTTATATGTCTGATGGGAGTGGAGGAGATAGTTGTTGTACCCTAACTTGACTGCAGTTACACTCGTGTGAGTGTTGTCAGTCGGTTGTCTTTCCCATCTGGCTCTTATGCGAGTCATGGTGCTTTGGTTTGGTCATTTGAGAGTCGTCATTTAATCATTCTTTGTTTTGTGTGTTTCCGTTTATTTAAATGGTTATTTAATTAAATGGATGATGTTATCTTATGTTGGCATAATTAGTTAATTATTATGCTCTAAGATTATTTATTTAATTGAATTAATGATTTGCTAGATTAAATTGTTAAATGGCTTATTTCATTGTGTAAAGTTGCATTAATATATTTTGTGGAAGGAAATAAATAATTGCCCAACCATTTTATTGTTAAAGGCTTATGTTGAAAGAAAGTATTTTTGGAAATAGAAATTAATAAAAGCTTGTCTTTTTACTTTTCCATTTGACCCTTGCTTTTTATCTGTTGAAAAAGAATTGTTTTTGGATAAAAGTAAATCTGATTGCTTTTTTAATTTTAAAACTATTTAAATTTGATTGGAGGGAAAAACTTTCAACCTAGAAAGTTTAGGTTGAAATATATTTTTCCATATATGCCTGGAAATTCACGAGAAGAGGAGGCAAGAATTTCTAGAGATAAATTTGGTAAATCATTCTGGAAGGAGGAGCTGGAATTCGATTTTGGTTGCAAGGATTGGGATTCTTCCATCATTTTGCTTGCTAGTTTGCTTCAAGGTTGGATAATCTCTTCTTGCTTTAAATTTAAATTTGAAATTTTCAGTTTGCTTCTTGTGTGTTGAAATTATGCAAATCTTACTGTAGATTCTTGTGGAATGATTGGAATGGAAGGAGTGTCTATTATTCTTGGTTTTGTGAAATTTACATCATATGTTTGCATTTAGGAAAGAAATGGTTCATTTCTCTATTTGTTGTATGTTGTGTTCTTGAAAATCAACTTCTTAGATTTCTCTTCTATTTGAAATGGAATGAATTGGATTTAGTTTGTTGTGTGCTTCCTATTATCTTGTTGCCCAAGATTTGGGGTTCTTGTGGGATTTTATTTCACCATTTGCCTTATTGGTAAATATCCATTTGAAATTTGGATTTGGCACTATATATGTGTGTGTTCTCATGAAATGATCCAGGAATGATTCGTGTTCATGTTAAAACGGATTTTAATGCTTTGGAAGCATATTTTTAAATGTTTAGTAGACCTTACCTTACCTCGTGGTGGGCTAGTTCCACCACACGGGTGGGTAGTGTCTGCTACCTGCTGGTAGCAGTACTACTGGTCGGCAACACCGCTACCGGTTGGTAGTAATGCTACTGGTCAGTAGCGACTACCACCGACAGTAACAGTTCTATCGATCGACAGTACCGCTACCAGTTGGTAGCAGTGCTACCGGTTGGTAGCGGCACTACCCGTCGATGGGCCCGTTACCAGCGGTAGCGGTACTATCAGCAGGTAGTGTTTGTTGCCTCGGCAACAACACTACTGTGGGTTGGCCTTGGCCACTGCTTGATCTTGTACCCTTACCAGTACAAACCGGTTTATGCTATGAACTTAAATTTTATAAAATGAAATATATTTTAAAGTGGTTTTAGTGTTAAATGAAAATAGTAATTTCCTTATGATTTTTATTATGTGGTTAATACATTATCAATGGAAATTAAGGCATGAATTAGTGATTCAAATTTGTAAATTTGGATATATTCTGGAAATGAATTAAATGCCTATTAGGAATTCATGTTATAACCGGTTGAATGTTTGATGTAGATTTCCTTCTTGATGGAATGTTGATTCAGAAATTGAATAGATGTGAATGTTGGAAAAGAGTGTTTTATTTAATTTTCAATCAATGATGTTGCAAGCACTTATGATGCTGATTTTCTCAAAGATTGTCTGCGAACTTAGTGAATTATCTTTCCTTGCAAAGAGTGTATATTGTGTTATTTTTGGTCTGTGGTTCAGTCGCCATGTGGTTCAATCGTCATGTGGTGGCGTATTTGGTACCTTTGACCAAGTGATATATGTTGGCTTCATTGTCTTAACCATGTAGTGTCTTTGTCTTATGGTTAGCCAAGAGTCAGTATGTCCTTGTTTGACCACTTGTTTCTGATAGTGGTGTTATGGTTGTCTATTTCCCCATAGGGTCCTCGGGGAGTGACCATGTTTGTTAAGTGTCCTTTGAGAGAGTGGCTTTCGAGTGGGGGCCACGCCCTAAGTAGAAGGGAGGATAACACATCGAAAGTCTGATAATAAGCGATAATCTAATTAATTGATTAGGTGGGCAATTTCATAACATTAATAAGATATTGTACCTCGCGCATAGGTGAGTGCTTGTACTGAGGCTCATAATGTAGTGAGAAGGCTTGGAATGGCAAACCGACAACCTCATCTTCATGAAAGGCTGGTAGGGTCCGCATGAGACTTAGTTGGAGCCAGAGGTATAGGAAAGGTTACCAGGACAGTGAGTCGGGACCTATGGAGGCCAACCATGTAACCATCAAGCTATGTGATGACACTTTCTCATTTGGTTCACTTGTGTATTTGTGATGTTGAGTCACCTAGATTTTGTGGAGTCATATTGTGATGTCATGGAGTCGTATTGTTTTGTCGATCATGTCATGCTTATGCTTGGTTGGGGGTCCTCAGCTAACTCCTAGCATGGTGGGGTGATTCCATTTTGGAATTACATGGTCGAGTGGTAGTGCCACTTCCCATCGGATGTTCAGATTTGTACCTTCATGGGAGGATTAGCTTCCCAGGTGTTTCTGTGGTTCGTGGCTCATTCTTTATCCCATGTTTGGAGTTTATAGCTATTTGGAGACCTATGTGGTCATTGTATCATGATCTTTTGTAACCTTGTAATTGGTTAAGTTGTATCTTTATATGTATATTGAGAAGCCATGTATTGGAAGAACAATGTAATCCTAAGATTGGGATGTTACTTATTAGTTTCCCTTATGTTATGTGTACATGCTTATTGAAGAGAAATTATATTGTATCCTTTCATTCTTTCAATGGTGTAATCTGTTATTGCATATGGCTTCATGTGATCATTGAGTTAATGATGGATTATTGGATTAACCTTAATTGTGGAATTTATCTTTTGGTTTCAATTCTTCGTTGGTAACCCTTAAGGAATTCTGGTGTAAGTCTTTTGCTTGTTTTATAGTGCATGTTCTTTGTTATGCACTTATTATGTTTATACTTTTAAAAAAGAAAATTGTTTCACCCTTGTTGTGGGTTTTCCTTTGGGGTTCCTGGCGGGGCATTACATTTGGTATCAGAGCCCATGTTTCAACACTAGGTAATCTGGATTTGTAGTGAGCCCATTCGCCTTGACCTTTTGTGTAGGTTTTGTGGTGTGACTTCCTTGTTTCCTTCTTTGCCTTTGATCTGAACCTTTTTCTCTTATGTAGTGTTAGGTCATGGCTAGGAAAGCCAAGGGAGGTGGCCATGTTGATGGTTGCACCAGAGGCAGAGGAGGAGGATGGGGTCGAGGTTCCGATCGCCATAGTCCTTTGCCACTACCCACTCATGCAAGTGTGGATCGAGATTAGTCAGTTCATCAGGAGGGACCGCATTTTGGAGTGCAGATTCCCGAAAGGGAAGGGATGCGTTAGATGTTTCAAGAGGTTCTAGCTAGACTAGGCCCCACACCCGAGGTGGATCAACCCATCCATGGCCGGGTAGAGGAGTCGCTTCAGCAGATTCCAGAGAGAGAGAGAGAGATCTCCTAGAAGGAGAGAGGTCCCAGTGGACCAGGATCCATCTATCATGGGGCACATGAGGGACTTGATGAGGTCCAACCCTCCTTTCTTTGATGGTAAAGACATCGGTCTCAAGGCAGAGACTTGGCTTATCGGTTTATATCGATGTTTTTCCATGTATCCATATGGTAGCAACACCAAGGCGAGATGCGCTATCATGCATCTCGAGAGTTTTGCATCTATCTGGTGGCAGTTAGAGGAGGAGAGGATCGGTGTGAGAATTAACACCGTGTCATGGGAGATCTTTCTGGAAAGATTTAGGGCACGGTTGCTCTCACCCCAGTGGAGGCAGTCACGTGTAGACGAGTTCTATGCTCTGTGCCAATTTGGGTTGTCAGTAGATTAGTTTGAGCATAGGTTCTATGAGCTCAAACAATATGTCGGGATCAACAATGATGAAGCTATGCTTGTTCAACACTTCTTGAGGAGTCTTAACGACCGCATCAACGGAGGAGTGAGAGTTTTTGAGCTGCCTTCAGTAGAGGTAGCCGTGGCGAAAGCTAGGTTGGTGGAGCAGAACATTAGTCATTCTCATGGCAACCAGTTTGGGGTGAGATTGGGAGTGATCCTTTCAGTGGGTCTAGAGGGACAGGGAATCAGTCCTAGACTACTGCACCTCTTAGAGGTTCTTAGGCACCCGCTAAGGGTGGTCAACAGTAGCAGCCACCACCGAGACCAAAGCAGTCTTAGGACCAGGAGGGTGGCAACTCTTAATTTCAGAAGAGCGAGAACTGACCGAAGAGTAGGAAGACTTTTCCAGGGCAGTCCTCTCAGGGTGCATCTCAGGCCCCTTTTGGGGAGAGCTTTCAACAGTCCAATGGGTCGTCTGGTAGTAGAGGACCTGTTAGAGGAGCTTTCTTCTCCTATGGTCAGTTTGGCCACAAAGTCACTCAGTGCCCTCAGCATCCTCACCAGACGAGTAGCCAGAGGCCAACCGCATCAGAGCCGACAGTGGGGGATGCAGGTAGATCCCATATAGTATTTGCAGTGGTGGATGACCACCAGGCTGAGTATCAGAGTACCGTGATTGAGACCACAGGTTTGTTGCGTGGTATCCCTATCTCTGTACTTTTTGATTCTAGTGCTTCAGATTCTTTTATTTCTTCATCCATTGTGGAGCGATGCAGGATCGTGTCTACTAAGCAGGTGGATAGGTGGCAAGTAGAGTTGGCTACCGGTGTGCGAGTGTTTGTAGATGCCTTCGTTCCCAGTTTTGAGTTGGACCTAGGACCCTTTGTCACTTCAGTTTACCTTCGAGTCATCCCTTTGGGGTCCTATGGAGTTGTGTTGGGGATGGATTGGTTATCATCTCACAGCGCTTGTGTAGACTATCGTCTGAAGACAGTAGAGTGTTTAGATGACCATGGTAGGAGAGTGGGGATCGTTGGAATTCAGCGATCGATATCCGTATGCATGATTTCCGCTATGCAACTTAGGCGGTGCATGCATCAAAGGTGTCCTCTTTTTGCAGTTACTCATGAGGATGTGGATGAGGGAGAGGGTCGAGAGTCAAGAGATCACTCTTGATGGTCACCCTATTATTCGAGAGTATGTTGATGTGTTTCCTTTGGATATTCCCAATATGTCTCCGAAGCGAGACATAGATTTTTGCATTGACTTGGTTCTTGGTGCGGAACCTATTTCAAGAGCACCATATCGGATGACTACTCAGGAGTTGAGTGAGTTGAAGTTTTAGGTTGAGGAGTTGTATGGCCAAGGGATTCATTCATCATAGTGTTTCTCCTTAGGGTGCGGCGGTTATCTTCGTTAAGAAGAAGGATGGTTTTCTTCGATTATGCATTGATTATCGACAGTTGAATAAGGTAACCATCCGGAATCGATATCTATTGCCTTGGATAGATGATCTTTTTGATCAAGTAAAGGGAGCCAAGGTGTTCTCTAAGATAGATCTGAAATCTGGGTATCATCAGTTGCACATTCATGATGCAGACATTCATAGGACAACGTTTTGTACTCGTTATGGTCACTATGAGTTCACAGTGGTGCCATTTGGGTTGATGAACACGCCTTAAGTATTCATGAGTCTTATTAATGGGGTTTACACACCTACCTTGACCACTTTGTCCTTGTGTTCTTGGATGACATATTGATTTATTCTAGGTCCATGGAAGAGCATGAGGGTCACTTGCGTCAGGTATTACAGTGCTTGAGGGAGAATCAACTTTTTGCGAATTTGGCGAAGTGTGATTTCTTCTAGTAAGAGGTGAGCTATATTGGTCATATAGTCTCAGGAGAAGGTGTATCCATGGATCCTTCTAAGATCCAAGCCATTGTTGATTGGCTGGTGTTGACCAATGTTTTTGAGGTTCGAAGTTTCATGGGTTTGGTTGGATATTACCGTCGCTTTGTTCAGAGCTTTTCTTGGATAGGCCACCCAATTACTTCTCTTCAAAAGAAAGGAAAGAAGTTCATTTGGTCAGAGTAGTGTGAATTATCTTTTCATACCTTGAAGGAACTCCTTGTTAGTGCTCCAATTTTGGCAGTTCCTGACCCATCCAGAGGTTTCATGGTATGCACAGATGCCTCTTTAGAAGGTATAGGTGTGGTGCTTATGCAGGATGGACGTGTGGTTGCCTATGAGTCTCGCAAACTCAAGGATCAAGAGTTGAACTATCCAGTTCATGACTTGGAGTTGGCATTTGTAGTGCATGCATTGATTAGATGGAGACATTTCCTATTAGGGCATTGGTTTGAGCTACATAGTGATCACCGTAGTTTGCAGTATATTTTCACATAGCCGAACTTGAATGCTCGACAGAGAAGATGGATGGAATTCCTCTACGAGTATGATTTTGAGGCTCGTTATATTCAAGGGAGAGAGAATGTAGTGGCAGGTGCTTTGAGCCGTAGGCAGCATGAGGTTGCAGCATTGTCCCTTGGTGTGGACTTGAGTGAGAGAATTCTTGGAGTTCTTCCTCAAGACACTTGGTATCAGGTGTTAGAGCCGTGGTGGAGTCTGGAGGACCATTGGAGGGTAGATATTCTAGATATACTCTTGAGTCAGATGGTATTCTTCGACATCTTGGACAGATCTATGTACCTCCTTTAGAGGGTCTTCGCGTTTTGATCATGACTAAGGCCCATTGTGCACCTTATTCAGCACACCCTGGTGTCAATAAGATGCACGCAGATCTTAGACAGATATATCATTGGGCTGGTATGAAATGTGACATTGCTGATTTTGTGTCCAAGTGCTTGGAATGTCAATGAGTGAAGGCAGAGCATCAGCACCCTGCAGGGCTTTTACAGCCTAATTTGATACCGAATTGGAAATGGGATATCATTTCCATGGATTTCATTGTGGGGTTGTTTGTTTCTTCATGTCGTCATGATGCCATCATGGTCATTGTTGATAGATTGACCAAAGTTGCTCAATTTGTGCCTATTCGATCTTCTTATATAACAGCAGTGGTGGCACAAGTTTTCTTGGAAGACGTGGTGAGGTTGCATTGGATCCCAAGGCGGATCATTTCTGATAGAGACCTGGTCTTTACTGAAGCCTTGTGGACCTCACTTCAGCATGCTTTGGGAACCCAGTTGAACTTCAGTTCAGCTTATCACCCAGAGACCGATGGTCAGACTGAGCATGTGAATCAGGTTTTGGAGGACATGCTTCACATGTATGTTATGGACCATCAGTCATGCTCGGAGGAATATCTTTGCCTTGTGGAGTTTGCTTATAACAACGGATATCACAACTCTATAGGCATGTCTCCCTTCTAGGTTTTGTATGGTCATCCTTGCCATACTCCTTTGAGTTGGGATCAGCTAGAGGATAGGGTGTGTTTAGGCCCGAATATGCTTCGTGAGATGGAGCAGCAGGTGTCCACTCCAACAATAATAATAATAACTCTAATTGAAGTCTCAACTCGAAGTTTGGACATTCATCTGGTAAAGTTACTACTTTCATGGCTAGTGCTCATTTAGTTATCAACCCAGGGACGTAATACTTGAAATGGGTCTGCACTATATATGCACTCAATTCCTTCAATGGCTATTCTGCATTACTGCAACAACTAACATTATGTGAAAAGGAAAGGCAAGAATGGAAATTATGGAAAGGCTACAGGAAATTTTTTTGCATAGTATTCATAAAAGCAATGTTGGAAAGATCTAATATGGATAATAGAGATTACTTTGTTTTGGCTTGGCTGCAAGAACAGTCAGTGGTTCTGTTTCCAGTGGCTACAGGAACAGTCAAGGCAAGAACCTCTACTGTGACTAAAGAAAGAAAACTAATTTTAACGAACACACACAGGATCACTCACCAAGTGGGCCCCCTTGGATGAGTGATACCAAGCTTCCAGAAAACTACTTTTAACATATCAGAACAACATAATTTTATTCATTGCTTCCTGAAAGTGATTACATATTTTGAAAAGAAACTCAAGAATGCTTATCAAAGATACTCTGCTCTATTATTTTCTATTCTGTCTAACCTCTGAGAAAAAGAAGAGCTTATTATAAAAGAGAAGATTAACTACAATAAATAACACAAATCACACCCAGAAGGAGAGGCAGATGATTGATTGATAAAGAAGATAACTAGAGCTTGGCTGTAGGAAACGAGGATCTAAACCGAACCACAGTCTTTGCGTGTCGTGGCGGTGTTTGCAAATTCAATGCCCACTAAAGTTAGACTTTGGTAGTGTTGCTTGGCTGCTTCGCCTATGCCGTACCTTGCACTCGCTTAGCTCCTCTTCAATTTGATCTTCAGTTATCTCTTACATGATCTTTCCTTCTTCAGACATGAAAGGAGAATATCCACTACGACATCAATTATTACTTGCACTACAACAAAAACAACATACATACGCATTTTATTTAATTAACACATCTATTTATTCACATATGATATTACCCTAAATAATCCGCATGGCAACAGGAACAAATCACATGGCTGCAAAAATAAATGACATGGTTGCAAGAATAGACCGACAAAGTTCAAACATGATTTCATAAGTTTAGGTTTAACACATGGAATACATATAGTCAATTTACAATACATCACTACTACTATGCAAACCAAAAGATGTCAAAAACTTGAGACTTCTAATGATAAAAACATGACAAAGTCTCAACTTATCATGCCCCCCAACTTTAAGAGCTTGTTGATCCTACAACAAAAGAAATTTTTTTGACTCTTGCAGTAACTCTCAAATCACCAATGGTGCCCTGACCTGTCCCCCCTGAAGCGAACTTCCAATAAAATCCTTTCATTTTTTCCATCTTGGACCATCTGGCTGACTCTTCTGTGACTCCATCATAATTATGTTCCATAGGCTGACATGTCAAAAGTGGCCACATGAGGATTGGGGGCTGAAAGATCAATGGTAGCCAGTTGTTGGCTTTCTCCTTGCCTAATTGTATGTATCTGGAGGCACTTTGCATAGCTACCTGAAAATTCTATAGTGAATAAGGTTCTCCTTGCTTTAACTGTTCTGGTAAATTATTCCATCGTTGAGTTAACCCTTCCATTGTTGTTGTCCTGTCAGTCTGAACCAAATACTCATATGCCTGATAGATCTCTTCTTTTATTGGAAGGACTAACTTTCTAACATCATCTCTTACTAGTAATTTCTGCCACTCATAATAAAGAACTCTTGGTTCTTTTGATTCTTTCCTTAATGGCAATGGACAATCAAACTCTAATTTTTCATATTCCTTGGCTTGTGCCTCCATGATGATCTCATTTTGGATCCATGACATTAAAGCTTTAATATGGATATCCCCAATATATAATACAAGGTTCCACTCACTGTCTGAGGGTACAACATAGTTATGTAAATACAATTCACATAGCAAATTCTTCATAGCTAATGGAGAGGTTTGGTAAGCATAAAAGAATTCTTCAGGTGTTTCTAAGGAGGGGCTAAGGTCCCTAATAATACGGTTAGGTTTGAAGTTCAAATATCGCTCCTTCAAGTGCACTGCATAAACCCTTGGAGGTGACCTACATTGCATCAACTTAGGAACCATACCAACAATTATTTCTACCTTAGCCTCTAATTCCTCAATTCTGTTATCCCTCTTTTCAATTTCTTTCTGTTGTTTACCAATAATCCCTTGCAACCTAGCCATCTCTATTTCCCATTGTCTATAAAATGTTAAAGCAATAGATAAACTGCTTAGGGATGAAGGAGGTCTAATAGGTGTTACCTTAGGCCGTGGGATTTCCTCAATAAACTCCTCAATCTGTGCTAGCATCTCTCCAACATTTTCCTTAGACTATTGTAAAGTATCTTCAATAGACTCTTCAAACTACTTAGGAATCTCCCCAACAACTTCTTCAGACTACTATGAAATATCTCCAATAGTCTCTTCAAGTTGTTGTGCCATAGAAGCAAGATTTTTTAGTCTATCCTCATCAACTTCTAATTGGATTTCATCATCTGCAGGGCTTCCTTCTTCTGAAGTTTCCACTGTAATAACCTCTGTCGGGTCACCTATAGGATGATCCTTTTGTGTCTTACTACGTGTTCTTCTCACATAAACCTTTGGAATGGCTGCAGGAGTTGCTTCAGTTGGTGTAGGAGTTTTTCTTTTTGTCCTACGCCTCTTGGCTATAGGAGGAATCTGAGTTACCTGCGGATGGGCCATGGGTTCTTCATCTGTTTCATTCCTTTAAAAATCCTTCCCTTTTCTTCTAGGAATTAGTGAACCTCTTTGAAGAGAAGTAGAGGGTTGTTCCACATTTGTCTCATCCGTCTCTTCCTCCATAATAACTGCAGCTCCTTCAACAACAAGTGAATCCTCATCTGTAGCAACCACGGGGGAAGAGGGTTCTTCAACATTTTCTTCTTCAACCGACAGATTCTCTGCAACAGGGACATCTTCAACCCTAAACTGCAGTATATCCTCAAATACTCCCCATTCCATTTGTGAAACGTCTCTCAAGGACTGTTGTATAAGAAGCTTAACCAATCCATGATGGCTAACGGAGCAATTTCCATTTTTCCGTGTCTCCTTAGCGCTTGTAGAAATGAGGTGGTATAGGAAATTAGGGACATTCACTCGTCGGCCATGCCGTAAATGACTAAGTAATTTAAAATGAGGTGAATGCAGATTTGAATATCGCCTCTCACATGTAATGTATTTCATAACATACAAAGCTACCTGAGGCCACTCTACTGGCAGGGAAACCCTTATAGTTCCTTGTTTGTCCACCATTAGGGGTCCATCCGTAGGAATTGTGAACTCTACCCTGGCGGTCCTTGCATCTTTTGATTCTGGAAATAGTTCTCCTTCTTGCGGCAACCCTGTTACTTCTTCTATTCGCTGCTCCGTAGCAATAACCCTCAAGCCTTTAACTATAGCTTCTCCTTCATTAAAGGAATGCATACATTCTGAAGCAATTTCTTCTTTATAATCTCTGATTTTCAAGAAGAATCCAGCTAGCCATGATGTCTAAAATAATGCTCACAAAGAGCATCATGAAGCAACACTTCATGAACTGTTGGCTCATGGCGAATTGGATCACCACCCATCTCTTACTTTGCTCTTTTTTACTCTGCAGCTGAGAAACTGAAGACCAGAATATCCGACACCTTGCTAAATTGAAATTCTCATACATATCTCAATTCTGGCGGCAGAATTTATTATTCCTTACGTGAAATAATAGCATGATAAACAATGATGGCAAGATAAACAATGATGGCAAGAAATCAATTCGAATTACCAAAAAGGATGGATAATCAATAACTTTGGAAACCTAATCATAAAGCACCCCCCCCAACTTAACCTAACACGTGCCCACACAAGGTGATGAGATTTCGAGGAGTGGAGCGGATTTAAAAAGGGATATAATCATAATGAACTAATAAATGCATAATTAAAACAAAACACAATATATACATACCTGCAGTCGTACGAAGAATGACAGTGAAATGACAGGTAAGAACGTGGGATGGAATGACATGGATGGAATTTTATTTACAGAGAAGAATATTCCCATAAGATATGGAAATATTTTATTATGAAGTGGCAAGTATGTTCACTGCAGAGGCTATAGGAACTTTACCTTTATTACTTTGCTCAGATGCAGTAGGAAGCCGATGAGTTGTTGCAGGATCATTGTTAGTTGTTGCAGGAAGCTTTGTTTTACCATGTTGAGAAAATTGCTGCAAGAACTCTTTAGTGTTCGGCTTATGATATAGACGTAGTCGATGACCATTTACCAAGAGTTTAAATTGAACAGGATCAATTGTGGACAAACGAACAACTCCATTATTGAAAACTTCTTCTATCTCATATGGACCTAACCACCTAGTTTACAGTTCCCCATAACATCTCTATATCTGGAATCATACAGTAGTGCCCAATCACCAGGTTTGAACTTCTTTTCCTTGATATATTTATCATGCCACTTTTCTCTTTGATTTTGAATCAGTTCTGTCTATTGAACAACTATTTTCCTCCATTCATCTAGAGCATTCAATTGCTAAATACGTTCTTTTTGTGCTTCAGATAATTTCATATTTAATTGCAAAGCTGTCCTCAGAGTTTTATGCTCAAATTCAATATGCATCATTGTTGTTTTGCAATAAACCATCTCAAAAGGTGTAACACCAATTGGTGTTTTCCAAGTTGTCCTATATGCCCAAATTGCTTCTGAAAGCCTATGAGATGAGTCTTTTTTATGAACAGATATTGTTTTTGTAAGAGTAGCCTCAAGCTCCCTATTTGTAACTTCTACTTGTCCATTAGCTTGTGGATGATATGGAGTAGATTTTCTATGCCTTATATTATATTCATTGACCAAAGCTGTTATCAATGTTGAAGTAAATTGAGGTCCCTAGTCTAAGACAATTTCCCTTGGTACTCCATATCTTGTAAATATCTCTTCATAAAGAAACTTAGCTACCTTATTATCTCTTGCATGTGTCATGGAACGAGCGTCCATCCATTTTGTTACATAGTCTGTACATACCAAAATATAGGATCTGCCATTAGAAGGTGGATCAATTGGGCCAACAAAATCTAATCCCCACTTATCAAATGGTGTAATTGATATTTGTGGATATAGTGGCATCTTATCAGATTTTGTAGGTCTTCCCATTCGCTGGCATCTGTCACATTTTTGTGTGTACTTTGTTGCATCCTTATGTAATGTGGGCCAATAGTATCATGTATTGAGTATTTTTAGTGTTGTTCTTTTGGCAGAAAAATGGCCTCCACATAGCTCATCATGACATGCATGCAGGATGTTATATGTTTCATCTTCTCTGACACATTGTCTCATGACTTGGTCAGGTCTAATATAAAACGACAATCAAAAATCCATGAGAAGTTAAAACTTTTTTCAACTAGCAACCTTCTTTCTTTAGTAGAGAAATAAATTGGCATCTTAGCAGTAGCTAAATACTTGGCAATATCAGCATACCAAGGAGTGTGAACTTGGATGAGAAATAAATGTTCATCTAGAAAAGCATCATCTATCAGTGTAGAATCTTCTTGTAATTGAAGTCTTGAAAGATAGTCTGCAACTACATTAGACTTCCCTGGTTTGTCAACAACTGTGATATCAAATTCCTACATCAACAATAACCAGCAAGCTAATCTTCCGGTAATTGATGGCTTATTCATGAGATATCTAATTGCAGTATGATCTATATGCACAAATATGGGATATCCTATGATATAGTGTCTAAATTTGTTAAGTGCATATATAACAACTAGCATTTCCTTTTCAGTGACTGTGTAATTCAACTCAGGTCCCTATAAATTCTTGCTAATATAATATATTGCATTTTCTAATTTGTCAATTTTCTGTCCTAACATTGCTCCTATTGCTTAATCAGATGCATCTGTATGGATTTGGAATGGTAGAGACCAATTTGGGCCTTTAAGAATTGGTGCTTGAGTCGGAGCATGCTTAAGCTTTAAGAAAGCTTCATTGCATGCTGGGGTCCATTTAAATTCCATATCTTTGGTAAGAAATGGATATAAGGGACTTGCAATTTTACTGAAATCTTTGATAAACCGTCTGTAGTATCCAGCATGACCAAGAAAACTTCTTACATCTTTTTGCTTCAAAGAGTCATTGATATGCTGAATGACCTCATTTTTTGTTGGATCTACCTGGATGCCTTCTACAGAGATATGATGACCAAGGACTATTCCTTCTTGCATCATGATGAAATATTTCTCACTATTTAATGACAAATTGTAGTCTTCACATCACTGCAAAACTTTTTTCAGATTACCCAATGCTTGCTCAAATTCAAAACCATAAGTTGTAAAGTCATCCATATAAATTTCCATAATGTCTTGAGAAATATCGGAAAAGATACTGATCACTGCTCTTTGAAAAGTGGTTGGAGCATTACACAACCCAAAAGGAAGAACATAGTATGCATACATGCCCCATGGACAAGTAAATGTTGTCTTCTCTTGATCCTCCGGGGCTATCTGGATGTAATTGTAACCACTAAATCCATCAAGGAATGAAAAGTATCTTTTACTAGCCAAAGAATCCAATACCTGATCCACAAATGGTAATGGAAAATGATCTTTTCTTGTTGCTAAGTTCAGGGCTCTATAATCAACACATACCCTCCATTTTTCTCCTTTCTTAGGGACTATGACCAGAGGTGATACCCATTGGCTGTCAAAGATAGGATAGATAAGCCCAGCTTTTAACAACTTCTGTAATTCTTCTTTAACTATCTCTTTCAAGGCAGGATTGATTCTTCTTTGAGGTTGTCTGAGTGGGCAACACTCTTCCTTTATATAAATACGGTGGGTGCAAACTGCTGGATCTATCCCATGCATATCCTTGTAATCCCATTTAAAAGCATTTTTATGAAATTTCAGCAAGTCCACAAGGGCCTCTTTTTGAGTATCTAATAGATCTCTATTGATATTCAAACATTTATTCAACTCCACTTCTATCTTAATAGTAAGATCAATTTGGTTCATATCAGAAAAATGAGAAGAAGATAATTCCTGCAGCAACAGAGTATGCAATATATCAGTGGCTGCATGAAAGTCCAAACCTGCAATATTTGGAACCAATTCCTGCAATTGTTGTTCTTCTATTAATTCATTTATCAAGATTTTATAAAGAATTGATTCCTCATCATGTAATTGCATGAATGGCCCTCGATTAATCATCATAAGGTGATTAATAAAGTCAACTTCCTCAGATTCTTCTCCTAAAATAGGCCAAACGACTTGTTGTTGTTCAAGCTGGGGTTGTGCTAGAGAATACAAGGATAATGTTTTTGTAGAACTCCCATCTGAAATAGTCATATTCCCTGATCTACATCCAATATATGCATCAGCTGTGGCAAGCCAAGGTCTACCGAAAATCACCGGATATCCTCCCAATGTTTCTTTTGGAGATAAAATCATAAAGTCTGTAGGATATTCCCAGGAATCCAAAATAACTACTACATCTTCAATGATACCGTCAGGTCTCATTGTAGAGCTATCAACAAGCTGTAGAACTGTGGATGTAGGCCTTAAACTATTGATCTCAAGATGTTTCATTACTTCCCTTGTCATTACATTAATGGCTTCTCCTAAATCAATCAAAACATTTTATATTTGACTGTCATTAATGACTATACTCACAACAGGACTACCTAGGTCAAAATATTTTGGAATGGCAATCTTGCCTAACATAATATCTGCCAGTTGACCCATAACATGCACTATTTGTGGATCCTTTTTCTTCTTGCCAGGTTTTTTTAGACATGCTTCTCTCAGTGCCTTACCATATATGGGAACATCTTTTATTGCTTGCAACAATGGAATTTTAACACAGATATGCTTAAGTTGATCTATAATATCAAAGCCTTGTTGTTGTTCTGTGGGAACTTCCTTTTCTTGCAATCTGTCAGGAAATGGTGGCAATTTTTGGCTCTGAGGTATTGTATCTGTTGGAATGGAGATTTCTTGCTCCTTTTGTATCTTAGTGATAACTGGATGAGAGGGATTAGGCAGAGTTGTCCCAGATCGGAGGTGAATTTCATTTGGAGATAAAGAATAGGTTGGGTAGTGATTTAGATCAGCTGAATAAGCTTGTGGTTGTTGCTAAGACTTAATATTAGGATTTGGCAATGATTGAGTAGGCAACTACATTGGTTTAGGTGGTACAATAATGGCTGCAGGAGGAGGCATTAGTGCAGGAGGCTGTGGCTATTGGATAGGCGACTGATAACCAGAAGATTGGGCATTCCATGGTTGGCTCCCCCTCCATTGAGAAGTAGGTTGCCAATTCCCTGGAAACTGGTTTCCTTTGTCCTGAGGTGGGTACCAGTTCCCATGTGGCTGCTGCCACTATGGCATTTGATTACCAAAATGCTACCCTTGGCCTTGAGAATCATACCAATTTTGATAATTACCAAAATTTTGAGAATATGGTGATTGCCATTGGTTATTTGGTGCATAAGAATTTCTACTATAACCAGAAAAAGAAAGTGGATCTGGAGGCATACCTTGTCTTTGGAAATTTGGTCTTCTTTGAGAAACATAGAAGTCTTGCTTGTCCTCACCTTGAATTGGCTTGAAGTCAGGTACCTCCACATTTGCAACCATTTTACATCTGCAATCCTTCTTTCATTGTTTACAATGAGGACAAAATTCTGCAAGAAATGCATCAACTTCCTCATGCTTCTTCTTAGCTGCTAGTGTATCCAACTGGGTAGCCATATTGTTTATAATGTCTTCTTTGAAGTCCTTTAATAGATGACTAAATTCCAATCTAGAAACTCTAGTTCCAGATGCTTATGATGGTGCTCTTGGTTTAAATAACACTTCTTGCAAATTTGTCCTATTTCAGCCCAAGTGGACTGTGTAATGTCACCTCCTCCCATAAGATCCAAAGAATCAGTGCACTCATCACTGATTCCCCTCAAAAATATCAATTTGAGAGAATCTTCATTGAGAGTACTATGCTTGGACTTTTTGACACTAAACAGGAACCTTTCCAAGTAATGTTCAAGACTCTCATCTTCAATTTGTGTCATTCTAAAGATATCATCCCCATGACGATCAATACCTCTACACTAATCTTTGTATTTTTCAAGAAACAACCGTTTCATCTCATCCCATGTATTTATTGTGCTACTACCCAAGCTCATAAACCATCTCAACATTGACTCCTTCAAAGTGGCAGGAAATTTTTTGAGTCTATGGGCATCTGTAGTATAGTCAAAACTCCTACAAAGAACATCAAACTCAAACAGAAATGTGTTCGGATCCTCTGTCACCAATCCATAGAATTTAGGGAGTGAAGATGTTGGAATGTTCTTGAGATTAGCATTATCATGTTGATCAGATATGGGGAACTCAAATGTTGGGCCTGGTGGTGGTGGATTGTTCCCACCAAGAGGTGGGTTCCCTTGCATTAAACCTATGGGGTTGTTACTATAGGAAATTCTTCTTCTTGAAGACCAAAGAGGAATTGAAGACTACCTTCCAAAAATTCAAATTCAAGATGGTTCAAATTCTGTGGGGTTTGGTAAAGTTCAGCAAAAGGATTTATATCTGAGAAGTTATCTCCTACATGAATAGAATGAGTGGGCATAAATCTACCTCTGGGGTCTCTTCTTCTTCTATGCATGCAAATTCATGAAATTTATCAAACGATCAGGTATACCAAAAACAATTAATTGAAAAACTAAAAAGAATAATAATCATAAGAGGTTCTTAGTTTGACACCATCCTCGACAACATCACCAAAAATGTCTACTCCAACAATAATAATAATAACTCTAATTGAAGTCTCAACCCGAAGTTTGGACATTCATCTGGTAAAGTTACTACTTTCATGGCTAGTGCTCATTTAGTTATCAACCCAGGGACGTAATACTTGAAATGGGTGCACTATATATGCACTAAGTTCCTTCAATGGCTATCCTGCATTACCGCAGCAACTAACATTATGCGAAAATTAAAGGTAAGAATGAAAATTATGGAAAGGCTACAGGAAAAACTTCTGCGTAGTATTCATAAAAGCAATGCTAGAAAGATCTAATAGGGATAACAGAGATTACTCTATTCTGGCTTGGCTGCAGGAATAGTCAGTGGATTTGTTTCCAGTGGCTGCAAGAACAGTCAAGGCAAGAACCTCTACTGCGACTAAAGAAAGAAAACTAATTTTAACGAACACACACAGGATCACTCACCAAGTGGGCCCCCTTGGATGAGTGATACCAAGCTTCTAGAAAACTACTTTTAACAGATCAAAACACCATAATTTTATTCATTGCTTCCTGAAAGTGATTACATATTTTGAAAAGAAACTCAAGAATGCTTATCAAATATACTCTTCTCTATTCTTTTCTATTTTGTCTAACCTCTGAGAAAAAGAAGAGCTTATTATAAAAGAGAAGATTAACTACAATAGACAACACAAATCAGCCCAGAAGGAGAGGCAGATGATTGACCGATAAAGAAGATAACTAGAGCTTGGCTGCAAGAAATATGGATCTAAACCAAACCACAATCTTTGCATGTCGTGGCGGTGTTTGCAAATTCAATTCCCACTAAAGTTAGACTTCGGTAGTGTCGTTGGGCTGCTCCGCCTATGCTATACCTTGCGCTCGCTCAGCTCCTCTTCAGTTTGATCTTCAGTTATCTCTTACGTGATCTTTCCTTCTTCAAGCACGAAAGGAGAATATCCACAGCGTCATCAATTATTCCCTGCACTACAACAAAAACAACATACAAGGACATACATATGTATTTTATTTAATTAACACATTTATTAATTCACATATGATATTACCCTAAATAATCTGCATGGCAACAGGAACAAATCACATGGTTGTAGAAATAAATGGCATGGCTGCAGGAATAAACTGGCAAAGTTCAAACATGATTTCATAAGTTCAGGTTTAACACATGGAATGCATATAGTCAATTTACAATACATCACTACTACTATGCAAACTAAAAGATGTCAAAAACTTGAGAGTTCTAATGATAAAAACATGACAAAGTCTCAACTTATCAGCAAGTTGAGCAGATTCGTGGGCATTTGGTTACTGCCCAAGATAGGTAGAAGAAGTATGTCATGCCCACAGAGTCGATCACCAGTTTGCAGTTGGCAACTGTGTGTTTTTGAGGGTGCATCCGCGGAAGATTCCGATCTGTTATAGAAAGGGTTCTAAGTTGGTACCTCGTTTTGTAGGCCCTTTTGAGATCCTTGAGAGGATAGGACCTGTTGCCTACCGTCTTGCCTTGCCACCCAGTCTATCCCACATCCACGATGTCTTTCATGTTTTTGTTCTTCGACCTTATCATCCTGATGTGACCCATGTTCTTGATTGGAATGCTTTGCAGGTTGAGGACGAACAACTTTCCATGGAACCCATGCACATTCTTTAGCATCAGGATTTGACCCTTAGGGGTCGTACCATCAAGCAAGTAAGGGTCCTATGGGATCCAAGTGATGAGACCTCAACGACATGGGAAGATGCAGTGAAGATGAGAGAACTTTATTCTTATCTATTTTAGGCTTCCAGGAGTAAGCCTAGGCTTGGGGGGAGGATGTAGTACCCCTCCTTGATCAACCTCTTTTGTATATTGATTTAGATGTTATGCGATGTTATTTCATGCTTTATCTAGATCTGTGGTGTATGATTTTATGTAGTATCTCAGTGCTTATGTTTAATGTTATTTTATGGATCATTATCATGGATTGACACTTTTACCTTATATTGCGATGCGTTATTTATATGTTGCGTGTTTGTAAGTGTATTGGGATTCGAGGGGATGATTTTCCTTCACTCACTTCGGTGAGACAGGGAACATCATGATTCTCCTTCATCAGTGTGTCTGCCATGTCTGTATATATATGAATATTTGTCTATATTCATGTATGGATTCTTTTGGTGCAGGACATTGTAGGTACTAGTACTGGGTAGGTATAGGGTATCGACTCCACCTGGTTTCACAGGTCTGAGCATGCCTTATATGTCCGATGGGAGTGGAGGAGATAGTTGTTGTACCCTAACTTGACCACAGTTACACTCGTGTGTGTGTTGTCAGTCGGTTGTCTTTCATGTTTGGCTGTTATGCGAGTCATGGTGCTTTGGTTTGGTCATTTGAGAGTCATCATTTGATCATTCTTTGTTTTGCATGTTTTCATTTATTTAAATGGTTATTTAATTAAATGGATGATGCTATCTTATGTTGGCTTAATTAGTTAATTATTATGCTCTGAGCTTATTTTTAATTAAATTAATGTTTTGCTAGATTAAATGGTTAAATGGCTTATTTCATTGTGTAAAGTTTTATTAATATATTTTATGGAAGGAAATAAATAATTGCCTAGCCATTTTAATGTTAAAGGCTTATGTTGAAAGAAAGTATTTTTGGAAATAGAAAATAAGAAAAGCTTGCCTTTTTAATTTTCCATTTGACCCTTGCTTTTTATTTGTTGAAAAAGAATTGTTTTTGGATAAAAGTAAATCTGATTGCCTTTTTAATTTTAAAAATATTTAAATATGATTGGATGGAAAAACTTTCAACCTAGAAAGTTTAGGTTGAAATATATTTTTCCATATATGCCTGGAAATTCACGGAAAGAGCCTCGACAAGAATTTTTGGAGAGAAATTTGGTAAATCATTCTGGAAGGAGGAGCTGGAATTCGATTTTGATTGCAAGGATTAGGATTCTTCCATCATTTTGCTTGCTAGTTTCCTTCAAGGTTGGATAATTTCTTCTTGTTTTAAATTTAAATTTGAATTTTTCAGTTTGCTTCCTGTGTGTTGAAATTATGTAAATCTTCTTGTAGATTCTTGTGGAATGATTGGAATGGAAGAAAGAGTGTCTATTATTGTTGGTTTTGTGAAATTTACATTATATGTTTGCATTTAGGAAAGAAATGGTTCATTTCTCTATTTGTTGTATGTTGTGTTCTTGAAAATCAACTTCTTAGATTTCTCTTCTATTTGGAATAGAATGAATTGGATTTAGTTTGTTGTGTGCTTCCTATTATCACGTTGCCCAAGATTTGGGGTTCTTCCATTTGAAATTTGGATTTGGCACTGTGTATGTGTGTGCCTATGAAATGATCTGGGAATGATTCGTGTTCATATTAAAATGGATTTTAATGCTTTGGAAGCATGTTTTTAAATGTTTCGTAGACCTTACTGTAGACACCTAAAAATGGTCAACGCTTGCAGAGTCATATTTTAACATTGGCGCATTGCCTTATTTTAGGGTTTTTGTGTCGCATTAACATTTCTCCTATGTCATGCACTTGGTCTTTATCATTTGCGAGCATCGAGTCCTCCTTTTGCATTCTTCAGTTGTCTCACTTTCGAATTAGGTCTTGTTCATAACCAATTTTCAGTCATGATTTTGGTCAATCCTTATCAACTTGTCAATCTTGTCATTTTGCGATCGATTTGTCATTGATCGTCGTCCTTCTCAATCATGTCAATTTGGATCAATTTGTCATTGTTCCTCGGCGCATTTATCAATCAAATCATTTATCAATTCAAAATCATGATCGAATCGACATCAAATCAATCTTACATCAAGACCTAATTGTCATCCTTGCATTTCTAATTCATCTTCCAAGGTTTTATGATTTATTCATTTAATCTTGTTTGGCATTTTCCCTCTAGGTTAAATAATTTATTTATTTATCCTAAGTCTTCTTGTCACAATTAAATGTTTATTTAATTGGCTAATTAATTTCCTCCTATTTTTGTAAATTAATTAATGAATGAGAAATTATTAATTAATTTACCTATTTTTCATCAATTTCCTAATTTCCAAGTCATTATTTCCAACTTAATTTTCTAATTTCTCTTAAATGTCTATTTCTATTTCAAAATCTTGTCATAAATCCTTGCATAGTAATTTGTCATAATCTTGTCATAAATTATCAATCAATCAATTTTGCATAGAAAGTGCAAATTTGTCATAATTGACATTTTTTATTTGCAATTTCCATTTGAATCTCTTCATGCTAATTTGATCTTTTCTCCAATTTATCTATAAATTGGATGAGTTTCTTCAATCAAAATCCCCAATTAATCACATTGTCGAATGAGAATAATCACATTATCTAATAATCACTTGTTTGAATTACTTTGTCGAATCAATCACGCTTTGAGTATTCTTGTGCCAATGTCAATCTTGCTTTCACATTAGGTTTATGCACTTGAAGGTGAGATCCACAAAAAAAGGCTATTTGGAGAAGAAAGAAGGACAATGGAGTCGCATGAAGGAGACATTCAAATCTGCATCTGGTTTGCTTAGTTTTTAGTTTTGAATGTTTTATTTTCATGTCTTCATTGGCTTCGGTCATGTTCCTATGTTACTCGATGATGTCACTGAGTGATTTAGAGTGACCGGGATGCTTCATGGTCCCTTTCTTTTTTGTTGTGATTGCTATTTGTCTATGATGTGTCTGTCTTTTGCAAAAAGGGTTGTATTTCAGCTCTGGCCTTCAATGCCATGATGCTCTGCATCCGCTTTGCTACATTAAATAAAGGTTCTCACCTACTTCTGTGCATTGGTGAAAGCAAGTTTTCCTTCATCTCTAACTGTCCTCTGTCTAATTTCTGCTTACTAACATTTCTTCCGACAGTCTTGGCAGTCCGTTCGATCCTATCATTTTCTATCATTCTTATCGATCAATTGGCCTCTTTTCTGGTTTTTTTTTTTTTCCGGCCAATTCCTTGAGGGGGCATGCATATGTCATTGTTATTGTCTGGGGCATTTTCATTATTGTTCTTTGAAACAATGCTCATAATCGCATTGTCTCAAAGAGGGGCAAAATGTAGACACCTAAAAATGGTCAACGCTTGCAGAGTCATATTTTAACATTGGCGCATTGCCTTATTTTAGGGTTTTTGCGTTGCATTAACGTTTCTCCTATGTCACGCACTTGGTCTTTATCATTTGCGAGCATCGAGTCCTTCTTCTGCATTCTTCAGTTGTCTCGCTTTCGAATTAGGTCTTGTTCATAACCAATTTTCAGTCATGATTTTGGTTGATCCTTATCAACTTGTCAATCTTGTCATTTTGCGATCCATTTGTCATCGATCGTCGTCCTTCTCAATCATGTCAATTTGGATCAATTTGTCATTGTTCTTCAACGCATTTATCAATCAAATCATTTATCAATTCAAAATCATGATCGAATCGACATCAAATCAATCTTACATCAAGACCTAATTGTCATCCTTGCATTTCTAATTCATCTTCCAAGGTTTTATGATTTATTCATTTAATCTTGTTTGGCATTTTCCCTCTAGGTTAAATAATTTATTTATTTATCCTAAGTCTTCTTGTCACAATTAAATGTTTATTTAATTGGCTAATTAATTTCCTCCTATTTTTGTAAATTAATTAATGAATGAGAAATTATTAATTAATTTACCTATTTTTCATGAATTTCCTAATTTCCAAGTCATTATTTCCAACTTAATTAATTGGTGAACCCGACGTGAACTAACCATTTAACCATGCTTTTGAGTGCTTTTGAGTTGATGTGTAGGTCAAAAAACCAAAAAACAGGGCAATGCAGGGCTTTCTGGGATCTTCTGCACCTGTGTAAGACAACTTGCACCTATGTTAAGCATTCTGCGCTTGTGTTAAATACATTCTGCGCCTGTGTCATGAGTTCTGCGCCTGTGTAAAGTCCAGAAACAGAGGTAAAACTGTAGTGTTTTACTTGAAAATTGTTTGTTTTGCATTTTGTTCTCTGCTTTTTGGTTTTTAGTACTGATTCTCTATGCAGCACCTTGGCATACGCATGGCAAAGACAACAAATGAAATTACTAACACGTTTTATGTAGATTCGATAGTCAAAGGCTAAATATATCAAACTTCTGACTTGGGTTTTGCAGGTTGCCTTGGATTACAACTAAACTTTGTGTTTGCAATTAATATTTTAGGCACCTAGTATGATTTCTAAATAGGTTGGAATGAATGTATGTTTGCTTTGATTGTTGAGCTTGACATTGGAGTAGGAGAGTATGCTCTCATCCTTCTTAGGGTGATCAGAAATCCAGATCTTCAATACCATGCTCATTGTTTTGATTGTGTGTCACCTTTAGAGGGCCTACCTTCCCGACCATTTGCTTTTGCAAGCAAGTGATAATCGTGAGAAGGGAACGACCCAAAGTGAGTATGGCTAGAATACCTTGGCATTCTAACTCACTATAAACAAATACCTGAGGAGCGAAAGCTTTGAAGGAAGGGTTACGTGGGAATTGCAGTTACTTGGGAAGTGATGACCCTTGAACTCTTTCTCATATCAACATCTAAGTAGGGCCTCATGGGTCTAAATCATGCTTGCGCGACTACATTTGTTTGGTATCTTGGTGGGCTTAATGTCTCAATCACGCTTGCGTGACATCAAGGAGTAACACTTAACAGAAATCCTTACTAAACACCTTGTTTTTAGAGGCCAAAAATCCTTCTAGTTGTTTGAGAAGGACAAGTTTGGATACTTGGAAGAGATACTAAGTTTGCCATGGGGAGATTTCCATGGGGACTGATGCTTGGCTGCCCGGAGAAGTGAGTGTCGTGGAGGGGAGCCCATGGGGTCAAGCATCTATGTATTCTCCTTGAATCCCATAACAAGTCTACCTCTCAAGTACCTACTGCCCTTGCCATCCATAAGAAATGTGTGAATGAGCATGATTGTCTTGAGTCTAAGTGGAAATATCTTGTCTTCTTTGTTTGTCAAAAGTTGAATTGTATCTTATTTCAAAACCCAAGACAAATTGACTCAAAACAAGGTTAAACACAAGAACATTTCATCCAACAAAGTTCAAAACACCTTCAAACATGGTTGTCAAACATTTTTCAAAATCTTTTCTCAACATTCATGTCACTTAGATTTAGGTTCATCCTAGGTTTGCATTTTGCAAATTCATTGTCAGTTACCAAGGTTAGGTTTCACCTAGGTCATACTCCTTTGCATATCAATAAGAGTCATCCATTTTCATGTGTCCTCTTGCATTAGAGTAATACCATTGTCGTACATTCATATTTGCATACCCTAGGTCTCTTCATTAAGTTTAGGGCATTATCATATCATATTAGGGTCATTTGCATAGTATTTATCCCTTTGCATATAGTGTCAAAACTAGGTGTTGTCATACTTGAATAATCCAAATCTCTGATAAACCCTAAGTCATTGTTAGGAGGTCCAGACCTTATCAAACCTTTTGTCCTTTTGTCATCAAGGTTATTTCGTCAAACCTAGCTTAGTATCCAAGCATATAGGGGAGACATTGTCATTTTGTCCTTTGTCACTTGGTCCTTTTGTCCTTTGAGGTCTAGACATCATTTCAATTTCCTAAGGGTCTCTTTTAGATTTGCATTTCAAAAGTTTGTCAAAATCTTGAAAACAACCAAAAACATAGGTTGCATTCTTGCCATAGATTTGCATCTTCATTTATTTAGTTTTCATTTAGTTGCATATCATACATTATCCTTGAAAAATTCCAAAAATATTGCATAAGCATTAAGTTGCATTGTCATCCTTTAGGTTGCATTTGTCAATCCCAAAACATTGCATAGTGACATGTCTTTTGAAACAAGGTTCCAAGCACCAATGATGCAACAAAGTTTGACATATCAACCGACAAGGCAAACACAATTATATCCAACCCAACAACAAGGCAATATTGATCAAACTCTTTATGATGAAACAAGTCTCCAAATACAAAAACTAGAGGAGAAACTAGCTCAAGAAAATGAGATTTTGGAACAAAGAGTGAAAAACATTGAGAAGAATAGATCACAAATGTCCAAAATGTTTCAAAAATTTCCAGGTCGAAATCCAAAGATTGAACCAATTGATGTAAGATCTCTTCTTGAACGATCAAACATACCAGCTCTCCTCTCACAAATAGAGATGATGAAACAATTTCAAGAAAAGAGACAACAACAATTTCAACATTATGTGCCTCCACAACAAGAACAAGAAGGTGTTTACTATCAATCAGATTTTCAACCAATACAACCAATGGTTCAACCAATTGTTCAACATATACAACCAACACAACCAATGGTCCAATTTCAACAATGTGTCCAACCAACTATACAATGTCAACAAATGGTTCAACCAATGGTGGAATATCAACAAGTGCAACCAACATATCAATGTCAACAACCACAACCAAACATTCAAAAACAAAGGTTGCAGCCCACACCAAGCCAAATTTTGAACATGTCAAACCAATCTGATCAACATCTAGTTCAAAATCAAAACATGACATCAAACCAAATTCTTTCCAAACAAGTTCAAATTCCGGATACAACTATGTCAAAACCTCAAAAGAAAGGTGGCTTTATTGCAAGGCTCTTAAGGAACCTACCAAGTGAGTTCTTTGAGGAAGATCAAGATAATACAACTATGTCTAGCAATGCCTCATCCCCCCACAAGCAAATTGACTCCCCAGTGGCATCTATCCCTACACCTTTAGAAGTTTCACAAGAACCTTCTATATTGTCCTCATCAAACAATGCACCCAAGGATGCAATTATCCAAGGGCTATCCATAATTGATAATCCAATTGATGATGCACATCCTTGTCATGTTTCAGAAATACAAGACCCAATGCCACCATGCACTTTATTGCCATTACCTATTTTAGAGGACCCCATTCGAAGTCCTTCTTCCTCATGTTCAAGCATTGATTCCTTGCCAGAATCCATCACAAATGTTCAAAGTGCATTTCCTTCATGCCAAAATATTGATTCCTTGTCAGAATCCTCCATGCATATCCAAAGTCCAACCCCATGTCAAGAGGATAATTTAGAGCATGAAGAAACGTGTCATGAAATAGATGAAGATCAAGATCTTGAAACCTTATCATCCCCTCCAATTGTTGACCAAGATCCCATTTTCTCAGACACTCATGATGATTCCCCTATTCTTGTCCATCCTATCCAAAGTCCTATTGACACTCCATTCCTTGAGCAAGATCAAGATATCCCAGTTCATCCAATCCCAAATGATCCCCTTCCATTTCATGAACACAATGTCCTTTCAAATCCCATTGGCATTCCACTTCCTAAGACAGATCAAGATATTCCTCCCATCCTTTCCGATGATCCCATTAAAAGTCAAGAGCAAAGCACCTTTAAAGAGGATTCCAATGATCTTCCTCCTTGTCAAGATCAAATTATTCCTTTAAATCCTCCACAAGATCCTTTTGTTCCTCCATCTCCTTGTCTTAATGCTCCATATACACTCCAAGATCACATTTCTTTTGATGATCCCATTATTTCTCCCATTCCATCTCTTGAAGAGCCTATCATTGAACCATGTCCACTACACAATCCTAGTCCCTCTCATGATCCTAATCCCTCTCATGATTCTAATGTGTCAGTGCAAGATGTTCATGAACCCTCAACATGCATAATGGGTTCTTCCACTTTGGTGCAATTCGATCCACTTCAAGATCTCATTATTTCTCTCATATCATATCCACCTCATAATGGACTCGCGTCTTCTTCCCAAAAAAAAGAGTATCCTACAAGTCAAGATATTCATAAAGGCAAAAGTGTAGATCTCCATAAGCAAGAATCCCTTCATGTTAAAGAAGATCTTAAGGGTCATGTATACACAACTCACTCTCAAGACGTTGGTATCCCTCCATCAAAATCAAAACATACACCTTCCCCATCATACTTTCCATCCATCTTAGGTCCTTATATCCCTTCCTCCTCTATGCAAGGTCAGCAAAGGCACACATCCTTGAGTAAATTTCATCCATCCAAAAGAAGTCCACTTCATTCCTATCCATCCATGCATTCCTTTCCCCCTCCAAGCAATTTGGATGCCAAGTGTAAACATCATAAGTCTAGAAATCCACATGTATTCAAGGATCAACATGTCCAATATAATCGACATGTCAAAACAAAGAACAATATGATCTATAAAGAAAAAGAAATATCCAAAAGGCCACAAAGGCCCACTGAGCAAAATAAAGCAAAGTCAAAATATATATGGGTTCCTAAATCCCTTGTGCAAGCAATGCACTCCAAGGAACCACAAAAGCATGAAAAATCAAAAACTATGTGGATCCCTAAGTGGCTCCTTGAAGCACAAAAGCCTAAAGAAACATCCAACTTGGCATCCAAAATTGCTATTCCTCCATCCAAACCTCTCAAATTTGTTCCTCCATCACCTCCTTCTTCCATTTTGGGCCCTTATGTCCCAAAATTCCAAGCTATTCCTCCATCACCTTCATCATCTATTTTGGGTATTGATATCCCAAAATCCATAGCCTTTCCTTCATCAAAATCTCAATATCCAAAATACATTTTTCCTCCATTAGTCCATCACCCCTCAAGGTGTGTGCCAATGTCGATCTTGCCTTCATTTCCATGCACTCAAGCCAAAATCTTCCAATACCCTATCCATTATCCAATGCATATTTTCCATCCTTCGATCCCTTTGATCCCATCCTTTGCATAAATCCTTGCCTTAGTTTCAACTCATTTTCCATGTCCTTATCCTACCAACGTCTTTGAGCATACTTTTAAAGGTCATGGTCCATTTTTTTTTTTAAGGCTACTATCCAAACAAAAAGATGTTTGAGTCGTTCTTCCATCCCCTATCATGTGTCCATCTTCTATTGAAAAAGTCAAAACAAAAAAAAAAGAAAAAGAAAAAAAAAAGTAACGCAAAAATAATTCGTCCACTGGTGAAAACCTGGCAAACAGGCGCTTTGGGCAAGTACCGTGATGAAAACCTGGCAAATAGGCATCATGCGTAATCTATGAACTTCTTGCACATCATACTTGGGGGTAGGTTTCCTCCTTCATATCCTATTGCCCTTCCACTATCCTATCGAACACCTGTCATTACCCTTCATATCCTATTGTCCTTCATGTCCATTTCCTCTTTCCACCTTTGATCTTGACAAGGCTGAGGATCTTCATGAGCATCACACATCTTGTGTGCAACTTTTAGTCCATCATAGCTTTTGGTCATTTATCCATTTGCTTATTATAACTTTTCATCCATATTCCCTGTCTTATTGCAACTTTCTGCCACTATCCCGTATCCTATCCCGACCTTCAGTCCATGTCCCTTATCCATTCTTGGTCTTGCTTATCCTATCCATATCTTATCACTATCCATACACCCTTTTTCATTCCTTGATCTTGATCTGACATAAGGACGCAAAATTTAAACATGGTTTCAAAAAACCTCTTGACATGTCCCTCATGCCATGTCACTGCTTTACATTGTCATATTCAGTCTCTTGTCCCATCACGCAATAGCCCTTGAAAATTGCATCCATATTGTCTCCATGATAAAAGGCCTTTGTCTTCCCTCTATCCACCAACATTTCAGAAAGCCTATTTATTCACCTATCATATTCCTTTCCTTGCTAGACACTGGGGGCAAAATTATAAAAATTGAAAAATGTCCTGCAATAATCCAAAAAAAATTAAAAAATGTCCTGAAATAATTCAAAAAAATTAAAAAATGTCCTGAAATAATTCAAAAAAATTGAAAAATGTCCTGAAATAATCTCTAAAAATTGAAAAATGTCCTGAAAAAAAAATCCAAAAAAAATCAAATAATGTCCTGAAAAAAATCCCTAAAAATCATATAATGTCCTGAAAAAAGTCCCTAAAAAGTCCTGAAAAAATGAACAAAAACATTATAAAACTCGAAAAACAAAACAAAAATATCCCTTTTGTGCATAAGACAAATCACTAAGCATCCCTCCAACGACACGCAATCATACACTGAGCTTTAATGAAATCATGCATAAACAGATGAACTTTTCAATCAAACCAACCATTCAAACTAATCAAAATTGTCATATCACTCAACCTCAAAATCATTTGACCTTATCACACTATCATGGGTCTTATACAGGGTGTGGTATACTCAAAACCAGACTGTGTCCTGTCTTAGATGGGGTACCGCATGTCCTGAAACCAGACAACATGATCATCCTATCAGCACTTTCAACTTTTGACAATGAAGATCAAGATGTTTGTTTTTGTTGGAATTTGTGTATCTTATCTTTTTACTGATTTATCTTTGGCTTCGGTCATGTTCCTATGTTGCTCAATGATGTCACTGAGTGATTTAGAGTGACCGGGATGGTTCATGGTCCCTTTCTTTTTTGTTGTTATTTCTATTTGTCTGTGATGTGTCTGTCTTTTGCAAAAAGGGTTGCATTTCAGCTCTGGCCTTCAATGCCATGATGCTCTGCATCCGCTTTGCTACATTAAATAAAGGTTCTCACCTACTTCTGTGCATTGGTGAAAGCAAGTTTTCCTTCATCTCTAACTGTCCTCTGTCTAATTTCTTCTTACTAACATTTCTTCCGTCAGTCTTGGTAGTCCGTTCGATCCTATCATTTTCTATCATTCTTATCGATCAATTGGCCTCTTTTCTGGTTTTTTTTTTTCTGGCCAATTCCTCGAGGGGGCATGCATATGTCATTGTTATTGTCTGGGGCATTTTCATTATTGTTCTTTGAAACAATGCTCATAATCGCATTGTCTCAAAGAGGGGCAAAATGTAGACACCTAAAAATGGTCAACGCTTGCAGAGTCATATTTTAACATTGGCGCATTGCCTTATTTTAGGGTTTTTGCGTTGCATTAACATTTCTCCTATGTCATGCACTTGGTCTTTATCATTTGTGAGCATCGAGTCCTTCTTCTGCATTCTTCAGTTGTCTTGCTTTCGAATTAGGTCTTGTTCATAACCAATTTTCAGTCATGATTTTGGTCGATCCTTATCAACTTGTCAATCTTGTCATTTTGCGATCGATTTGTCATCGATCGTCGTCCTTCTCAATCATGTCAATTTGGATCAATTTGTTATTGTTCCTCGACGCATTTATCAATCAAATCATTTATCAATTCAAAATCATGATCAAATCGACATCAAATCAATCTTACATCAAGACCTAATTGTCATCCTTGCATTTCTAATTCATCTTCCAAGGTTTTATGATTTATTCATTTAATCTTGTTTGGCATTTTACCTCTAGGTTAAATAATTTATTTATTTATCCTAAGTCTTATTGTCACAATTAAATGTTTATTTAATTGGCTAATTAATTTCCTCCTATTTTTGTAAATTAATTAATGAATGAGAAATTATTAATTAATTTACCTATTTTTCATGAATTTCCTAATTTCCAAGTCATTATTTCCAACTTAATTAATTGGTGAACCTGATGTGAACTAACCATTTAACCATGCTTTTGAGTGCTTTTGAGTTGATGTGCAGGTCAAAAAACCAAAAAACAGGGCAATGCAGGGCTTTCTGGGATCTTCTGCGCCTGTGTAAGACAACTTGCGCCTGTGTTAAGCATTCTGCGCTTGTGTTAAATACATTCTGCACCTGTGTCATGAGTTCTGCGCCTGTGTAAAGTCCAGAAATAGAGGTAAAAATGCAGTGTTTTACTTGAAAATTGTTTGTTTTGCATTCTGTTTTTTGCTTTTTGGTTTTTGGTACTGATTCTCTATGCAGCACCTTGGCATACGCATGGCAAAGACAACAAATGAAATTGCTAACATGTTTTATGCAGATTCGATAGTCAAAGGCTAAATATATCAAACTTCTGACTTGGGTTTTGCAGGTTGCCTTGGATTACAACTAAACTTTGTGTTTGCAATTAATATTTTAGGCACCTAGTATGCTTTCTAAATAGGTTGGAATGAATGTATGTTTGCTTTGATTGTTGAGCTTGACATTGGAGTAGGAGAGTATGCTCTCATCCTTCTTAGGGTGATCAGAAATCCAGATCTTTGATACCATGCTCATTATTTTGATTGTGTGTCACCTTTAGAGGGCCTGCCTTCCCGACCATTTGCTTTTGCAAGCAAGTGATAATCGTGAGAAGGGAACGACCCAAAGTGAGTATGGCTAGAATACCTTGGCATTCTAACTCACTATAAGGTGAGATCCACAAACAAAGGCTATTTGGAGAAGAAAGAAGGACAATGGAGCCACATGAAGGAGACATTCGAATCTGCATCTGGTTTGCTTAGTTTTTAGTTTTGAATGTTTTATTTTCATGTCTTCATTGAGTGTGTTAGGATTGATCATTGCAATCTACTTTTGTGATTGAGCTAGATTAGTATTTTGATTTGGTTGTGATGATTTCCAGATTCCTAGCTACACTTACCTTACCCCATGGCGGGCTAGTTCCACCACGTGGGTCGGTAGTGTCTGCTACCTACTAGTAGCAGTACTACTGGTCGACAACACCGCTACTAGTTGGTAGCAGTGCTACCGGTCAGTAGCAACTGCCATCGATGGTAGCAGTTCTACCGATCGGCAGTACCGAACTGGTTGGTAGCAACACTATTGATCGATAGGCCCATTACCAGTGGTAGCGGTACTATTGGCAGGTAGTGTCTGTTGCCTCAGTAGCAACACTAGTGCGGGCTGGCCTTGGCCACCACTTGATCTTGTACCATTACCGGTACAAACTGGTTTATGCTATGAACTTAAATTTTATAAAATGAAATATATTTTAAAGTGGTTTAAGTGTTAAATGAAAATAGTAATTTCCTTATGATTTTTATTATGTGGTTAATACATTATCAATGGAAATTAAGGCATGAATTAGTGATTCAAATTGGTAAATTTGGATATATTTTGGAAATGAATTAAATGTCTATTAGGAATTCATGTTATAACCATTTGAATGTTTGATGTGGATTTCCTTCTTGATGGAATGTTGATTCGGAAATTGAATAGATGCAAATGTTGGAAAAGAGTGTTTTATTTAATTTTCAATCAATGATGTTGCAAGCGCTTATGATGCTGATTTTCTCAAAGATTGTCTTAGTGTGAACTTAGTGAATTATCTTTCCTTGCAAAGAGTGTATATTGTGTTATTTTTGGTTTGTGGTTCAGTCAACCTGTGGTGGCGTATTTGGTACCTTTGACCAAGTGATATATGTTGGCTTCATTGTCTTAAGCATGTAGTGTCTTTTCCTTATGGTTAGCCAAGAGTCAGTATGTCCTTGTTTGACCACTTGTTTCTAATAGTGGTGTTATGGTTGTCTGTTTCACCATAGGGTCCTCAATGAGTGACCATGTTTGTTAAGTGTCCTTTGAGAGAGTGACTTTCGAGTGGGGGACGCACCCTAAGTGGATGGCAGGATAACCCATCGAAAGTTAGATAATAAGTGATAACCTAATTAATTGATTAGGTGGGCAGTTTCATAACATTAATAAGATATTGTATCTCGCGCATAGGTGAGTGCTTGTACTAAGGCTCACAATGTAGTGAGAAGGCCTAGAATGGCAAACCGACCACCTTATCTTCACGAAAGGCTGGTAGGGTCTGCATGAGACATAGTTGGAGCCGGAGGTATGGGAAAGGTTACCAGGACAGCGAGTCGGGACCTATGGAGGCTAACTATGTAACCATCAAGCTTTGCGCTAACACTCTCTCATTTGGTTCACTTGTGTATTTGTGATGTTGAGTCACCTGGATTTTGTGGAGTCATATTGTGCTATTATGGAGTCGTATTGTTTTGTTGACCATGTCATGCTTTTGCTTGTTTGGGGGTCCTCAGCGATCTCCTAGCATGGTGGGGTGATTCCATTTTGAGAATTACATGGTCGGGTGGTAGTGCCACTTCCCATCGGATGTTCTGATTTGTACCTTCATGCGAGGATTGGCTTCGTAGGTGTTTCTATGGTTCGTGGCTCATGCTTCATCCCATGTTTGAAGATTATAGTTATTTGGAGACCTATGTGGTCATTGTATCATGATCTTTTGTAACTTTGTAATTGGTTAAGTTGTATCTTTATATGTATATTGAGAAGCCATGTATTGGAAGAACAATGTAATCCTAAGATTGGGATGTTACTTATCAGTTTCCTTTATGTTATGTGTACATGCTTTTTGAAGAGAAATTATATTGTATCCTTTCATTCTTTCAATGGTGTAATCTGTTATTGCATATGGCTTCCTGTGATCATTGAGTTAATGATGGATTATTGGATTAACCTTAATTGTGGAATTTATCTTTTGGTTTTAATTCTTCATTGGTAACCCTTAAGGAATTCTGGTGTAAGTCTTTCGCTTGTGTTATCATGCATGTTGTGTGTTATGCACTTATTATGTTTATACTTTAAAAAAAAAAAAAAATTGTTTCACCCTTGTTGTGGGTTTTCCTTTGGGGTTCCTGGTGGAGCATTACACTATCTCTTTGTAGGGAATCTTCATCAAGCAAGGTATGTTTTGTTTTCAATTTTTTCTTTAGTTTATTTTTGTTGTTTTGAAGTTCCTTGATTGATCATGATAGTTGTTTGTTTTTTTTTGTTTCATTTTGAGTTTGAGAGAGATCTTCCCATTTCTATCCAAGTCTTGAATGTAATTTAAGGATTGCATTGTCTTTCTCCCATTTTTCTCTCTTTACTTGCGTTTGGGTTTTTAAAATTTGATTGCAAGTAAGATAAAAGAGTGATTTTTTCCCCTTTTGCTGAAAAGACTTCATCATCTTTTGCCAGAAGTTAAGTTTCAAAGTTGTAAAATCTTGTCTTTCCAATTTCGCATTTTAAAAACTTGATTTCAAGTGAAAGTTTTTCCCATTCCCTTGAGGTTAAAATGAAGATGATTATTGAAAATTCTTTCCTTTTCCATCCACATTCATTACCCTTGTTCACACATTCCATTCTCATTATCTCTTCCATGACAAAATTCTATTTTTCACACATCCTTTCATTTTTCTTATTACAAGTATACTTGGATTCGGGTTTTAAAAACCCGATTGCGAATATGTCCTACCCCACTTGTATACTTGTAACACATCTCCCAAGATCCAAAATTGAACAAAAGATAAGTTTCAAGTGTTCCTATTTATTCACCATTTTCCTCTCAAGAAGGATAGAGTTTTTCCCATTGAAAAGAAGAAATATGTTTCATTCGGTTAATCTTGATGTTTCTTTGACACTTCTAGATCTTCGTCGCAGCGTGCCAGGCTCTTGTTCAATGACTGATTTACTGTCATCTTCCTCTTAAAAGAAGATGAAATATAAATATGATAAGTACCAAAATGAGATCTCTCCATCCTAAGTTTTCACTCCCATGGACCACATAGGGCATGTTGACATCTTAGAGTTCGTTAAACGGGTGGAGGATCCCAAGGATAACAATATGCAGTGCCTATTGGATAGCCACACTCACCATGCTTCTTCCTTTCCAGTGGCTGCCCTAGAACCTGAGTTCGTCCTTGCTTGTGCCAATCATTTTGACAAAGAGACAAGAACTATCAGGAATGGTGATGGGGGAGTGATAATCCGTCTTGATGTGGACACTATAGAGTAGATTTTGATTACCGAGGCATGAAGGACAAGATCAAAAAGTCATTCACGCATGTGCATCAAATAGAAGAAATTTAGGTTAATCTTCATATAGAAAAGGAGGTTCGTAAGATGGATTATTGCAGACTCACTCGAGAAAATTGTTGACCTGAACTTGGTAAACATTCCTGAAGGAATGATTGATCATGGAGAGATACTTGATCTTAAATATGTTGAAAAGAGAGTTGTTGAAGAACCACTTCCATCAATTCAATGGTCACATAATAAATGCACTTCCATTCTTGATAGATTTCAGCCTATCTTAGATAACACCAATACTTGTCTCAAGGGTAATGGTGTTAGACTCATCAAGATCAAGGTTGGAAAAGAAGATGATTCTACAGGACCTGTCGGACTCAAGTTGGAAATCAAAGTATACAACAAGGAAGGTGTATCATCTTCAAGCACAAGAATCAAGTTGAAGGTTAGCAGAGCAGTGGTACTTCCTCCTAAAGAAGTGACAGTTCGAGGGAAAGAAAAACCTCAACTTCATATTCATGTAATTGATGTTGAAGATCCAGAGGAGGAGCTACAATCAGATATTGATCCTGAGTCACCCATTTTGGAGTCACCTCATAAAGTTCCCCCTCAGATTCCTTTAGAATTACCTATGTCCTCTCTTGACGCGAATGTGGATTTTTTTTCACTGTTCATATTCTTCCTATTTTAGTGGGTGAATCTCCTTAGAGAGTCATTCTGATTTCAGTAGCAGAGCCTTCCCTTGATCAACCTCAAGAGGATATGATGAATATCTTTGAGGATAATCTTTCATATGCCCCTTTGTTAGAGATTGAAACTTTTGCTTCTAGTTTTGGTGAGTTCATGATACAGTCATCAGGACCTTTAGTTAATGAGCAGTCTATAGTTGATGTTCGAATAGTAACTTCTCCTAGGATGACAACCGTTGTTCAAATAGAAACTACTTTTCCCTCACTTTCAATTGTTGCTCAAGGAGAATTGATGGATTTACCTCCATGGCTTAGTTATTTTACACCTAAAAGAAAGAATAAAGAAATCTCTCCTGACATCTTTGATTTCCAGCATCTCAAGAAATCAAAACCCAAGGTTGCCAAAAGGGCTAAGATGATTTCAAGGGTAACAATTGATAGTAACAGGATGAAGATGGCTAAAATTATTAAGCCAATTATAGACAAGCCATTGGAAGAGATGCAAGTTGTTGATTATAGGATCACAAGGGTGGAGTTGGGAAAACAAACACATGAAGTGGTCAAACATGATGCTCAACATTCTGTAGCCTTATTGGTGCAGCGGTATGATGAACTTCTAGCAAATAAGGATAAGTAGAGAAGAGGAAAATGTGCAACTTGTTGCCACAATTTAAAATATCACCAAGTCTTCTAATGAAGGGGACAATCCTTGAACTTCATCAAATACAAAAGAATCAATCCAAGGAGTTGAAAGAGCTGCTCAAAAGGTACATGCACTGGATTCTTGGGTAAATTAGCTTCATGATTTATGTACTGAAGTATTGAGAGACATGTACCAAATGATGATCAATTTGGAGACCATTGAAGAAAAATTGAACCAGGCTTCTGACGTTTTCAACCAAAACCTGGAAAGGGTTAAAGGCAATTTGATGGTTTGGCACAAGATGCATCCAAAAAAGTTGAATGTTTTCCAAGAACATGACATTATTCCTTCCAGAGACATGTACCTATAATTTGAAGAACTTTTGGAGAACAGAGTTCTTGTTCTCAAGTCACTCATTGAGGATATTGATGATGCCATGAAATTACGCACTGAAGCCTTACGAGATGTTGTTTCTTGTTGTTAGAAAGCCTCTTGTAATGTTATGGATCAGAATGGGGAATTATTTTTAGAAGAGGAAGTTCTCTTAGATCTATAGATGAAGATTCACCATGAATGGAGTAATGAAAATTTTTCAGTTGTATTGATTCAAGATTTGGTGAAATACCAAATCTTATTGCAGGAAATCCAATCTTCTCTTGAGAAGAACAACATCAAATTCCTTCATTGCAGCGATGTTGTTGTGAAAACCATGATCATTGCGAAGAGTACTCATGAACTGAATCCTGATAAACTGTAAATGATCATCTAGAAGTTTGAAGGGTTCATGGCCAAACATGTTGTAACATAAGTGTTTTTGAACACTTAGTTGTAGTCTCAAAATTGTATTTTTAGTATTGTAGTTTCCTTGTTGAAAATCTTACTTGTAAAAGCAATTTTGTAAATTGCAAGCTAAGTCATTACTTGCATTTTTGTAATTACAAGTTGGTTTATTACAATTCAAATTAGAATAGGACTCAAGTAATTTTGAATAAGTCTTAGTAGTTGAATAAGTCATGGTGGTTGAGAGAATTTCTAAAGTTAGTTGAGATCCTTGCACCTTTTTCTCAAGATTCCTCTCCTATAAATACTTGAGGGGGTCTATTGTAATTGGGATCTTTGGAAAAGCAAGCAAGTAAACCCTACTAAAATTTACAGCAAGAAAGACTTTGTGCTTTTTATATGTAAATTGAAGTTGAAGAAAATAGAAGAAGATTGCTCAAGGATTGAGACTTTGTGCTAAAGATCTTGAGCTTGTGTTGAATATTATCTTTCTTGCTAGTGTTTCTATAAGATCTTAATCAAAATTGATTTACAGACTTTGTGTTGTAAGTATTGGAGATTAATTTTGGTTAGAGGAGAAATTCTGTTGAGAGAAGCTATAGAACTTTGTGTCTACACTTGTTCTTGAGAGAAAGTAGAAATAGATTTTGTGATAAGAAATAGTTGGTAGACTTTGAGCTCACATTGGTTCTTGTTGTTTTATGTAGAGAAGAATAAGATATTTCAGACTTTGTGTTGCCATACATTGTTCTTGTTATCATTAATATAGAAAAGGGTAGATAGGATTTCACATATTCAAGACTTTGAGCTTGATATTGTTGTCCCGTCCGGAAGGAAGTGATGAAAGTTTTTGTTCTTTTAGGAAACTTCATTTCCTTTCTCTCACTTTATTTTATAAGTTGTTACTGTTGTTATTTTTAATTGCTATTGTGATATGCTCAAATTCATTATTGCTAAATAGGAAATAAGGAAAATCACGAATCCCTTAACTATCTAAGCAATCCAAACATAAACCAATGAAATAATGTAATTAAGAAATAGGAATGTAAAATATGTTAATCAAAACTCCCTATTCCATAATCGCATATGGCTTCCATTGTTCTTCTCCTCTTTGTGGTATGATGGCTCTTAGATATTGCACTGGCAACTTGCAAATGACACAAAGATTCAAAGTTCGTGATTTAGAGTAATTGTCAAGGGATTGAAAATGGAGATTGAATGCTCAATTTATAGATTATTGAAGAGGATTGATTATAAGGTGGAATAGATTGATCAAGAGGTGGAACTCAGGTGAGCTCACATGCTGATTGATAGTTGAACTACTAATTTGGAGGTGCGATAGAATAGATTGAATAGATTAATTGAGTCAACTGGTTGAGAAAAAGCTAATTGAGGGAAGAAAAAGGGTGATTGGAGGAAATAAAGAAGATGAAATAGTTAACTAACTAAAAGATATTTTAGAGTTTTATTTAGAAAAAACTAACTAAAAGATGGAAATAGAGATTGGAGAGATAATTGATTTAATTAATTAATTGATTGATTGAATTAATTAATTTAGCATGTGCTTGCACTTTGACTTAGATTTTCAATGTAATCTTTGCATGAGATTTATTCAAATAATTGAATTTATTTTAAATTCAATTTAGTATTTGAATATATTTAGAACTTGACTTTGATTTTCAATTTGATTTTTGAAATCATGCACATGTACTTGAATTTGATGAATTTAGAATAATTTGAATTTGAATTAAATGAAATTAGAAGAAATATGAAATTAAATGAAATTAGAATTTGGGGATATGAAAATGGAATCAGAAGAATTAATTCCCCAATTAAATAATTTAAATAAACTATTTAATTATTTAGAAATGGACTTTAATTAAATAATCAAGATTATTTGAATTAAAGGAATAAAATCACAATTAATTAAATAATTAATATTTTATTGTATCAAGTGTCATAGAACAATTACAAATACCAGCTCCTTTCGAGCACCAAATTAGAAACAACAATTGAAAGACCAACCAATGGAAGACCAAGAGTCACAACTTAGAATTCCACAAAGATGTCCCTCTTGGGAGTTGAACTTGGGTCTCCACATTGAGAACTCAATGTTTTAACCAACTAAGCTCAACCCTTGGACATTTAATTAATATTTAGAAAATGGTTAATGATTAATTGATTAGAAATAGAAATTGAAAATGGAATTTATTTAAATAATAAAGATTATTTTAATTGGTGAATTAATCAGAATTAATTAAATAATAAATATTTAATTAACATTAGAAAATGGTTAAAATGATTAAATGATGAAAGAATTGAAAACATAATATTTAGAAGATGATGAGGAAATATGAAATTAGAAGAATAAGATTAATTAATTTAATTAAAGAATTAAAGAATTATTTAATCAATTACAGGAATAATTAGTACATGATCAATGAGACATTTTTAGGTGTCTACATTTGCCCCTCTTTGAGACAATGTCGGAATGATGTTGTTTCAAAGAAAACGAAAAATTTGTGCCCCAGTATGCCCCAATAATACTTAGGGTGTAATGTCCCCTCAAGAGATTGTTTGTGCATTAAAGACATGAATGATCTCTTAAAAAAAAAGAATGTGAGATGAAAGATAGAAGAATGGTTAGTTGATTAGAGATAAAGATAGGTGATGTGAAGATGACATTGAGATAGAATATGAGAGAATAAACTTTAGAATGAAATAGAATAATGTTAGATGATAGAAAATGATTTAGTAAGAGATGATGAGAAAAGAATCAACAAACTAGCAATAAAAAAATGAGAATGATTGATTCATGAACCTGTGTCATTATTTATTGCGCAATATATATTCATCATTGATCCTTATTATTGAACAATGGAGCTTAGCACATAAGGGTATAAGGAATTGAGATGTAAAGATATCTCATTGAAGAAACAAACATGTAGTACACAAGGAGTGAACCCCTTCATTCTGGGAAATATACTAGGGGTTGAGGTATGTGTGGCATCCACAAGATGATTGCTCCTATCACATACACCCACTAGAGAAATTTCCCTTGAACTTCATTGGTTCACACCACAAACAACAAACAAAGAAAAAGATAATGCCCATCATGGCTCCTCTAGTCACTTGTGGACATCCTTGAGTAGCATAGGAACATAATCTATCGCCAAATGATAAAAGATAAAGACTAACTTGGACAAAATTCAGCAGCTATATTGACTTTGTGCCTTTGTTCTCAGTTGCTTGATGTGATAGTTGATAATGTCTGATCTCAGAAAGTTGTGGATCCCATTTAAGACTGACCTGTCTGATTTCAAGTGTATCCTCTTCTGTTTAAGACAAGATAATGATCACTTGATATGGATATTTTATGATTGATAAGACAGTTTGATCAGTTGATTGTAGATGTTTGACTGGATAGTTGTATCCTTTGTTAACTTCATGCAAAGTGTTTGCTGGATATCTGCTAGGGTATTTGTTTCTTGTGAGACATTTTATTGCAAATTTTTTGATTGTTTTTTGGATTATGTGGATCGATATTTTAATGTTTTTGGTTGATTTTTTCAGGACACATTCTGAATGTTTTTGGTATTTGTCTGTTTTTCAATGTTTTTGGATTTTATTTAGGACTTTATATGATTTTTAGGATTTTTTCAATTATGCCCCCAGTGTGCACACCTATATGACATAATGATCTGTAGATTGCATCTAGAGACAATGAATTTTGACATGACCTATGTAAATGCAATATGTATGATTACGATGCCTTTCCTATTTGAGCAAGGATGACTATGTTTGTTTAGCATTTCATAATACACCAATTGAATTGGAGGTACAAAACATTTCATATATAAACGGTCAATCGATCCTTAAGGTCTCGTGGAACATCCAAATTAACACACTTAGTGACTAGGATTTACAAATGAAGATGCAAAAAAATTCCCTAATGGTTCTTGAAACTTCGATCTTCTTTTGCCCATGTGTGTGCAAATGAGTTAATTCCCACTCTTGTGTTCACTAAATATCCTTAGCATCCTATATGACTAGCTACATAGATTATTCTAACTTCAAAAGCATCTCAATTAGAGCCTCACTGCCAAAAAGCTTTTAGAGCTCCTAAGAGGTTATAGACTATAATTTCTCAAATATTGCTCCATTGCCAAAAGGCGTTCATCACCCTAATGGAGTTACTTGCATGTTCCCATAGTCAAGATTTTTGTCGCACTTTGTGTGCATGATATTTCAATTATATATCATTGCTCTTTTACCTTGAGATGAATATTTGACATAGCTCTTTTTCTTTTTATTTTCTTGCCTTGACTTGTAAGTAATGAAACCTACTTGGGTGTGACAATTATAGAGGCACTGAAGTAGAATTTTAGATTTTTCACTAGTCATATGATCAACTAGGTGTCTAGAATGAATTAGACATTTTGTTAATATGTTTGAGATATAACAATTGATAGATTTTGGGTTAACAAATATCAAAATAGTGAAATCACTACCCAACCATAAGTAAAGCATCGTCATAGAGTAATGTTGAAAATGAATGACCTTAGGACCTCAAAGACTTCATGTCTGAATATCTAAGAAAGGAGACGACCCTTGTTTCTCTTGAATGCAAATAAATGACAAACTTAGATAGTTGCCTTGTTTTATTGATGTTGCTATATGTAAATGCAGAAACTATATGCCATGAAATTTGTGAATGTGATGTGCTTGGAAAGAAACTATATGTGATGCAGTGCTTTGAATAAAATGATATGCAATGCGGAAAGTAAAACCTAAACTAACCCAGCCCTTAGGTATACTATTATTTAAGGTGTATGATATTCATAGGGTCAGAGAGTGGATCTCCCTCCATCATAGCTAAATTGTATGCTCCATTGCCTATAACCCTTGTTATGATAAAAGGACCTAGCCAGTTAGGTTCAAACTTCCTTGGCTTTTCTCATTCCGCTAGGTTCCTGTGGTTCTCTTTGAGAACTAGATCTCCCACTTCAAAATTCCTTGGGTGGACTCGTTTATTATAACTCTGTGTTAGTCTGTTCTAGTAACCTTGCAAATGATTAAATGCAGTTTGTCTCTTTTCATCGAGCATTTCTAGCTCTTGTAATCTTGCAACCCGATAGTCTTCCTTTGATATGATGTTTTTTAAGGAGACTCTTAAAGACAGTAGTTCTATTTCAATAGGTAGTATTGATTATATACCATAGACCAAGGAATATGGTGTTGCTCCTGTAGGGGTGTGTACTCTTGTTCTGTAAGCCCAAAGAGCGAGATTTAACTGGAGATACCAGTCTCGTCCTGCATCAGTGACAACTTTCTTGAGGATCTTCAATATTGTCTTATTTTTTGCCTCTACTTGTCCATTGCTTTGCAGATAATATGGTGTTGCAAATCTCTATTGTATTTGAAATTTATCACACAATTCTCTCATTTTTTTATTTTTGAATGGACGCCCATTGTCTGTCACTATGCACATTGGAATCCTGTATCGACAAATAATGTAATTAAGCATGAATTTTTCTATTTTCTTTCCAGTGGTGTATGTAAGGGGAATTACCTCGACCCATTTATTAAAATACTTAGTAGTTGTTAAGATGAATTTGTACCCATAGGAAGAAGTAGGATTGATTTTACCAACTAGATCTAACCCCCATTGTGAAAATGGCTATGGTGATGTAATAGGTTGAAGATCTTGTGTCGGTGCATGAATGAGGTCTCCATGCATTTGAAATTGTTTACATTTTTATACATATGTATAGGCATCCTTTTCCATAGTTGGTCAATAATATCCAATTCTTAGCAATTTATTTGACAATGGCGGACCACTTTGATGCACCCCACAAATTCCATCATGGACTTCCTTTAGGGCAAGTTGTGCTTCATTTTCATCAAGACATCGGAGAAGGGTTTCATCAAAGCCCTTTCTATATAATGTATCAGCAATAATAGTGTGTCTGGATGCCTGACGAATAAGAGTTTTCTTTTGATTTCTAGACAAATCTGGAGATATGTACTGAGTATGCAAATATGTGTATATCTCATTGTACCATGGGGATTCTGGACCCACAATTGCACATACATATTTTGTTGAGGGAATCTCATATGCCGGTATCATCAATTTTTCTATAATAAACTCAAAATGAGTTTCATTATTAGGCATATTTATAAGAGACCCTACTATAGCCATGGCATCAACTGCTTTGTTCTGTATCTTTGGAATTTGTTCAAAAGTTATTTTCTTGAAATGCTCTTTGTAATCTTATACCATTTGTTTATAAGGCAACTATTTATCATCTTTCATGTTGTAGTCATCATTGACTTGATTTACAATTAGTTGCGAGTCACCATAGACCTGTAATTATTTTATTCTCCACTGCACAGTTGTACGAAGTCCTATGAGGAGAGCTTCATATTTAGCTATATTATTCGTATAGGGAAAATTTATCCTAAATAACTTAGGGATAGAATCACCCTGAGGGGTGATGAAAAGAATCCCAGCTCCAAATCCATGATTTGTATATGACCCATCAAAGTATAATTTCCACATGGTAGATGTTGTCAATGTAAATACTAATTCGTCTAGAAAATCTATGAGCACTGGGTGACTATCTTGTAAAGGAGCCTCTGCTAACTGATCTGCTATGATCTATCTTTTGATGGCCTTTCTGTCCACATAATCTATATCAAACTTACTCATAATCATGACCCACTTAGCCAATCTCCTAGTCAATGTTGCTCTACTTAACAAATATTTCAGTGGATCAAAGTGTGCTATGAGTTGTACCTTGTGACTCAGCATGTAATTTCTAAGTTTTTTAGATGTGAAGATTACTGCTAGACATGCTTGTTCTATAGGAGTGTAATTAAGCTCATATCCGATCAAGGTTCTACTTATATAGTAGATAGTTCTTTCTTTTTCTTGTTCATCATGCTATGCCAACAAAGCTCCCAAAGATGACTTTGTCATAGATATATATAGTAATACAGGTTATCCTGGAGTAGGTGGAACTAACATTGGAGTATTCAGAAGACAATCTTTTAGAGCTTGGAAAGCTTCTTGGCATTGTTCTATCCACCTGAAAGTAACTCCTTTCTTGAGTAAATGCTGGAACGGGTGACATTTATCTGCTAGTTGTGCTATGAATCTCCTTATGGATTGTAGTCTTCCTTGTAACCCTCTTAATTACTTAAGTGTTGATGGAGGTTGCATATCTATGATCGCTTTGACCTTTGCAGGGTCTACTTCAATTCCTCTGTTAGACACGATAAATCCTAACAGGTTGCCTCCTGCTACACCAAACACACACTTTTTGGGGTTTATCCTGACATTGTCCTGCTCTAATCGATCAAATATCTTTGCAAGGACTGCAAGGTGACCTTCTCTTGTCTGTGAATTAGCTAGTAGATCATCCACATAATCTTCCATTATGTTGTGGATCATGTCATGAAATAGCATCGTCATGGCCCTTTGGTATGTTGCTCCTACATTCTTAAGACCAAACAACATCACATTCCAGCAGTATGTCCCCCATGGATAGGTAAATGTCATTTTGTGTTGATCTTCTGGTGCAATCCTGATCTAGTTGTATCTTGAGAAACCATCCATTAATGAAAGCATTTCATTCCCAACAGTTAAGTCAACTATCATATCGATGTTGGGTAATGGGAAATCATCCTTAGGACAAGCTTTGTTTAGATCTCGGAAGTCAGTACATATTCTTATGCCTCCTGTGGGCTCAGTCATAGGTACCAGGTTGAATATCCATTTTGCATAGTCGATAGGTCGAATGAAACCTACATCCAGCAGCTTTTGGAGTTCTATTTTGACTAGTAATGCAATATGTGGATGCATTTTTCTTAATTTTTGTTTGTTTGTTTGTCAAGTTCACCAAAATGTGCTATGCTCAAATTCATCATTGCTAAATAGGAAATAAGGAAAATCATGAATCCCTTAACTATCTAAGCAATCCAAACATAAACCAATGAAATAATGTAATTAAGAAATAGGAATATAAAATATGTTAATCAAAACTCCCTATTCCATAATTGATATGGCTTCCATTGTTCTTCTCCTTTTTGTGGTATGATGGCTCTCAGATATCACGCTGGCAACCTACAAATGACACAAAGATTCAAAGTTCGTGATTCAGAGTAATTGTCAAGGGATTGAAAATGGAGTTTGAATGCTCAATTTATAGATTATTGAAGAGGATTGATTGAAAGGTGGAATAGATTGATCAAGAGGTGGAACTCAGGTGAGCTCACATGCTGATTGATAGTTGAACTACTGATTTGGAGGTGAGACAAAATAGATTGAATAGATTAATTGAGTCAACTGACTGAGAAAAAGATAACTGATGGAAGAAAAAGGGTGATTGGAGGACATAAAGAAGATGAAATAGTTAAACTGATTGAAAGATATTTTAGAGCTTTATTTAGAAAAAACTAACTAAAAGATGGAAATAGAGATTGAAGAGATAATTGATTGAATTAATTAATTTAGCATGTGCTTGCACTTTGACTCAGATTTTCAATTTAATTTTTGCATGAGATTTATTCAAATAATTGAATTTATTTTAAATTCATTTTAGTATTTGAATATAATTAGAACTTGACTTTGATTTTCAATTTGATTTTTGAAATCATGCACATGTACTTGAATTTGATGAATTTAGAATAATTTGAATTTGCATTAAATGAAATTAGAAGAAATATGAAATTAAATGAAATTAGAATTTGGGGATTTGGAAATGGAATCAGAAGAATTAATTAACTAATTAAATAATTTAAATAAACTATTTAATTATTTAGAAGTGGACTTTAATTAAATAATAATGATTATTTGAATTAAAGGAATAAAATCACAATTAATTAAATAATAAATATTTTAATATTTAGAAAAGGGTTAATGATTAATTGATTAGAAATAGAAATTGAAAATGGAATTTATTTAAATAATAAAGATTATTTAAATTGGGGAATTAATCAGAATTAATTAAATAATAAATATTTAATTAACATTAGAAAATGGTTAAAATGATTAAATGATAAAAGAATTGAAAATAGAATAATTAGTAAGATGACGAGGAAATATGAAATTAGAAGAATAAGATTAATTAATTTAATTAAAGAATTAAAGAATTATTTAATCAATTAGAGGAATAATTAGTACATGATCAATGAGACATTTTTAGGTGTCTACAACTATCACTTTTCTGTGAAGAAAAAAGGATATAGTTTTTCTTGAAAGAAGAAAAAATTGTTGTCTCATTCGTTTGTAGTTTAAGAATAGTTTATAGGTAGGGGGAGCCTTCCCTTAATTAGGAGAGTATCATACTCACACGTTGTGGCGGAAACCAGAATTTTGTACATTACCTAGGTGTACAAAATTTTCAACCAACATTTTTTTGGCGACTCTGCTAGGGATTCAAATGCATTTGAGAGCCTCACGCTTTGGTTTGAAGTCTAGTGTCTTATCCATTTTTTAGAATATCTTTGTTTGGGGTTTTCTTATTTCTCTAAGTTGGAAGCAATTCGTTTCTACGTTCATCGTAAGGAGGGTGAAAGTTCTCAAGAAATATCTCTCGGTGAACAAGCCAAGTTTCATTTGCTCACTAGTACATCCTCCTTTTCATGAACCACGAGCTATCCACCATCAAAGAAAAAGAAATCTGTCCCAAGTGAAAATTCTCCTTTCTTTTTCAAACTGTTGATATCTTCCTCTTGCTGGTCCTTTGGCTTTAACACCATTGCTTCATACTCTTCCTCAAGGATCTCACAAAAAACTTCCTACGTTCTATGGAGATGGCAAGCATCATCCTAATGAACATATCAAGTCTTTTTACATGGCTTGTGGTGTTCTTGGAGTAGAACATCAAGATGTTGTTGTCCGTCTGTTCATGGAAAAACTTCAGGGTATTGTAGCTGATTGGTTTTATAACCTTACTATTGGCTCAATAGTATCATGGGCTTCATTGAAAGATAAGTTTGAGGAACGTTTCAAGACCGCAGAAGATGAGCATGCCTTGTTGGCTCAGTTGACACAAATGAAGAAGGACACGCATGAAGGCATGCATGAATTCATTGCTAAGTTTAATAAACTTGCAAACATAATTCCTACAAATTCTCAACCTACTCCTGAGAGCCTCAAGTGTTTCTTCTTAAACACTTAGCTTCTTGAGGTTAGTTTCTTCCCGAGAAGAGATTCTCCAATGAACCTAGCTAATGCTTAGACAATGGCCACTAAGATTGAAGATGATTTAATCTTGGATGGTAAAATCTGAAAAGACTCTAATCAGTCTAAAGGGAATTCATATTTTGAAGCATCTACCTCAGACACTACAGACCCTATGGTGCAAAAGTTGGTGAATGAAATCATTTCTTTGAAGAAACAAATTTCCCAAAACTCGTTTGCTACACCATATAAGGATATTCCAAGGCAGACATATCCTAATTCTACATCAAGTTATGCTGCTAAAAATCAGTCTAAGTTGCCTCCTCCACCCGAGAGGCTTGCTCTTGAACCACCACCACAAAATGTAATAGTTGGATATTATGAAGCCGATCCAAATGATTCATCATTTGATTATCAGCCCGCATAAGCTGCTTTTCTCCATCCCGAAGAAGAAGTGGCTGGCAACTCTACTATATGGTACATGCATTATGATGGCTCAATAGCTACTGAAAGAAGTCATAGTCATGCATATGTTGTTATGACATGATCCTAGACAAGGTTGGCTCAACAAGAATAAGCAACAAAAGTGGTAGGGAATGTTCATTCGCCTGTTACTATTGCTAAAAGAGGAACATTGGTGCCTACTCTTCCTACGAACGCAACAAAGAATCAAGTGAACATAATCCTCTTGTTATTCCTTACAATGAACCTAAGCTCAATGTGCCTAGCCTTAAATCTCAGTCAGACAATGTTCATCCCTCTCTAGCTGGTTCATTTCAAGCTTTTGATATTATTGACCATGCTAGGAAGACAAAGATTCAAATGTCTGAAGTTGAATTTTTACAAGCTAATCTTGATCAATTTGATAGGTTAGCTAGCTTTATTAAGAGTAAGGACACTCATACTATACTTGAAAATACTACTCCTCAAGAACCCAGGAATTTGCCCAATCATCTAGTGACCATCTGATCTATTGTCCCAGGAAAGATAGAACCTTTTTATATTTCCTTGTTGATGAATGGTTTTCAGTTGAGTAATTGTGTCTTGGATTTTGGTGCCTTTGCTAATGTCATGCCTGCTAAGGTAGCTCAATCCTTAGGGCTGACCTTGACCAAAACTTTTGGTCATTGTTACTCCATGGAGAACAAACAAGTGCCTCTTATTGGGCAAATCAAAGATGCTCAATTTGCATTTGCAGCTTTTCCAGAAAAGAAAATAAAGATTAATGTTTTGGTAGCTGATGTTGCTGCCTCTTATGGAATTTTTCTTTGTTGTAACTTCTATAAGGATATAGGCTGATAGCTCAATATGGATATGACTGAAGCCAGGATACCTGTTAAAGATGTTGTGCAGAAATCAATTCCTGAAAAGGAGACCAAATATACTGTTGTTAAGTCAAATGATCCCCATGCCCAAATTCTTTTTGAATTTATTGGTTTTGGGAATTATTATCTCCATATAGATGAAGTTTCTAAATTTGCCGAAGATTGGCCTTCTAGTGGTTCTAATGCCTCACTACTTTCAACCAGTGAAAGGTTTGTCAATGCTGAAGAAGATCAAGTGTCAGAAGTGGGTTCTCCCGATTCATACATTATGGTGGAAGATGCTTCATCTTTTGTTACTGATCAAAATAATCAATTACTTATTCAAGAAGGAGAAGTTCAGTCCTCTCCTACTAAACAAGAAATTTCATCCTCTTCTATTCATGAAGAGGATACTTTTTCTTTTCATAATGCACCCATCCTTGATAAGGGTAGTACTAGCCACTCTAATGAAACCAGTAGTTCAAATGATGTCTGGATTCTTGATTTTGATGGTAGTTGTGTTGCAAACGGATCCAGAGTTGGTGTTGTCCTCATTTATCCCAAGTAAGAGATCTTCCCTTATTCCTTCAAGTTGTAGTTTGCTAATACCAACAATATGGCTGAATATGAGTCACTTTTGTTGGGTATCTATGTTGCTCACAAAAGAGGAATTAAGAATCTACATGCTCAAGGTGATGCGGAATTGGTGGTCTGTCAAGTCCAAAATATTTATTAGACAAGGAATAACCGGCTCAAGCATTACCAAAATCTAGTATGAGATAATATCAGAAGTTTTGATGCTTTTAGTATTCCTGTTGTACCCCATGAATTCAATGATAGAGCTGATTCTCTCATAGTCTTAGCTACTTTTTTGTTTCCACATCTTGATTTTGGTCAAGATAGATACACTATTGAGTTAATTTGCAGACCCAACGTGCCTGACAATTTGGATCATTGGCAAATTTTCAATGATGATAAGCATATCATTAATTTGCTTCATACCGAAGATAATTTTAACAATCTGTATTTTGAAGGAAGCAACTCATCTTCTTCTTCCTCTTCAGATTCAATGTCAGATACATCGTCTGAAGCAGATGATGAAATTCTTCAATTAAAAGGGAATAGAATTCCAAAGGGACTGGTTTCTCTTGAGAAACTCTTTGATAAGCATGATCATTTTATAAAGAAGCAACAAGAAGAAAATTTGGAATCTTCTATGGGATTTGAAAAGTACAATATTGGTTCAGAAGAAGATCCTAAATTTGTCAATATTGGCAAAAATTGCACTCCAGAAGAGAAAGAGCAGTTCATTCAACTTTTGTGTCAATACATGGATGTATTGGCTTATTCCTATGATGAACTCAATTATTTTCATCTGAAGGAGATGCAACATGATATTCCTTTGAAGCTTGGCGTAGTACCTTTCCGATTGAAGCAAAATCAATACAATCCCAAAATTTCAGATACTATCCATTCTGAGATTCAAAAAATGCTAAATGCTCAGATTATCTTTCCTATCCATCATTCAACATAGGTAGAAAACATAGTTCTAGTGTGTAAGAAGAATGGATAAATACGTATCTGTGTATATTTTTGAAACCTCAATCAGTTGTCACTGAAAGATAATTATCCTCTACCGATAATGGACCGGATGTTGCAAATGGTGACAGGTGCCCAAATGATGTCTATGTTAGATGGATTTTCAGGGTATAACCAAATTGAGGTAAGGGAATATGATCAACATAAAATTGCATTTACTACTCCTTGGGATGCTTTTGTGGACCACAATCAATGCAGGAGCTACCTTTCAAAGGGCCATGGATTTAGCCTTTCGTGGTATTTTGGGAAGGTATATTATGGTATATCTTGATGATCTCACCATCTTTTCGAAAGATCATGAGAATCATCTTTTTCACTTGCAATATGTATTAGAAAGATGCCGCAAGCATGGCATTTCTCTTAATCCTAAGAAATCAGTCTTTGGAGTGATTGAGGGAAAGATTCTTGGTCATGTTGTCTCCAAAGAAGGTATTAAGATCAACCTAGAAAGAGTGAATTCAATTAAGTCTCTTTCTTTGCCTTCCAATAAGACAGTTGTCTATTCTTTCTTTGGAAAAGTTAATTTTCTACGTCAGTTCATACCTAATTTTATAGAAAAGACATGTCATATCGTTGATATGATGAAAGGAAAAGTTGTTTTCTGTTGGAATTCAGAAGGAAAGGTTGCATTCAATGAGATCAATGAAGCCATTGCTCATGCACCTATGCTGGTTTGTCCAAATTACACCAAGGATTTTATCATGTACACTTATGCTTCTAAGCATACTCTGTCTACCATTCTAATGCAGAATAACTCAGAGGGAGTTGAAATTCCCATTGCTTTCATGAGTTGTTTGTTGAAGGCTCGTGAACTTAAATACTCCTTAGTTGAGAAGAATGATTATGATGTGGTTAAAGCAGTTAATAATTTTAGATTCTATATTCTAAACTCTAATACTGTAGTTCTGGTTCCAAATACAGCAGTTAAATCAATCTTGACTCAGTAAGCGTTTGGTACAAAGAGAGGTAATTGGATTTGCAAAGATCTAGGAATATGATTTAGAGATTAATCCTACCAAACTTGTTCGCAAAAAGGGTCTTTGTCAGCTTATAGCTGAAAATGGTTTTGATAATTAGGAATATGACGATTTAGAAGATCTCCCTAGAGTGTTGTTCATCAGTACAATTGATGAATGGTATTTAGATTTGGCCTAATTTCTGACTTATGGTGAATGTATAGCACATTTATCATTTAAAGATAAGATGAATGTCAAGCTCAAGTCTACAAACTTTGTTCTTTGGGACAATAGTTTGTACAAGCGAGCTATTGATAGAACTTTCCTTCGTTGTGTTGATAAGGTGCAACAAGTTAGATTTTTAGAATATTTTCATAATCAGGCCTATGGTGGGCTTTTCTCTGCACCAGTAACTGCTCATAAGATTTTGCGAGCTAAATATTATTGGCCAACATTGTTCCATGATTCTTTCAAATGGGTGGGAAAGTGTGTTCATTGTCAGTAGTTTGTGGGCAAACAAAAGCTTGTAGCATTGCCATTAAATCATGTGGTTATTGAAGAACCTTTTTGGCAATGGGGTATTGATTTCATTGGTGTTATCAATCTTTCTTCAAGTGTAGGTCATTCATATGTTCTCATGGCAACAGATTACTTCACCAAGTGGGTGGAGGCAGTACCAATGAAGCATGTTACCTCTGAAGTTGTATGTAGATTTCTCAAGGAGAACATCATCTCTAGGTTTGGTGTTCTACACAAGATTGTGACTGATGCAACCACATTCTCTTCCTTTAAGATAACACAATTTTATTTTGAATATGGTATCTTATTGGCTCATTAATCTGATTATTATCCTCAGGGTAATGGTTAGGCATAATCAAGTAATAAGAACTTGATTACTATCATATGCAAGCTTGTTGAGGAAAATCAAAGGTCTTGGCATAAGGCTCTTTATGATGCTTTATGGGCAAATAGAATTACACCCAAAAGAGCTATTGGTATGTCACCATTTCAGCTTCTTTATGGGATAAATACAAAAAAACCCATCACTTTGGAACTCCTGCTCTTAAATTGGCTAAAGTGATTGAAGATGAGACCTTTGAAAGTACTTTAGACAAAAGAATCATGTATCTTTCCCAGCTGGAAGAGAAAAGGACACAAGTGGTAGACCGAATTGCCAAGCATAAAAAACAAGTCAAAATCCTTTTTGACAAAAAAGCTAAGCAAAGGGGGTTTCGAGTTCGTGATTGTGTGTTGCTTTGGGATAAGCACAGAGAACCTAAAGGCTTACATGGAAAATTTGATTCTCTATGGCGTGGACATTTCACCATTCACCGTGTTGCTAGAGAAGATAGCTTTATATTGGCTTATCGTGATGGTACACTATTTGTGTTGCCCTATAGTGGCCAACACCTGAAGCATTACTTCGAATAAAGGTCTGAGTTGAACTTTTGTAAATAATGTCCAAGTATTTTTTCTTTGTTTTGAGTCTTTTGTTTTGTTTTTTGGTTTTTGCTTTGATTAGCTCTGTGGCCGAATGGATAAGGAGGAATACACTTAGAGATCTGGTTTCTATTCTTTCACAATGAGTGAAATGAATTCTCCAGTCAGAGCCATCTGTTGTCTGTATTTTTGTATTCACAAAAAATAAACAACCCCTTTAAAAAAATTGTTAAAAATGAAAAATTTTACTCTAAGGCATGCTTCCCGAGGAAAAAATTTCCACAACCCATTGTCAATCTACGTTTCAAATTTCATCACATTTTGAATTTGTTTGCTATGTTTTTTCTTCAATTTTGGTTTTTTTCTTCCTAACAGCAAGTGAAAATTTTTCCTTTGATTGCAAGTTTTATTTTTCTCTTGTTTTAGTGTTGTACGAAAATTTTGAAACAATTACAAGTGCACTTTATTTAAAACTTGTCACTTGTAACTTACTTTTTATTTCCCTCTTACTTTTTATGTCTTTTAAGTTGTTGTAGGAACTTTTTGGACAAATTACAAGTGAATTTAAAATTATAAGTTTAAAAAGAACTTGTAATTTCTTTCAAAAGTTCCTACTTAAGTGATTTTGAGATATAATAGGGATTTTATTTTCCTATTATATGTTATAATGTTTTTAGTCATTAAAACTTGTAAAGGGGATTTTATTTCCCTATTACAAGTTATTTTGACATGTCTTCTTGTTCTTTTCTCTCACAAACCTGATTTTTCCATATGAGTTGAAAAGTGAAGCAAACTAAAACTTGTAAAGGGGATTTGAAAACCCAATTTCATGTCTTTTTCTTGCATTTTAAACTTGTTCTTTCTTCCAAAGAATCCGACCTGACTTTTCTCCAAGGAGTTCAAATTTTGGAGGAATTGCAAACCAATTTTTGTAGAAGAATGCATTCATGAAGGAGGCGTGGTGATTCTTATCCCTCTTTTGTTGGTTTATGTGCTATGTATTTCCCATTTTGCTAGGCATTTTTACTGGTTTTGAGCCATATTTTATCTCCTTTGGAGCCATTTTTGTAACATCAAGGAAGATGTTTTGGTTTCTCTAACCTAAACTTTTCTTCTCCTTGCTTCAACACATACCCTTGCTAGGCGTTTGGACTCATTCTTGCTCCTCCTTGCATGTTGTTTTTGGTGATTATGGTTAAAATTTGAGTTTGATAAAAACATGGCTAGGGTTTGAATGATTTTGTTTTGCCTTCTATTTAAGGAGTTGGTTGTTTCTTACAAAGTTATTCTATCTCTTTGGAGGGCATCTTTTCAGTTTTGTCTTTATTTTATTTTTGTTGTTTTGAAATTCCTTGATTGATCATGATAGTTGTTTGTTTTGTTTTTGTTTTATTTCAGGTTTGAGAGAGGTCTTCCCATTTCTATCCAAGTCTTGAATGTAATTTAAGGATTGCATTGTCTTTCCACTTCCATTTTTCCCTCTTTACCTACATTCAGGTTTTTAAAATTCGATTGCAAGTAAGATGAAAGAGTGAGTTTTTCCCTTATGGCTGAAAAGACTTCATCATCTTTTGCACAAAGTTCAAGTTTCAAAGTTGTAAAAGTTTATCTTTCCCATTTTGGGTTTTAAAAACTTAATTACAAGTGAAGGTTTTTCCCATTCCCTTGAGGTTAAAATGAAGATGATCTTCCAAAATTATTTCCTTATCCATCTACACTCATTACCCTTGTTCACACATTCCATTCCCATTATCTTTTCCATGACAAAATTCTTTTTTTCACACATCCTTCCATTTTTCTTATTACAAGTATACTTGCATTTGGGTTTTAAAAACCCTATTGCGAATATGTCCTACCCCACTTGTATACTTGTAACACATATCCCAAGATCAAAAATTGACCAAAAGCCAAGTTTCAAGTGTTCCTATTTATTCACCATTTTCCTCTTAAGAGGGATAGAGTTTTTCCCATTGAAAAGAAGAAATATGTTTCATTCGATTGATCTTGATGTTGCTTTGACACTTCTAGATCTTCATCGTAGTCTGCCAATCTCTTGTTTAATGACTGATTTACTATCATCTTCCTCTCAAAAGAAGATGAAATATAAATATGATAAGTACCAAAATGAGATCTCTCCATCCCAAGTTTCCACTCCCATGGAGCACATCAAAGATACGAAAATGGGGCATGTTGACATGTTAGAGTTCGTTAAATAGGTGGAGGATCCCAAGGATATCAATATGTAGCACATGTTGGATAGCCACATTCACCATGCTTCTTCCTTTCCAATGGCTTCCCTAGAACTTGAGTTCATTCTTGCTTGTGCCAATGATTTTGACAAAGAGACAAGAACTGTCAGGAATGATGATGGGGAAGTGATAATCTGTCTTGATGCAGACACTATTGAGAAGGTTTTCAAAATACCACCAGCACCTATGTACATAGAGATCTCCAAAGATAGTGTAGTTGAGTACTATGCTTCAAGAGAAAAATATTGCAAACTCCATATCAATAGATGGATCGGTGAGCCACGGCTTGCATTTACAAGGTGGGAAAAGTTGTACCATAGTGATTTCAAGTGGGAAGTTGGAGACTGTATCACTCGTCTTAGCAGGATGATGGGTTTAGTGTTGGTATTTTGGTATGGTTTTGTCATTGATGTCAACACCTACTAAAACACTAGCACTTTGGAGATCCAGCAACATTCACCGGCAAGCAAGTAACTATTGCACAGTTACTGGTATATGGTTCACCGACAGGATATAATGATCACCGACACTTGGAATGATATGGAAGACAATTGGTAATATTGAAGACATCGTGTGGACACTTTGTTTTGAAGAATTAATCATTGTTATATTCATATTTGCATATTTGCTTTCATTGGCAAATAGGTCCAAGGTTACCTACGGTTACACCGATAGGTTTATCTTTTCCAGATCAGCATGGCACGCTATGGAGATGATTAATTATTGTTGTAAATGCTTTAAGCTAACATGTTTAATCAGTTATTGCATCGGATATTATATTGTTTGTAAAATGTTTTTATTGTAATATCTTGTAGAGCCGACCTACTAAAATTGGTCTTAGGTTATGGTATAAATGTAAGATCTTATTTGTAAGATCGAATGTAGAATGTGAAAAAGAATTGTGAGAAGGTATATGCGAGATTAAGAAGAGCTATACACAAAGACATCATTTGAAGGTGAAGCTAGGTTTTTGTAGAAGCATATTAGCATTACACCGGTATTGAATCTAGCATATGAAGATGCTATTTTGTGCAGTACATTCTTATTGGATATAACCATCCAACTGTAGTCAGTGTGACTCCCATTTTGTGATTAAGCAGTGAGCACTAGGCTGTTGGCCTTTCTGCATGTGTAGACCCCATTTATGTACACTTACTATCTGCAGTAGTATCATCTAATTGTGGGTAAGGTTTCCCACCATGGTTTTTCCCCTTACAGGGTTTCCACGTACAAATATTGGTGTCATGTGTTGTGGATGACTTTATGTTTATGAATTCATGCATTAATCTTTACCAGTATAGCAATTAACTGTTAACACTATCTACCGGCATACTTAACTAGTTCACCGGTATTAAGCATTAAGTTGGTTAAGTTGTTTTTGGTTTGAATTTATTTGACAACTAATTCCCCCCCCCCCCCCCCGCCTCTCAGTTGTCTCTGGGACCCCCCCCCCCCCCCCCTCTCAGTTGTCTCTGGGACCTAACAATTGGTATCAGAGCCTAGTCCTCTTTTTGCAGAAGTTGAACAACTTGAGGAGATCCAATGACTACTAATTATTTTAAGAAGGACAATCCTAAACTTGATGGAACCAACTATGGGATATGGAAGATCAGAATGGAGACACATCTGAATTACATTGGTAAAGACATCTGGGAAGTTACAAAGAATGGTTATACTACTGTTGTAGCTAGTCAAACCAGTCCAACTACCTTAGCTAAAGATGAGGAGAATGATTGCAAAGTAAGAGAAGCACTTTTGAGCACTTTATCAGATCAACAAATCATGGGATTATCAGATAGGTCTACTGCTAAAGCTATTTGGGATCATTTGGAAACACTAAATGAAGGAGATTCCACAGTTAAGATTGCAAAACTTGAGTGCTTCTGAGTCAGGTATGAACATCTGAAAATGGAAGAAGATGAAAGGATTTCTGCTTTTATGGAAAGAGTAAATGAAATTGTTTTGGGTATTAAATGTTGTGGAGGAACCTTGAGTGAGGACGAAATTGTTTCAAAAATATTAAGAGGTTTGCCACCGGCATATAAAATGAAGGTTACTGCTATAAATGAGTTGAGAACAATGCCTAATACATCAGTAACTAGGGATACATTGATTGGAAAACTTTCAGCTTTTGAAATTGAGGAATTTGGTCCTGTTGCTACTATAAAGATAGATTTGGCCTTTAAAGCATCAACATCATCTGCTCCATCATTTGACAAATCAGATTGGAAAGCCTTTTATTGAAGAGAACTTGAAGAAACTAGGAAGAAGAATGAAGAACTTGAATAACTTGAAGCACTATTTGCAAGGAAAATGCCTAAAGGTTAGTTGGAAGTAAATATGAAGGTAAAGTACCCTTTAAATGTTTTAACTGCAATAAGATTGGTCATATGGCTTTGAGATGCCCTGATAGACATGCTAGACTAAGAGAAGAAGCTAGAAGAACATACAAGCCTAATCCTGAATATCAGAGATACAGATTTAAGAAGAAAAAAGACAAATCTTGTTACATTGTTGATAAAGGTGTGACTGATGATTCTGATGAGGATCCAACAGACAATGGATGGGTTTTTGTTGCTATAACAGAAGATCAACCGACACCTATTTCTCAACCGGTAGAACAAGCCCTAGCAGCTAAAGTTGAAGTAAAGGATGAATGGATCATTGACTCAGGATGCTCACATCATATGATAGGAGACAAAGGTAAATTCTTGAACTTTCAAGAATACAATGGAGGTTTAGTAAGATTTGGAGATGACAAAACCTGTTCAATCAAAGGTAAGGGTACAATATCTCTTGATGGTAAGCATAACACTGACAATGTCTACTATGTTGAAGGATTAAAGCATAATCTTTTAAGTGTTGGTCAATTGGTTGAGAAAGGATTTTAGTTACAATTTAAAAATGGAAAATGCAAAATCATGAATAGAACTGGTTTAGAAATTGCAACCGGTAATCAGACTAGAGGTAATATCTTTCATTTGAATAACAGTGAAAAGGCATGCTTGATAGCACATATAGATGAAATTTGGTTATGGCATAAGAGACTCTGTCATGTAAACTTTGATTGCATGGTAAAGATCAGTACTTCTAAGGCAGTTAGAGATCTACCTAAAATTGTGAAACCTCAAAATACAATATGTAAGGAATGTCAATTTGGAAAGCAAGTTAGAGCTAGTTTAAAAAGTATTCCAGAAAAATCTAATAATGCTCTTGATTTGATTCACACTGATTTATGTGGTCCAGCTAGAACTAAAAGCTTACAAGGTGATAGATATTTCATGCTAATTATTGATGATTGTTCTAGAATGTGTTGGGTTACTTTTCTCAGAGAAAAATCAAAAGCACTTAGAAAGTTCAAATTGTTCAAAGCAATGGTTGAAAATGAAACCGGTAAGAAAATCAAATGTTTAAGATCAGATAAAGGAGGTGAATTCACATCTAAGGACTTTAATACATTCTATGAAGTGAATGAAATTAGAAGACAACTATCAGCACCTCAGACACCACAACAAAATGGAGTTGTTGAAAGGAAAAACATAACTATCTTGGATGCAACAAGAAGTATGAAGTATGTTATCTGAAGCAAATTTACCACATGTATATTGGAGAGAAGCAGTTAGCATAGCAGTCTATACATTCAACAAAGTTCACATCAAAGGTGAAACCTCTAAGACCCCTCATGAACTATGGTTTGGTAATACTCCTACTCTAAAGTATTTCAGAATTTTTGGAAGTAAATGTTATATTAGAAGAGATGAGTATATTGGCAAATTTGATCCTAGAAGTGATGAAGGAATATTTCTTAGTTATTCATCTAAGAGCAAGGCATATAAATGTTTTAACAATAGATTGCAGCAAATTGTTGAGAGTACAAATGTAAAAATTCATGAACAATTCAGAGGAACTTCAAGGTATATAGACTCTAAACCAGCAACAAAAATTGTGACAAATGAACCTACACTAAATCCACCGGTACAGAATTAAGATCCAGTTACCCCGGTACCATCAGAGGATTCCATAGTAATTGAAGAACAACAACAAACTAAGACACCCCGGTATGTAAAATTGAATCATTCTGAAGATCAGATAATTGGAAACAAATTTAAAGGAGTTATGACAAGAGGAAGATTGGCAAATGAAGAGGTATGTCTTATTTCTCAAATTGAACCATCATCTATTAATGAGGCATGTGCAGATAAATTTTGGATTAAAGCTATGGAAGAAGAATTAGAACAAATTGAGAAAAATAATACTTGGACATTAGTTCCCCGACCTAGAGATAAAAATGTAATTGGAACAAAATGGGTATTTAGAAACAAACTTGATGGAGATGGTAAGGTTGTCAGAAATAAAGAAAAACTAGTGTGTAAGGGATATTCTCAAAAGGAAGGATTTGATTACAATGAAACCTTTGCACCGGTAGCTAGAATTGAGGCAAGTAGATTATTCTTGGCTTTTGCAGCTCACAAGAACTACAAAGTTTATCAAATGGATATTAAATGTGCATTCTTGAATGGAGATCTTGAAGAAGAAGTCTATATTGAACAACCTAATGGATTTTCTTTGACAGATGACAATGATATGGTTTGTAGGTTAAGAAAAGCTCTGTATGGATTGAAACAATCCCCACGAGCTTGGTATGCAAGGTTGGATAAGTATCTTTTAAAGATTGGTTTTACTAAAGGAAATGCAGACAACAATTTATATTACAAAATAACTAATGATGATATCTTGATTATAGAAGTATTCGTTGATGATATAATTTTTGGAGGAGAAGATGGATTATGTAAGGAATTTTCTATTAAAATGTAGCAAGAATTTGAAATGTCTATGATTGGAGAAATAAAAATCTTTTTAGGATTGCAGATTTCACAGACTGACAAAGGTATATTTTTTAGTCAATCCAAGTACTTGAAAGAGTTACTAAAGAAATTTGGGATGGAGAACTCTAAACCGGTAAGCACACCTATGACTACAAATGATAAATTATCTCAAAGGGATGAATCTACACTTATTAATCCAACTAGATACAAATATATGATAGGAGGTTTACTGTATTTGACACAAATCAGACCTAATATTATGAATGCAGTATGCATTGTTTCTAGATTTCAAATTAATCCTAGAGAAAATCATGAATCATCAGTGAAACAGATTTTTCGGTACTTACAAGGCACTATAAATCTTGGATTATGGTATCCTAGAAATGAAAATTTTGATCTATGTGCATACACAGATGCAAATTGGGCAGGAGATGTGGATGATAGAAAAAGCACCATTGGCAGAGCATTCTTTCTTGGAAAGAGATTAGTTTCTTGGTTGAGTAAGCAACAAAGTTGTACATTTTTATCAATAGCAGAATCAAAATATGTTGCAGTTGCAACTAACTGTACACAAGTACTATGGCTTAAGCAAATGTTGAAAGATATAAAGGTAAAATGCAAGGAACCTATTACTATATATTGTGATAACACTGCAGCAATTGATATATCTAAGAATTCAATATTACATTCTAAAACAAAACATGTTTCTATCAAATTGAATTTTCTAAGGGAAAAAGTTGAAAAAAAAGAGATAAAACTAGTTTATGTGAATACTAAAGAACAACTTGCAAATATTTTCACAAAACCTTTACCTAAGGAGACTTTTGAATATCTCAGAGATCAGCTTGGAGTCATACCACCACCGGTAGAGACTTAGACAGTTGATGATTGTCATCAACCGACAGAATTTACAGAGAAATCTTTTACTCTGGTCTTTGATGAGGAAGCTACTTCTCAGGGGGAGTAGTTGGTATATTGAATTGATTGGTATTTTGTATATGAACTTGGTATTATTATAACTTTGGCATTTGATGTCAAAGGGGGAGAGATATCTATGGAAAAACACATTATCTTTTAATGAGAGATTGGTATTGAAGAACTTTTGGATAACACATGTTGTTCCCAGGGGAGAGATTGTTGTTTAGGAGAGATTGTTGGTTTTTGGTATTTGGCATTTCTATTTTGGCACTTTGATGGTTTTTCCATCTTGTGTTGCCATCAATGCCAAAGGGGGAGATTGTTGGTATTTTGCTATGGTTTTGTCATTGATGTCAACACCTACTAAAACACTAGCACTTTGGAGATCCAACAACATTCACCGGCAAGCAAGTAACTATTGCACAGTTACTGGTATATGGTTCACCGGTAGGATATAATGATCACTGACACTTGGAATGATATGGAAGACACTTGGTAATGTTGAAGACATCATGTGGACACTTTGTTTTGAAGAATTAATCATTGGTATATTCATATTTGCATATTTGCTTTCACCAGCAAATAGGTCCAGGGTTACCTAGGGTTACACCGACAGGTTTATCTTTTCCAGATCAACATGGCATGCTATGTAGATGATTAATTATTGTTGTAAATTCTTTAAGCCGACATGTTTAATCGGTAATTGCATCAGATATTATATTGTTTGTAAAATATTTTTATTGTAATATCTTGTAGAGTCGACCTACTAAAATTGGTCTTAGGTTATGGTATAAATGTAAGATCTTATTTGTAAGATCGAAGGTGGAATGTGAAAAAGAATTGTGAGAAGGTATATGCGAGATTAAGAAGAGCTATACACAAAGACATCATTTGAAGGTGAAGCTAGGTTTTTGTAGAATCATATCAACATTACACCAATACTGAATCCAGCATACGAAGATGCTATTTTGTGCAGTACATTCTTATTGGATTTAACCATCCAACTATAGTCAGTGTGACTCCCATTTTGTGATTGAGCAGTGAGCTCTAGGCTGTTGGCCTTCCTGCATGTGCAGACCCCATTTATGTACACTTACTATCTGTAGTAGTATCATCTAATTGTGGGTAAGGTTTCCCACCGTGGTTTTTCCGCTTATAGGGTTTCCACGTATAAATATTGGTGTCATGTGTTGTGGATGACTTTATGTTTATGTTTCATGCATTGATCTTTATCGGTATAGCAATTAACTGTTAACACTGTCTACCGACATACTTAACTGGTTTACTGGTATTAAGAATTAAGCTGGTTAAGTTGTTTTTGGTTTGAATTTATTTGACAACTGATTCACCCCCCCTCTCAGTTGTCTTTGGGACCTAACATTTAGAACATTCTAATATTTTTGAACCATGGATGTATAATTTCATCATGCTCATAAGGTAGCCTCAACACATCTCTTGGGGCAAAATCATTAGTGATACCCTTTGTGAACAACTTGTAGCAGTTCCTTCCACTATGACATTCTACATGAACTCATATTTGGTGTATATAGTAGCATCACTCAAACACTTCCCTGGTCTTTCTACAAAGGGTGATCACTCGCTTATACCAGTGTGGGATTACTATGACCAATTGCCTTTGAGACCCAACAGATTGCACTTTAGGAGGGTCCAAAATGTCTTTTTTGGTCATTATATGCGCCTATTTGATAAGACATTGAAAAATACAAAAGTGTCAGATGCCACTTGGGAGAAGGTGAATGAATATGGTTGCTTATTCCTTTAATTCCCAACTTTCACTTACATGAAAGTTGGATGTTATAGAGGTCAACCATATATGCTTCCTAGATATCCAACTGATAAGATCATTCTTATGGAGTTGGGAAGAGAAATCATGGTTATTCATGCACATCAATCTGTTAAGCATAAGGTTGGAATGGAAATTTCTACAAATAACCCATTGAAAATTGGCCATTATTTCCTCATTATATCCACCAAATGCAAGGCCATGGAGATCAAAATACAGGAAATAAAACTCAAAAGGTTCAAACAAAGAGTAGATTTTGATTACTAAGGCATGAAGGAGAAGATAAAAAAGTCATTCACGCATGTGCATCAGATAGAAGACATTTGGGTTGATCTCTGTACAGAAAAGGAGGTTCGTAAAATGGATTATTGTAGACTCACTCTTGAGCAAATTGTTGACCTAAACTTGGTAAACATTCCTGAAGGAATGATTGATGATGGAGAGATAGGTTATCCTAAATATGTTGAAAAGAGAGTTGATGGAGAACCACTTCCATCAATTCAATGATCACATAAGGAATGCACTTCCATTCATGATAGATTTCAGCCTATCTTAGCTAACACCAATACTTGGCTCAAGGGTAATGGTGTTAGACTCATCAAGATCAAGGTTGGAAACGAAGATGATTCTAAAGGACCTGTTGGACTCAAGTCTGAAATCAAAGTAGACAACAAGGAAGGTGCAACATATTCAAGAACAAGAATCAAGTTGAAGGTTATCAGAGCAATGTTACTTCCTCCTGAAGAAGTGACAGTTCAAGGGAAAGAAAAGCCTTAGCTTCATATTCATGTAATTGATGTTGAATATCTAGAGGATGAACTACAATCAGATAATGCTCTCGAGTCACCCATTTCAGAGTCACCTCATGAAGTCCCCCTTAGATTCCTTTAGAATTACCTATGTCTTCTCTTGACATGAATCTGGATGCTTTTCCACTATTCATATTTTTCTTGTTTCAGTGGGTGAATCTCCTCAAAGAGTCATTCTGATTTCAGCAGCAGAGCCATCTCATGATCATCCTCAAGAGAATTTGATGAATATCTTTGAGGATAATCCTGCATATGCTCCTTTGTCAGAGATTAATACTTATGCTTCTAGTTTTAATGAGTTCATGATGCAATCATCAGGACCTTTGGTTAATGAGAAATCTATAGTTGTTGTTCAAATAGTAACTTCTCCCAGGATGACGACTGATGTTCAAACAGAAATTGCTTCTCCCTCACTTTCATTCATTGCTCAAGGAGAATTGATGGCTTTACCTTCATGGCTTAGTTAGTTTACACCTAAAATAAAGAATCCAAAAATATCTCTAGACATCTTTGACTTCCAGCATCTCAAGCAATCAAACCCCAAGGTTTCCAAAAGGGCTAAGATGATTTCAAGGGTAACAGTTGATAGTAACAGGATGAAGATGGTTGAAATTGTTGAGCCAATTGTAGACAAGCCACAAGAAGAGATATGAGTTGTTGATTACAAGATCACAAGGGTGGAGTTGGGAAAAAAAATGCATGAAGTGGTCAAACATGATAGTCAACATTTTGTAGCCTCATTGGTGCAGCGGTATGATGAACTTCTAGCAAAGAAAGATAAGCTAGAAGAGGAAAATGTGCAACTTGTTGCCGCAATTCAAAATATTACCAAGTCTTCTAATGAAGGGGATTGATGCAGAGCCCTCCTTGTAACCCACCAAAAACCTCAAAATGTATGACACTGACCCCTCAAAACAATAATGGGATCCTATCAAGGCAAGGCTCTACAAAATTAGTTCAATCTTCTCACCATCTTCAAGACTCATGCCTACTCAATCAGGGGTATCTTGCTACAACACACTCCATGATACCTCCAAGGGTTACAAATCATTTTCATACTGGTTTTGGGTCAAACAAGACTCCCCAAGTTTAGACAAAGTAGCGATTGTAAGGATTCATGCCCATTCCTTAAGAAACCTACCCAATTAGGCCTAGTTGCTTGTAGCCCTATTTAGCGGGTAAAGGGGCCTTAGGTTAAAATTTTCCCAAACACCCTAGAAAAAATATTATGGATTCAAGTACCCTTTTGGAAGTTACAAAAATCCCCAAAAGGAAGGTTCAGGGTCTTATGAAAAAAGGTCTGAGCCGGTAGGATGTTGACTATCCTAAACGGTTAACTAGGCCTCTTTTGTGAAGCACCTATATTTAGATGAATGAACCAGCCAATTAAAATCCCATGGGAATGTAGGGAATCATAATCCATAAGGGATTCTAGGGTTACATGCCTAGAATCATCACCATTTGCACTTAAGGGTAATTTTCTTGTTTAAGGTCTAGGTAGCCACATAGAGATGTCTACCTAGGATCGCTCCAAACATACCTCTCCCTTGCTCCTCCTGCAAAACACTCTTGTAATCATAGAATAAACTAACCATACTCACCTTTTACCAAATCCCATGGGTCTCAAATTGATAAAGTGCAAGATATGGCAATGGAGGAGGAAAAACCCAAGGTAAACTCTGGTTTTCCGGGCAACTTACAGTAAAAGTTGAATATCGGGAGAAACACACACAACTAGGAATTAAAATAAAATCCAAAACAAAGTGAAATATTCTCTCCAACCAATTCACATAATTGGGAATGGATCCCAATCCATACAGTATTGTACCATGGACCAAAACTCCAAAATTGTAGGGAAAAACTCAGAATTCTATTAGTTAGTTGGCATCAAAACTTTTCTCTGTACAATCACTCCTTGGGAATTAGATCCACAAGGTGTATAAACTACCTCAAAAATTATCTCAACCTAAAATCAAGAGGTTAGAGCCGTTGGAGGAGTTTCAAATTAACAAAATGCAAAAAGTGCATAAAAGTTGCTCATGACAACTTTTGACAACTTTTGCAAAAGTTGTCAAAATGTCATCTTTCACCTCCTAATGCCTTGGGTCAAGTATAACCCCTCCTAAAACATCTTAAAAAAACTAAAACCAACACATTTGACCCCCTATTGTCCAATAGTGCCAATTGGCTCATAGAAATGCCAAAATAGGAGTTTGGCTCACAAGATGGGGTTCATTATTACAAACACATAATGTATGATTGAAAACCTATGCAAAACATTCTAAAGACATATTTAATGTCTTAGTCTCCCTCCTCAGAGTCTGACTTATCATCTTGATGGGTTTGATGGGGTGCTCTTGCACCAGGGACAATCCTTCAAATTCATCAAATGCAAAAGAATTAGTCGAAGGAGTTGAAAGAGTTGCTCAAAAGGCACAAGCACTAAATTCTTGGGTAAATAAGCTTCATGATTTATGTACTCAAGTATTGAGAGATGTGTACCAAATGATTATCAATTTGGAGACCATTGAAGAAAAATTAAACTAGGCTTCTGATGTTTTCAAACAGAACCAGGAAAGGGTTGAAGGCAATTTGACGGTTTGGCACAAGATGCCTCCAGAAAAGTTGAATGTTCTCCAAGAACATGACATTATTCCTTCCAGAGTCATGTACCTAGAATTTTTAGAACTTTTGGAGAAAAGAATTCTTGTTCTCAAGTCACTCATTGAGGATATTGATGATGCCATGAAATTACACACTGAAGTGTTGCGAGATGTTGTTTCCTGTTGTGAGAAAGCCTCTTGTAATGTTATGGATCAGAATGAGAAATTATTGCCAGAAACAGATGAAGATTCACCATGAATGGAGTAATGAATAATTTTTCAGTTGTATCAATTCAAGCTTTGGTGAAATACCAAATTGCAAGAAATCCAGTCTTCTCTTGAGAAGAACAACATCACAATCCTTCGTTGCAGTGATGTTGTTGTGAAAACCATGATCATTGTGAAGAATACTCACGAACCGAATCTTGATAAACTGCAAATGATCTTCTAGAAGGTTGAAGGGTTCATGGCCAAACATGTTGTAACATAAGTGTTTTTCAACACTTAGTTGTAGTCTCAAAATTGTAATTTTAGTATTGTAGTTTCCTTGTTGACAAGATTACTTGTAAAAGCAATTTTGTAAATTGCAAGGTAAGTCATTACTTGCTTTTTTTTAATTACAAATTGGTTGATTACAAGTCAAATTAGAATAGGACTTGTAATTTTTTATAAGTCTTAGTAGTTGAATAAGTCATGGTGGTTGAGAGAATTTCTCAAGTTAGTTGAGATCCTCCCACCTTTTTCTCAAGACTCCTCTCCTATAAATACTTGAGGGGGTCTATTGTAATTGGGATGTTTGGAAAAGCAAGCAAGTAAACTCTGCTAAAATCTACAACAAGAAAGACTTTGTGTTTTTTATATGTAAATTGAAGTTGAAAGAAATAGAAGAAGATTGCTCAAGAATTGAGACTTTGTGCTAAATATCTTGAGCTTATGTTCAATATTATCTTTCTTTTTATTGTTTCTATAAGAGCTTAAACAAATTTGATTTGCAGACTTTGTGTTACAAGTATTGGAGATTAATATCAGTTAGCGTAGATATTATGTTGAGAGAAGTTGTAGGACTTTATGTCTACACTTTTTCTTGAGAGAAAGTAGAAATAGATTTTGTAATAAGAAATAGTTGGGAGAATTTGAGCTCACACTGGTTCTTGTTGTTTTATATAGAGAAGATTAAGATATTTCAAACTTTGTGTTGCCATACTTTGTTCTTGTTATCATCAATATAGAAAAGGGTAGATAGGATTTCACATATTGAAGACTATGAGCTTGATATGTTTGTCCCGTCCCAGAAGAAATGATAAAAGTCTTTGTGCTTTCAGGAAACTTAATTTAATTTCTCTCACTTTGTTTTATAAGTTGTTGTTGTTGTTATTTTTAATTGCTATCACTTTTTTGTGAAGAGAAATGGATATAGTTTTTCTTGAAGGAAGAAGAAAAAATTGTTGTCTCATCCATTTTTAGTTTAAGAATAGTTTATAGGTAGGGGGAGACTTCCCTTAGTTAGGAGAGTATCATACTCACATGTGGTGGCTGAAACCACAATTTTGTACATTCCCTAGGTGTACACAAATTTTAACCAACAATATTTATGTTTCATCTTCTACTAAGATTAATGAAGCAGCCGCATTACTAAATTGTATCTACATAAATACAAGTAATTTTTTTTTTCAAAAATGCAAACCACCTTACCATGAGGTTCAACACCAAAATGAACCTATCATTATCATTATTGGAATAAATCTATTGGCATTAAGTATATCCTAGTTGACAATGTTTTTGGTCTCAACATATGTGGTGTAGATCTTTTAAACCATATCAATGTTGACACCTCTTGCATTTCTCTTACAAAACTCTTCATCAAAGGTTTTGATAATATTAGTTTCCAAAATCTAAGAACCATCATGTTGCCTATTGATTTAAGCCATGTTACATTACTTGCACTAATTCATGTGATCCTAGGAACCCTCCCATATAAGCTTCTCTTAGGTATACCATGTCTTAATGCTATGGGTGCACTCTATCTACCCTCCGTGAATATTTCAAGTTTGTGTATAATAAAAAAGAATTATCAATTGATGTTGATCCAAACCCTAGACATAATATTATCAAGAAATAAATATTCATCACTCTCCTACACCATTTTCTCAAAATTGTATTCTGTCTTCACCTATTGTAGATGATGATGTGCCTGTTCATTCTTCTCCTTCTAATGTGTGTCTTGGTGATGACTAGGTATCCATAGAATTTACTTATTTTCTAAGAGAGTTTAAATTTGTTCTCTCTTACTTTGACATCCTTGATATACATTCTACATCTTCTATGTCACAACTTTTTAATCAATGTAATGATAAATTTATCTTCTTATGAAACTTGTGAGTATAAAACACATACTAACTATGTCATTGATGGGAAACCTCCTTGTTTAGAGTTGGAATCTCATTATGTACTTGGTTTCAAAATGTTGTCAAAAAGTGGATATAAAGGTAATGAAATGGTACATAGGGAGTAAGGTATCAAGATCCCTTTAGAGCCTACACAACATCTCTCTATAGCAAGTATTGGTTATAGACATCCTCACCCTTCCAGATCTTTGTATCACAACTTTATTTGCATAGCCATTATTTTTGTATCTTATTTTTTTATATCAATGATGTGTCTTAATTTAATCACACGAAGTTTTGATTAACATATGCTAGCTCTAGTTACATCTTCTCTATTGAAGACGATCTAGCTAAATTTATTGGTGTATATGTTCTAATGTCTTCATGTAGTGCCCCGCCAGGAATCCCAAAGGAAATACCACAACTAAGGGTGAAATAATTTTTATTTTTTTAAAGTATAAATCATATTAAGTGCATTAATTACTACATTGCACAATAATAACACAATCGAAAGACTTACACAAGAATTCCTAAAGGGTTACCAACGAAGAATAAAACTAAAAGTTAAATTCTAGAATTATGATTAATCCAATTTAACCATCAATTCCTCAAAGAACATAATAAGTCATATGCAATTATAGATTACTCCATTTAAAGATTGAAAGAATACAACATAATTATTTTCTTAAATCAAGCATTTACAATAATCATAAATAAAGCTAATAAATAACATCCAAATCTAAGGATTACATTGACCATAAATACATGGCTTCCCATAATACATTCAGAGTTAACCACCTAACCAAATTACAAGGTTACATAAGTTCATTGATACAAATGAACACATAGGTCTCCAAAGAATAATAATCTCCAACATGAGATAGAGCATGAGTCATGAACCATAGGAACAACTGTGAAGCCAATCCTCGCCTAAAGGTATGAACAAGAACATTTGATGGGAAGTGGCACTACCACCCGGTCATGTAATCCCAAAATGGAACCACCCCACCATGCTAGGAGATAGCAGAGGACCCTCAAGCAAGAATAAACAAGACATGGATGATAGAACAAATGACTCCATGGTAGTACAATACGACTCCACAATATTCCAGGTGACTCCACATCACAATACTCAAGTGACTCAACATCACAATACTCAAGTGACCCTAAAGAGAGAGTGTCATCGCATAGCTTAAGATGGTTACCCTGGTAGGCCTCCATAGGTCCTGCCCCCCACCCTGGATTATCCTGTTTACCTTTCCCGAACCTCTGGCTCCATCTAAGTCTCATGCAGACCCTACCAACCCTTCATGAAGACAAGGTGGTCAGTTTGCCATTCCAGGCCTTCCCACTACATCTTGAGCCTATACGAGCACTCAACCATGCGCGGGGTACAATATCTTATATAATGTTATAAACTACCCACCTCCTAATCAACTATTAGGTTATCACTTATTAACTGACTTTTGAGGGGTTATCCTACCATCCACTTCGGGCATGGCCCCCACTTGAAAGCCATTCTCTCAAAGGACACTAAACAAACATGGTCACTCCACGAGGACCCTATGGTGAATCAGATAGCCATAACACCACTATCCAAATACAAGTGGCCAAAACAAAGACATACTAACTCTTGGTTAACCATAAGAAAAAAAACTACATGGTTAAGGCAATGAGGTCATCATACATCACTTGGTCAAAAGACACAAAATACACCACAATAGGACGACTGAATCATAGACAAGAAATAACCACCAATAATACTATTTGCAAGGAAAGCTAATTTCACTAAGTCTGCACTCAGACAATCTTTGAGAAAACAACATCATAAACACTTGCACATCCATTGGTCAAAAATTAAATAAAACACCCTTCTTTTAATGCATCATTCAAAAACGTCATTCATTCCTATATAATTTCTAATTCAAAATTCCAACAAAGTAGTAAAATCCATATTAATTATTTAACCAAATAAAAATATGAATTACATAAAAACATATTATACATTTCCACATTAAATCTAACCAAGCCTCGATAAAAATAAATCCATATTTACATATATATATATATATATATATATAACTTTAATAAACTAAGATTTTAAACTAACATATAAAATTTAATATTAAAACTAACATTTAAAAATTTCATTGCATTTAATAAAAATTTAATGGCACATTAAAAATGCACCGCGAAGGGTAAAAGGGCACGCGATGGGCAAGGCCCTACCCGCGGGTAGTGTTGTTGCCAGTAGCAGCAGACACTACCTATGAGTAGTGTTGTTACCGCCGGTAGCAGCCACTACCGACCGATAGTGCTGCTACTCGCATAGCAGTCACTACCGATTGGTAGTGTTGCTAACCGCATAGTAGTCACTACCGACTGGTAGTGCTGCTACCGCGATAGCAAGCCACTACCATCCCACGTGATGGGATTAGCCCGCCATGTGGGCTAGGTTAGATTTATTTTATAATTTTTTTTTTTTAAGAACAATTTAATATAACATTAAATCATTCATGTTCATCATTTTCACGGGAGCACATTCAATGCCAGAATTCAGAAATAAGAAAGGATATTCTTCAATTAGGTAAATGGTAAATTAATAACACACAAGAGCCCCAATTATATACAAATTTTGGGAAACATTAGAAGAATTCAAAAGATAGGAGAAGGATTTAGATAAATTTCTTCACTTCCATTACACATGAAGAATTTCTTGTATCTTGCAAGAAGCAAATAACCAATTCTTGCCAACATAAACCCCAAATCTTGGGCAAATAGAAACTAGAAAACACACAAAAAACTAAATCTATTTCTTTCTATACCAAATAGAAGAGATAATCCAAGAACTAGATTTTGCAAGAACTAATAACAAACATCAAACAGAAAGATGAACCATTTCCTTCCCATATGCACACATTTGATATGAATTCAAAAAAATCATCAATAATAGACACTTTTTCTTCAATCCAACATTCAACAAGAATCTACAAAGAGATTTTTCAATTTTCAAATACACAGGAAGCAACTAAAACATTCAAAATTAAATTGCAAAACAAGAAGAGATTATCCAACCTTCAAAGCAAACTAGGAAGCAAATTGAGGAAGAGTTCCAATCTTGCCAACCAAATCCAAATCCAAGTTGCTCCTCCAATATGGTTTTCCAAAATTTTCATTCAAAAATATGCCTCCCCTCTTCCCGTGAACTCCCAGGAATATATGGGAAAAATATATTTCAACCTAAACTTTCTAGGTTAAAAATTTTCTCCACCAATCAGAATAAACTATTTAAAAAGTATAAGCAGTCAGATTTACCTTTTTCCATAAACAATTCTTTTCCAACAAAATAAAATACAAAAGTTAAATGGAAAGGTAAAAGGGAATAGATTTTATTTTTATTTTATTTCATTTCTATTTTCATAATACTTTCTTTCAACATAAGCATTTAACATTTAAATGGCAAGGCATCCACTTATTTCTTTTCACAATATATTAATACAACTTTAATACAATAAAATAAGCCAATTTAACCATTTAATTCTAGCAACTCATTTATTTAATTAAATCAATAGGCTCAAGAGCATAATAATTAACTAATTATGCCAACACAAAAATAGCATCATTAACTCAATTAAATAACTATTTAAATAAATAGAAACACACAAAACAAGGAATGCTCAAACAATGACTCACAAGATGAAGATACTAAAGCACTCCGACTCACGTACTGGTCAAACGAAAAAATACGACCGACTGACAACACTCACACGAGTTTGACTATAGTTCAAGTTAGGGTCCAACAACTATCTCCTCCACTCTCATCAAACACATAAGGCACGCTCAAACCCATGAAACTAGGTGGAGTCGATACCCCGTACCTACCCGATACTTGTACCTGCAATGTCCTGCATCAATGAACCACACATGCATATGGACAAGTATATAAACAGACACAACACACACACCAATGAAGGAGAATCATGACGTTCCTTGTCTCACCGGAGTGAGTGAAGGAAAATCATCCCCTCGCATCCCATACACTTGCAAACATGCAACATATAAATAACACATCGCACCTATAAGGTAAAAGTGTCAGTCCATGATAATGATCCATAAAAATAACATTAATCATAAGCACTGAGATACTGCATGAAAGCATGAAATAACATCACATAAAGCCTGAATCATATACAATAATGTATGCACTGAACAGTCAACTGAAGTCAAACATAAGTACAAAAAGGGTTTGATCGAGGAGGGGTACTACACTTCATATCATGATCATCTTACCCTATTGTCTTAATGCACATGCATACTATGGAAAATCCACTATTCTATCTAATGATCCACTTCTTTCTCTTGAGATTCATGTTGATATTCCAACCATTCCTAAAAATAAAGACCATAGTATCCTTCTAATTGTAGATACAATTGATGTTTCCATTGATCCCTATTATTTTTAAAACATCTTCACATCAACAACTCTTGCATGAATTTCTATACATTTTTTTGGAAACATGAAGATGTGCCAAACATTTATTTTAAGGTTGTGGTTCATAACATTTTAATATTACTTGATAAACAACACATAAAATAAAAACATTTGCAAAATGTATCCTAATGTGGTCCTAATTGTCAAAGATGAGATTGAAAATATTTTACAAGTTATTGTCATCCACCCTATGGACTATTCACCTTAAATTTTTATTATTGTGCTTGTTACTAAACTACTTTTGTGATCTTAATAAAGATTCTTTCAAATATGATTTTCCATTTCTTAGCATTGATATGATTGTTGAAGTGACTACAAACCATGAACTTCTTTTATGGATGACTTCTTTGTTTAAAACTAGATTCTTATCAATCCTCTTGTGCAAATACAAAATCATCTTTATGATATTGTGGGTAACATTTTGTTGTGTGGTAATTACCTTTGATTTATAGAATGCTAGTGCAACTTACCAATGATCCATGGCCTTGATATTTCATAATTTCATTTTCAACATCCTCAAATGAGCATGTTGATGAAATTTTTGTACAATGTGTCTTGCACCAAGGTCATGTACATGATATTTGTCTTATTTTCAAATTTATTTGTTAACATAATATGTGCTTAAATCCTCATAAGTGTGTCTTTGGTGTAGATAGTGGAAACGTTATAGGATGTATTCTCTCATTGTGGCATCAAGGTTGACATAAAAACATTGTTGTTATAGTGACCATTTCACCACCTAAAAAATTTCTCTACTCCATAGTCTTTAGGAAAAAATAGAGGCTACCCATCAATTTATTATAAAATTGGCAAATCATACTCTCCCCTTTACTCATCTTCTTAAAAAGGATGTTCATTTTTCTTGGAAAAAGGATTATGAAAAGGCTTTAGATGATCTAAAAATCAACTTGGAAAATCCTCCCATTTTAATGCTTTCTATTTTCTACTTTGTCTCATGTTGTGGCCACTCTTTTGACCCAAAATAATGACATATGCAAGGAATACAATGTCTAGTATAGCAGTCGTACCTTTCTTGATTGTGAGAATCATTACACTACCCTTGATAAGAAATGTCTTCCCTTAGTGTTTTCTATGTATAAAATGGAAACACATTTTTGTAAAATTTAATCCTTTGAACCATCTCTTCTCTTGAATCGATTCATTAAAATGTCTATCTAAATGGGGTGCTTCTTTTGGTTCAATTCAACTTGACATTCATTTCTCAAAAATATATCAAGGGACTAGTTGTATTTGATCATTTGGTTAAAAATCCTCCTTTTTTTAATCTTGATGATTTTCCTAATAACCTATCATTTTTATCAATATCGATCATCCTTGGTAACTATTTTTTAATGGGTCAATGTGTTGAATTAGCTCCATAGTTGGTGATGTCTCGGTCTCTCCTTTAGGAAAGTTGATTCCACTTTCTTTATGTCCTAGCTTGCACAAATAACATCATATAGTATAAAGCCCTTATCATCAACTTGTTACAAAATTTCTTAACATTAAATCTATTTATATTTATTGCGACTCTCAACTGTTCATAAGACAATTCAATAGTTTGTATCAAGCTGAAAGAAAAGCTTACCTAATATTTTAACCTTTGTTTATCCCACCTAAATTTTAAAATTTTAATTACCCTTGAAAAGGCCCATTTTGGTCCCTGTGGAGGTCATTTTCATGGAAGACCATTAGTTCAAAAACGTATTTGATCTAGTAACCAAGCTTCTTCTCAATTATGGGATTTTTTGTGGACTAATGGATCTGACCATCATGGTTTTCACAGAGTTGCCTAGGATTTTTTTTGTCTCCCATGTGAATCTAGAGGGCTTGGCCTTTTATCTACCCAAAAACAAGGTGTTTCTTTGTGTGTCAAATGGGTTCTCAGAGCTATTTTTGGCAATGAAGCCTAGAAAATCTTGTTTCAACATTGTATTTCCTCGGGGCACCCAGTCAATAGACCAGCCTGGAAGGGGATTGGTTTTCAAACCCTTCTTGTTATGAAAGATTCTGAGCACATTCAGGGCACTTTTTTTGCCAAAAATATTTGGCGAGCCTAGGAATCTATTAAGCCTTGGCTTTGTTGGGATGATTCAAGTTTTCATGATAGTCTTTCTTCCAACTAGCACAATATTTGGTGGTCACCTCTCATACAGGTCGAGGGGCTCCCTCTTGCCCGTATTCCTAGAATTCATGCTCTGTGTTTTCACAAACATGACATTTGTACTCAAGATTTTTTTCTCATGCCACAATGAATATCCACTCTTGGGAGGATTTGTAGACCCAATTTCGCCTCACTTGACCAGATCAACAAACATTTGAGCTTGTGATATCTTCTCTGCCTCTGAATATGCTACACAAGCTTGGTATTCTTTTTGTGAGGCCTTGGTGGAAAGATTGGCATTGGTTTCCCAACACCACTTTCTGTAATTATAAACCCAAGATGGGTTATCATTGGCTCATGCCCCATCTTAGATGGCACTTGCAGTCTTTGCAGACCACATTGAGTCACAAATTTCTTATTCTCCGATTTGTCATTGCTAAGCCTAAAGTGGCTCATTTTTCCTAGTGTATTCTTTTCAAGTCTTGCCTTTGGGTTCTCATCTCAGGCATATGGGTGTGCTAGAACCTCGTTGTCCCTTTTGTGGGTTGCCTGAGACCTTGATGCATCTCTTCTAGTTTTGCAAAAGAGCTCAACAGTTGTGGACATGGATACATGATTTTATTAGGCCCTTCTCTTAGCATATGGTTTTGTTGGGAGATTCCCCTCAGATCCCTTTCAAATTCACTTAGATATGGCATGCTTTTAAGATGGAAATCCTCTTCAGTCAATGGAAAGATAAAAATGTTGTTTTATTTTCTCACAACCCTCTTGATATTCATGTTTCTTTGTATGCTAAAGCTTGTATATACAATAATGCGATGTTACAGATTCAAGTGCAAGCAAATAAATTGGCTCTTGAAGTGGCTCACTTGCAAGTGCTACTTGATCATGGGGGTAATACCCCTTGTACAGTTGCCAAGATTCTGCCAGATCTTTCTACCTCCGACAACCATTCTCTAGTCCATGGTCATTGGCATGGTCACAACTCTTCCACCAGCAGCTCTCGCACACCTCGCTCTCAAGCTCCTCACCATCATTCTAGCAGAGGGAGAGATTTTTTGTGTCACTGCTCAACCTCTCCACCTCAAGGCGGCTCTTCCTCTGGGTGGCCTGTGGGTGGTGGTGCTTCTTTGGCTCTGAGTGGTTTAGGTTGGCCAGATTTTGGGTGGCCTAGTTCTTCTAAAGGGTTTCCCTGGTTTGTTCTGGCTATTTCTTCGGTGAGGGAAGATAAAGATGAAAAATAAGAGGATGTTGAGGATGGGTGGTCTCTTATAGACTCCCCCCCCCCTCCCTGACCCTGTTGACGTATGGGGTAAAAAAGATGACATGGATCTGCCTCCTCCTTTTGCTGCTAGTCCTCTAGCTGCTTAGGCTTTTGTGTTGTTTCCATATTTTTGGGCTCTACGCTTGTTTTGAGTAGCCTTTCTTGGTTGTTTCTAGGCTCTACCCATGTGACTCTCAGGGAGTGACTTTTTCCTCCCACTTCTTTTGTGAATAGTGTACTCTCTTATACGTATTTAAAAGAAATGCCTATTCATAAAAAAAATAACATATTTGAATGAGATACTATTGGAAAATAATGCATCAAGACTCCTTTGCCTTTATCAACAAATGCCCTTAATGATAACATAGTAGTCTAATCCACACCCTAGCACAAGAGCTTCAAGATAAAACATACCCATAGCCATTTTCTATTTAGGGATTGGATTTAACTTAAAATCATTCACCATAACCTTCCTTTCAATTCATGACTATTGAAGCAATCTAGGAATTCTTACTCGATAACATAATTTATTAATTTGTACTTTTTTTTCCTTTTTTTTATAGTGGTAAGTTATTTAAGATCAAAGATGTAAAATAATTCCTTGAAAATTTTCACATTCAACAACACTTCTCCCCACCATATTACTCTCATTATAATGGTCACTCTAGTGCAAAAGATAATCAAGCAAATCCTCCATTATATAATTAATAAACATGTGAAGGATTCACATACACAACTTATGCATTATTGACCTATCAATGGATGTTGATATCTCCATTGGTATGACTTCATATAATCTCTTCTATGGCACTAATCCCATCATGCCATTAAAGGTTGATATTCCATACTTGCATGTGTCCCTTCAAGGGCTTATTGATGACTATACATATCATAAATAGCATTTGCAATATCTTGAAATTTTTAATGAGCATCACATTAATGCTTTAGAGCATTTTCAAGCCTATTAAAATGCTCTCAATATGACTTACAATCATCATGTTTGTCCTTTTTTCTTTCAAAGTTAGTGACCTAGTCATCTATGATAACCAATGCAATGTAAATGCTCCAACTAGAACGAGAGGAAAATTTAATTATAATTGACCGATACCCTTCATTGTCACTTTTGTTTATGGTTCTAAGGCTTGTGGTTTTTTATATTATTGATGAAAAAACCCTTAACCAACTTGTAAACACTTCTCATATTTTTCATATTTATTCATAATTTATTATATTTGTATGTGGCATTTGTGCAACATGGTTCTACTTGAAAATTATCATTATTCATTGATGTTATTTTATCATGGGTGCAAATTTTTAAGTAATAATTGCAAAGGTATCATAAATTATAAATGAATGTAAGCTCTTCTTTAAAACATGATTCCTAAATTTTCTAGGTAATTCCTATGCATTCCCTATGTATGGATCCTTGTGGTTTCCCTCAACACAATATTACTGTATAGGGTTCTCTATAGTAATTTTCATAAAATTTGGAAATGCTACTATAGTTTATTCTTGTCTCTTATAGTGAATGAATCAATTTTTGTATATTAATTTATTAATTATGTATATTATTAAACAATTAACTTGATCAATTATTTGATTGTGTTTTATACGTTTAATTAAATAATTGTATTTACATACATAATATAATTAAGATATTATATGAGGGCTTTACTTAGTGAACCTAGGTTGTATCAAGTACATTCATGACATACTAAAGAATCCCCCTATTTTCAAAAAATATTGCCCTAAACACCTTTTGTGTCACCCACTCCCAATACAAAGCCCAGTTTATACCCCCCCACCTATTTTCACCAGATATTGTATTTTTCATAGCTCAAATTAAAAACCACCCTATTTTTACCAGATAGGCAATATATTGTCCCCTATTTCGAGGATATTAAACCCACCAATATGAATGCATGTGATATAATATTTCCTAGCTAGTGAAGCCCTCATGAAATATTTTAACATAGATTAGAACATCCCATAACATAGGCATATGCTGAAAATAAAACAAAATCTCAATATTTCAATAATATAGAAGCATAAGTACAAATTATCTACTACTACAAAAAAATATGGTGTGTAAATATATACAAATATTTACATCATGGTGGGGCATGTTGCTTGAACTCCCAGGTATTGGTGGATAATCTACTTATGGTGGTGATGGAAGTCTAACTAATACTATAGATTATGAGTAGGTACATGTTCCACTCCATTAGTCATCTCCTTTTCAAGTCACAACTCACCCTCCTGCAATGTCTCTATGTGATGTAACACAATATATTTTATATTTCTCATGATAGTATTTATCCTTGAGTGGTCTAGACTAGTTGCCCCTATTTCTTCTACTCTCCATAAATTAAATATAACTTGGTATAGTTGGCTTTGTAAGATCTTGCATGTAACCTTTGCACTCTTACCTCTCACCATTACTTAGTCTCTCTCTATTGTGAATTCCCTAACCTATGTACATGCCTAATATTGATCTACAATGAGGATATGACTTGTGTTTTGGCCTAATCCCATCTAATACCCATATCCTCATATGTTCTTGCATTTGCACAATAATATAGAGAATTTTCATGTGTCATATTGCATTTTATTGGGATCTGTAAATCAACCACACAACATACTTTTATTATATAATCGAGAAAATTTTATTTATGACTTGATCAATGCAGTCAAGTTACTCTCATTTGTGCACTACAAACACAAAACTAATTTCTAATTGATCTCACATTACCATAATAAGAAAAATAGTAAATATAACACGTAGCATTCTATAATAATCAAAATGCTATAACAATTATACATAACACTCACACTTGATTCCTTGATCTTCTAGTTAGAGTCTAATGGGACTTGTGAAGTTGTTTCCACTACTGTTTTTCTCTCTACTTTAGAGATATGTGTTACTTAACTCCCTTGGGTATAATTGGATCTTGGCCCTTGTGGTAACCACAACTATATTTGTGATCTAGGATTGTTCCCTATGCTTCTCATTTGTATTAGTCCAACTTCTCACTATTCACATAGCCTTCCTAGTCATGCCTCAACATACTCCTCTTTGAACTCCTTTGATCTCTCATTTGAGATATTTGTGTTTGTAAGTGCCATAGGATCTTTAGTAGGAACATTTTTGGGATAGAAATCCTTTGTTGTGATGTGTATCACCTTACTATACATTGTGTGATCACTTTGGCATCTTTTTCCTCTAAGATTAGTGGTGTATCTTAGACTTTATCATCATCATCATCACTCAACATGATGTGTGTGATGGTGGGTTGTAGGAGATCACTTGTCCTTATTGCACTGTGAGGTGAGAATAGATATTCCAACAAATCTATAGGGGTTTCATACACTTTATCAACCTACTTTCACACTCAACCATTATAGAGAGGTAGAATGATATGGTATAGGTGACATATGAGCCATCTATCTCTTTGCATTCATGCACTAGACAATTTTGACACAATAAGTATTTTTTAAATATAGATACCTAGTTCATTGTTAAGGAGGTTATATGAGGAGGGTTTAAATGTTTATGGATGGAGTGGAGAAATGGGGCCACACTCAACAAACCAAATGAAGGTTTTGTAGAAATCGGTCTCCTTTTTATTTTCTTTGGTATATATTTTAATTTTTTTACCTCCTTTTCAAAGAAACAAATGTCATAAAAATGGAGAAATTGGACCTTTAAACCTTCATTAATTGTCAATTTCCAACTTAGCATGGATACCTGGGGTATGTTGTCCTCATTATTTTAATTTTCAAAAATGTGACAACCCCTACAAATTTTTGCAAAAAATGTGTCATTTTTGTCTCCAAGGCATGTTTTACGAGGTGAAAACTCACATTTGTTAGTGTCAAATCATTGGGGGTGTCTTTTCCATCATTGTCCAAGTTTTGGTGAGTTTTGATCTTCTTTTTCCTAGCTTTTTGTGCAATTTCAGGTTTCAAAGTAGTCACTGCAGGTTGAAGATTTTACTCTAAGGAACGCTTCCCAAGGCAAAATTTTGCTTCTTTCTGGACTGGACTAATCTTCGGTCCATCCTCGATTCACGTTTCAAATTTTATCGCATTTTGAGTTCGTTTGCTATGTCTTTCCTTCAATTTCAGGTTTTTTCTTCCTAACTATAAGTGGGAAATTTTCCTTTGATTGCAAGTTTTAATTTTCTCTTGTTTTAGTGTTGTAGGGAAATTTTAAAACAATTACAAGTGCACTTTATTTAAAAATTGTCACTTGTAACTTACTTTTTATTTCCCCTCTTGCTTTTTATGTCTTTTAAGTCATTGTAGGATCTTTTTGGACAAATTGCAAGTGAATTTAAAATTATAAGTTTAAAAAGAACTTGTAATTTCTTTTAAAAGTTCCTACTTAAGTGATTTTAAGTTGTAATAGGGATTTTATTTCCCTATTACAAGTCTTTTTGATTTTTTTAAGTCTTTTATGTTTTATTTTTAATTGTAATGGGAATTTTATTTCCCTATTACAAGTTTTTAAGTTTTTATTTCTTTTAAGTTGTGCTTTTTAAACTTGTAATGGGGATTTTATTTCCCTATTACAAGTTGTTTTGTTATATCTTTTTGCTTTTTATTTTTGTGTTCTTCTTCCTTTAAAACCCGAATTTGCCCAAATGAAGGAAAAAATGATGTAATTTAAAACTTGTAAAGGGGTTTTAGAAACCCGAATGCATCTTTTCGAGGGCACATTTTACGTGGAGTTGGAAGGGAAGAACCCGACCTGCACATTTGTTCTCCCAAATCCATTTCTTGTGGCATTTCTCCACTAAATCCATCCTATATTCATGCAAAATCATTGGAAATCAATGTTTATTGTCATGTTTTTCACCAAAAATAGATTGGGCAAACATGTTTTGCATTTTTGTAGGCATTTTTAGAAACATTTTTGGAAGACGTCTTCGTTGGTTATTGCCACATTTTGGAGTATGAGAATCGCCTTCTTGCCACATTGCAAACACACCCTCCATTTATGAGTGTTTGAAGTCAAGCATACCTCTCCTTTTAAGTCATTTTTGTTGGAAGGGTTTGAAGGAAGAACCAATTTGGTATGTTGGTTGCAATCATAATGTGGTGGCTTCCTTACATATTTAAAGAGCATTTCAGTTTCTTTCAAGTCCATTTGCTTTGATCTATAGCATTTTCTCTTGCTTAGATTCCGAGTTTCTTCAAGATCTTCCCCAAATTGATAAGTTATTTGCAAAGAAATTTGTGAATGTGCAAGATTTTCCCCTTTTTCATTTTTAGTTTGTATTCGAGATTTCAAAACCCGATTACAAGTAGCTTTGGTTATGTTGTCCTTCCCTTTGGTAAAAAGAGTTAACCTTCTTTTTACAAAAAATATAATGTTGAGAATTTTTCCCATTTTCCAAGTTGCCAAGATGAGAATGTCCCTCTCCATATCTATCCATGGTCACATAAAGTTTGCCATTACCAAATGGTATCATTTCTCCCATTACAAGTCCACTTGCAACCGGAATTTTAAAACCCAACTGCAGTTGTATCTTCACTTGCAGTCAACATTCCAGAACCCGAAATTGGTCTGAAATGCACTCAAAAACACTTGAAAATGAGTCTCTAAGGTCCAATTACAAGTGCAAACTTGTAGTTACCCATTACACATATGAAGTATATGAAGTTTCATGTTTGCTCTTGATTTTCCACACATGTAATGCAGTTTTCATAACCTTAAATTCACTTGTGAGCCCATTTTTGCATCAATTTATCCCTTCCCTTATCAGTCCTATTTGCACACATGACCTACCAAATATATGGATTAAGGCATGGGCCTTATTTTGCAAGTAGATTCCAAGATTGGAGAAATAAAAACAACATGATGAAGCCACACAAGGAGATGGATAAGTGACATGAATGGTTGAGAGCATAGAATGCTTTCAAGACAGAGATAGGCTTCTTACTTCAGCCTTGCAAAGAACTTCCCTCCTGAGAAGTTAGTACTACCCCAAGCATGTGAAAGGTTGAAGTTTGTTGGTTAAAGACATAAATACTATCAAGGGTGCAAGTTCTTGTTCCAGTTCAAGATGTCATTTACCTCGATCATAGAGTATCTTGTAGCAGTATGAAGATTTTCAAAATAGAGGATGATGTAGTTAGAGTCATGTTTTAGGGACACATAGAATAATTTCAATTATGCATTTGTAATTTTTTTTTGACAAGTTACATGTAAGAAAACAACTTTGTAATTGCAAGTTAACTCATCACTTGCACTTTTGTAATTACATGTAAAGCAACTACAAGTTGAGTTCAATTAGGACTGTAGTTGGAATAAGTCATGGTGGTTGAGAGAATTTCTCAAGTTAGTTAGGATCCTCCCACCTTTTTCTCAAGGCTCCTCTCCTATAAATACTTGAGGGGGTCTATTGTAATTTTTAATCTTTTGGCAATGCAACAAAATTCTTTCAGTTTGTATGTGCACTCTAAGACTTTGAGATGTAAATCAGATTGCTTTCAATAAAAGAGGCAAGTTATGTTGAGACTTTGTGCCAGTTCAAGTTTTTATGTGATGACATTTTCTAGAGTTGATTGTGATTTTTGTTCTATTGTTCAAGAGAGATTTAAACTCAATCTTGCAGACTTTGAGCTACTAATTGTATTTAAAGTTATATGTTTGGTTTTTCAGATTTGGTCTTGCAGACTTTGAGCTTCTTCTCATATTTGAAGCTAGTGTGGAAATCTCAAGAAGGAAGACAACTTGTAGACTTTGAGTTGGTTCTATTTTTAAGACTTGTGCTTATAAGGTGAAATGCATCATGCAGTTAGACTTTGAGATGCTAAATACTATGATTGGTTACTAGAAAATCATTTTTAAAATATTGATAGGAGAATAGATAGTTGAAGACTTTAGATTTCTTTATTTTTTCCCATCCTAGGGAAGTGACGAAGTTCTTTGTGCCTTCATGGAAAATTTGCTCCCCTTATGTTCCAAAAATCCGACAAAAAAGTCTCATTTCTATATTGTTGTTATTTACTTTCAATTGTTATTACTTTTCTGTGAAGAGAAAAGAGTAAAGTTTTTCTTCAAAGAAGAAGAAAGATTGTTGTCCCACCCATATTAGATAAGCTTATTTTATAGACAGGGGGAGACTTCCCTAAATTAGGAGAGTATCATACTCACCCACTATAGATGAAACCACAATTTTGCATATCCCCCATGTTGGTATTTTGGCATTAAGTTGTCATTGATGTCAACTGGTTTGGCAAGGTCATCAGTGAGCAAGAAGGGGTGACCAATATGATGGCAATTCACATGAGAGTGAGCAAACAAAAGGAAGGCTACCGGTACCCATGACTTGGGTCATCTACCGGTAAATAAGGCTTACCAGTAAGGCATAAACCAGGATGAAGGCTACGTGTGTGTTAGCATGTTGATTGAAAACCAGTAGAGAAATAAACTGGTCTGGAGGATGGCTGCCTATTTTTGATGAAGAGGCAGAATGTTAAAATCATCACAAACCACCAAAGGTGAAGATGTATTACCGATGTAGCGAGCATTGTTGGTTAGAAGAAGGAGAAGGCCTCACCAGTAAAGGCATGTACCAATATGAGTTTTCTGAATGTTCAAGTATGAACCAACTGTGTGTCGATGAGCTAAGTGATTGACCATTGTGGTGCCATGTGGAGCTAAGGTGGCAAACATGCTAAGGTTGGTGAAGCCTCCATCGACATGGTTGTTGAAACAACTAGTCGACATTAATGAAACAACCATAAATCATGGGATTGTAATTGACTGATGCGACTCGAAGAAGAAAGAATAACAAAGGAAGATCAGGGAGTAGTTGGTTCCTGGATCAATGCAAAGGAAATCAGATTGCAAGAAGACCTCAAAAAGGAAACAACAAAGCGCTTTATGAGTTGACATATTTCAAGGTAGAAAATCATGTACGAGATTGCTATCTTTAGCAAGTATGCATTGGATAGTGGAAAACATGTACAGATGCATTCCTGGAGTACAGGTGATCAATCCAAGATAGACTAGATCAGATCTCATATAGATTGTGTTGGGTAAAGGAAACCCTAACCACTCAATGTTTGAATATATTCTTGACAGGAAACCATGGCGATAAATATATGAGCTCGAAACAGAGCAAGTTGATGCAGAAGAGAAGAAAAAAAGAGAGAAGAGAGCTTAAGTGAAGTAAAGGATTATTTTGCCTTAGAATTTATTCTAAGAAAGTTGCATAGTAAGTGAGCAAGAAAACCGATGAGAGGGTTTAACCGACAGTGATTGAGTATCGGTATAACTGTAGTTCAACAGTTAAGCAAACCGGTGAGGTGTGGTAAGAGAAAGACAACATCCAAGTGTGACATAGTGTGTTCTAAGACTGAGAGAGAGAGAGAGATAATAGAGGCCAAGAATCAGAGAGAGTAATCTCACAACCGATAGTGTGAGATCTAGTGGAGGAGAAAAGACTGTCAACTGGTAGTGAGATATTTGATCAAGAGTTGCAGAACTCATTTGCAACAAGAAACCTTAATAGTATCTAAATTGTATTTCAATATATACATCACCAAGTTGGAGCTTGGTGTAGGGGTTGGAGCTCCTTGGGTTGGTGCCCTAAATCTTTGTAATCCAGTGTTTTACTTGTGAGGCTAGATTGGAGCAGTAGTCTCCAGCAGCATTTCTCACCGAGGTTTTTCCCATATTGGGTTTTCCTCGTATATCTGGTGTTGTGGGTTGCATTTGTGTGATTGATCTCTTTAGTTTACCCTTTTTCTTTACCAATTTGATTGCTTATTTCTTAAGATAATAACCGGTATTTTGAAGTTTCTTTGAAAGTCAAAAAGTTTAGGAACCTCTGATTCACCCCCCCCTCTCAATGGTACTCTGTGTAACATAATTTTTAGTGAAAATCAAGGACCCAAAAAACTTGTGGTTAGGAAAATCTACATCAAACAATTTTGGGACAAGTGGTTTTCAAATATATATACTCAATTTCTTGTTAAGGAGTTTATATGAGAAGGGTTTATGTATTTCTTGGAGTCAAACTCTCCAAATTTTAGCAGGACCTATAGATTCATACACTAATACTCATGCAGAGAATATAACTGGGACTTAGAGTTCCTCTCTATCAGGTTTTCTTCAAAATAATATCGTTGGTACAACTGAAAGGTTGTTCTTTGTAAATGAAAATAAATACAAATGTTATTTTAAGGCATGAACAAACCAAAAATATGAGGCAATTAGAGAGAAGAAAGTCATTATGATCTTACCAAAAATAGCTAAACACAATGCAATTTTATGTACTAAAATGCATCATTTAATGGGAGAACAAGCAAATCAAGGTGTGGTTAAAGGAAAAAATAAAGAGATTTTGTCACTACAAGAGGATCTTAAGTCAAAATAAAGAAAAATTGAAACTATCTTAGAAAAAAAATGGGAAAATAATTAATACTCTTATGACCCCATGACCACTCCCTTGTTGTGGTCATCTTAGCTCTATGTAAATGAGTTTGTGGTCATGAAAAACAGGATTGACTATATAGAAGAGAAGGGACAACATAAAGATAACAAGATAAAGGAAATCATAGAATCCAGTTGGAACCTTGAAAGGGAAACTAAGATACTCAAAGAAAAAGTAATAAACTTATAAAACAATATTGAAGGAGGACCACAAGATCTAATCAATATAAAATAAGAATTAGAACAATCAAAAGAAAAAAAAAAAGAGAGCTTAGAGACAATGAAAGTAAGTGGCACTGCATTGTTGGAAGAGTTTCAATCAACAATCGGATACATGGAATTAAGAGAAAATAAACTAAGAGAACAAGTAGATGAAGCCAAATATTGGGCTCAAGTTGTAAATGGGCTATTAACTAAACAAAAAGAATACATAATGAAAGAAATCAAGAGGCAAAAAGTGAAGAAAAGGAAAAATAAGGAAAGGCAATAAATATCATCATCAAACAATTGAAGGACTTTGGTGAGGGGAGAACCAATAATCTAGCAAGACACTTTCTTAAGGACAAGTTGAAAGAATCATGGAGTATTTTAAAATAAAATAGGATTGGAAAGAAATAGATCTTTAAGAGTTGTCTTAAGAAGAATGGAAATCAATTTGGTTATCCTAAAAGATAGGGGGTTTCTTAGAGGCACTCTTGTATATATAGAATAATACTTCACCTTTTTCCAATAAGAATAACAAAGGAAAGAGTGGAAGAAAGTGAAATAAGCAAGATATGCAAGAAAGTGGGAATGGATAAAAAAAGGAAAGCTCAATTTAGTGACCAATTACCACGTGATAAATAGGGATATGGGGCCCTACAAGAGTATATACTTAGGGTACATTGGAAATGTATAAATTTCCCATGGAGAAGAGAATCAGGATTGGGGCCCATAGTAGAGGGGAGTGGCATTGTTATCTGCATAGAAAAACATGAACATAAGGGATGCAAGGTTCAAAAATTTGAACGATGCAATAAAATCTCTATTTGGAATGAAGGAACTGAACTAGGTAAAGGGTATGGAGGAATCATGATTCTAATAAGAAAAATGTGGGATGGAATAATAAAATTTGTAAAAGAGGATCCAAACAAATAGTTCATATGGATAAAAATTGTTGACAATGAGGTAAGAATTAGGTTGGTTCTTATTACTTTACTCCAAAAAGTTTGAATTCCTACAAGAAGAGGAATATAGATAAAAAAGATCCATATGCTGCATTAATAAAGGACATATCTAATTCTAGTACCTTAGGATAAATAGTTCTAATAGGTGACTTCAATGCTAGGAGAATGAACCATCAACCTATCTAGTTGGGCAGTTAAGAAAGAGGGGATAGCAACCCTCTATTGCTAGAGAAAAAATATGGACTAGATGTGAGAAAGGGATTCACAATATGGGAATGGGAGTGTCTCATACTTGGTGTGAGGCCCTACCCCAAGCCCGTCATAACACTTCATTTATTTTCATGATAGAATTATAATTTGATACACTATTTTGATACATTATGGATTTAGCTACTATTTGACAAGTGATTTGATATCATTGGATATGATGTATCCCATCTTATGTTGATTTTAGTACTTATGTTGATGATGATATGATACATTTATGCATGTATTATGGAGAGTTGATTTATATGATTCCTATGATGATGCAATTGAGTAATTGATTACATATGGATTGGTAGGAAAAATGGTAATTAGATACTATCTTTATTGTTCTTTGATTTGGATCAATTTATGAGATGTTGTGAATTGGATGTTATGTGTCGGATGTGTATTTCCTTTCATATACTTATATATGCATGTGGTTTTGGACTACTGATGTGTGAAATGAGATGTGTAGGAAATTAATCCACGTGACCATGGAAATACACGGAGAACTAAGGCCAAACCTATGTGTGATAATAAAGCCAAGGTTTGTCCATTTGGAGAGACAATACCTCGTATGTGATGTGTTTAATTTCGTATTAGTGAATGCTTGAGTGTATGTTCAAATTTGTATTTGTTAATTTTAATTATTTCCTAAAAAGGACATGCCAAGTGTATTTTGTGATGAGCATTTTATGGTGTCACTTGACACTTGTGATGTGTTGTGAGTTGGCATATGACATGTCCTTAGGAGGGAAATTGTGAAACCCTATGCATTTTCAAATATCTTGTAGTATTCCTAAAAAACCACTTGGTTAGATAGTCTTTAGTTTGGTCAAATCAAGCTTGACCCGTAGGTAAACTTTAGGTGGGTTTTGGGGGGGTAAAACTAACTACTTTGGTTGAGGTTAGATCACTTTTGAAGGCCCACTTGATATGCCTATGGGTAAGGGACATTTTTAACCATGTAATCACTCACATGTGATTTTAGAGTCACTTCAAAAGTGGTTTTTCCAAGATGGACGAAAATTCAGCTTTTTGAAGATTGACCCTTGGTAAGACAACCTTCCATTTCAATGATTGATGCACTTTCCCACCTTACACTTACATTTTCAGTTTCCATTTCTAGAAACCATGTAAGAGGTTGGGAATACCAACTTATGTGATCTCACATCCTTTCCAAGGAAGTTGGAAAGTGTGAGGAGAGCCTACTTAGGGAAGAAATTCAAACTTGGAATTTTGATTACCCACTCTCCAATCTTGGAGACTAAGTTTTTTAGTAGGAATTGAGATTGAGGAAAGAAATGCTGGCTAAGTAAGGAGAATTGTAGGGGGAATTGGGGAGCTCTTCTACAACACACAAACCATTGGCTGGAGTAAAGGTTGGTGTAATTCTTTCCATAGCTTAGTTGCATTCATGTTGCTTGTGTGTAAATCTGATTTTGTTTATGAGTTGAGTGTGCTTCTATATCTTTGAACTATGTTTTGAGTTGTTATTAGTTGATTTTTTTATTTGGGATTTCTTGTGTATATGTTCATGGGAGTCAAGACTAAACTCACCCTTGGGAGGGAAGAGTAGTCTTAGGGTGAAGGGTTTTGGGACATTCTTTAGGTGTAGAGTCTCTCTTCTAGGAAGAGAGAGATAAACAAGGATCTGGGATCCTTGCTGTTGTTATTTTTGCATAAAAATTTGGGGGTCATAAGGGGAGTTTTGGCTTGAAGTCTTTGGGGGTCATAAGAAATATTTTTGGTCTTGTGAGAGACCAAGTAGGAGGTTATTTTAGCCTTGTGAAGGCATTTGAATGTATTGATTATATTGCAGATATCCCCTTAGATACTTGGTCCACCTTCACCCCTTGTTTTGAGTCACTTGGTGACTATGTGCTAGCCTTGGGTTGGGAGTTAAGTGTGAAAATGTTTTCCCTTATGAAATCTGAAAGTGTGTTTGTGTTTTGAGTATGCTTGTATCCCATTTGATTCTTAGTTCTCCCAGCTCAGGGGTGACCTCTTGTAGGCCTAGGTTGGGAGGTGAGCCTTCATGGTCACAACCAAAGCTACATTTGCTTGCAGGTTTGCAACTTGTTTAAAAGATGGAGAATAGCAAGAGTTCTAAGTGGCTGTCAAAGTGTGATTGCAAGTGCACCCCATTGTTCATTTTCAGATTTAATTTCTCCTATTACATTGGGTTGTATTTCTGGAAAAGTTGTAAGAAGGAAAAAGACAATGAAATCCTTGTATTCAATGTATTCAACAAAAAAAGTGTATTACTTCCTCTAGTTAGTTTATTCATTAACATGTAAAAGAAGTTAAAGATGTAGTTTTGTTTTCAGTTGTAATTCCTTATTGATGAAAAGAAATAAAGAATTTAAAAGTTCAAATGTGTTTGAGTTGAATCATTTATTATTCTGTAAAAATAGTTGTAGATTTATTCTTACAAAAGAGAAAAGAGAAAAGATAGTTATAGAATTGCATTTAAAAAGATTTAGTTCCATTTATAATTTTGTTTATGAGTATTAAATTTGTTTACTAATTTGTCAAAAGTTCAAATTTAAACCATACATTAGCATTTCATTGGTTCACATAAAACTATTAATATTTAAATCTGCAAGTAAGTTTATTGGAGCATTTCTAATATTGTCTTGCATCTAGTAAATCTAGAAATGAAATCAGAATAGAGGAAATATATTTCACTATAGTTTTTTTGAATGAAATATATATATATATATATATATATATATATATATATATATATATGTATGTATATGTATATATATATATATATGTATGTATATGTATATATATATATATATATATATATATATATGTATGTATATGTATATATACATAAATATATATACATATATACATAAACATATATATTTATATATCTATATGTTCATTTAAATCCTCTATTATAACAATCTGGGTCAACTAAATCAGAATATAAATATGGATTATTATCGTATACATATATAATCCATATTTATATTCTGATTTAGTATATATATATATATATATACTTTAAAAAAAAATATATCAAAAAAAAATTGTTTGCAAAGAAACAAGCCATGTTTTTTAGTGGGGGTCGCGCGGCACCATGAGCATGTGAACCGCAGTGGGGCGACCCACTATGTGGCTGCGACCACTGTGGTCGCGACCCACTGTGTGGTCGCATCCATAGTGGGTCATGACCCACAGTAGGGAGACCCACTATGTAGCCGCTACGGTGCCCTCCACCACCTCAGCCCCCTTTCACCACCGCCATTCCCTTCATCGACACCTGGAAGAAATCGGTATGCCCTCTCCTGCATCATAAAAAAAATTATGAGGGTAAAAGTTATTAGAATCCCTAACTTATTTAAAAGTTAGGGCTAAGTTTTAAAAAAAGGGAGGATTTTAGTTTATGTTTTAAATAAAAATAATAATAAAATTATAAAGTAATAAGGAAAAGGGGAGGGAAGAGCCCCAAATTTTAAATGGGGTGAATTTATGGAAGGCATTTGGGAATATATATATATATATATATATATATATCTGTGTGTGTGTGTGTGTATTTATGTATGTATGTATGCATGTATGTATGTATGTATGTAGTGATTTTATATATAGATGTGTATTCATAAAACAATTGGGTATGAATATATTTTGTATACACCTAAATAGAGATATTTGAATGATTATTTTGTGATGGAATATTAAGGTTGGTAGATAAATACTTATGATTTTTAAATCAGTATTAATAAAAGGAAAATTCTATTAATACTAATATAGTTAAAATTGAAGATTTCAATAGAACGATATAGGTAAGATTAAAGTTGTATTGATATTATTGGAATAATTTAATTAGCTTTAAATGAGAATGGGATTAATTAGTAATTATAAGAATTTAAATATAATCCATTAAATTATATTTGAGGTGATTGATTGGTTCTTGACACTTGGTTATAATTTAATAAATAATTTAATCAATTAATTGAAGTATCAATGTCACCTCTAGGGGTTAGTGTCTTTAGCTATATTCTAATAACTATACCCTATTGAAGATATTAATGTAGGTGGCCTAGGGGGTTAAATTTCCCCACATAGCCAACATGTGTTACATGTTACCCCTCTAGTTAAAAGTAAAATAAAACATTCAACCAGACACATTAAAATTTGTATCTAGATGTCACTAGAGAGTATCATATAGTGTCATTAGTGTTCAACCACATCTATACATTACGTAAATCACAAGTAATTAAGTGCTTTAAAAAAAAATGTTGTTGTGTTTTAGCCCAAAAGTTTGGGCATTACATTTGGTGTAGAGATGCTTGGTTTATGCAACTTGTACGACTTGTGATAGGGTTTAGACAAACTAGAGCAATAAGTAAATATTAAATATATTATAAAATAAAAGGAAAAAATATCAATTCACAACAACACAATTTATGAGATACATCCAAAGAGAAATAGCCATTCACTTCCCTTTTATTATCCAACAAACAAAAATTTATAATTTGATGATTTTTCCACATTCAATAACCACTTATTTATCAAGCCATTTTGGCAATTTACAAAGATCAGTTTACATACCAAAATAATGGCCACCTCCTTTATTAAATAATGGGCAATTTTAGCTTTGGGGGCACTATCCCTGATCCCCCAACTAGGGGTATTGTCCTAGATCCCCAAATTAGGGGTGTTGCCCACAATATCCCTCACTAGAGGTGTTGCCCCCATATCCCTACCATGGGCTTCATTCTTTATCCCCATAGGAGGAGCCCTACCCCCTTAGATTCCCTTATAATTGGATTTGGGGGAAAACATAGCTCAAAAAGCTACCAAAGTTTAAGCCCAACAATAAGATCAGTCTCCACATAACAGCAACTTGGGTATTTTTAATGGTATGAGAATTTGGTTGAGAATTGGTGGTTTCACTTGTAAAAGCTACAATGAGGAAAGTATGTTGGACTATGTAATCTACTCTTACAGTTATATTTCCAAGATGTTGGACTTCAATATTGGGACATGACCTATTGAGTTGAAAACTAATCATATATCTCTTCTTAAAAAGATTGCCATTAACACAAAAAACCTACAAGGATAAAAAAATGTACTAAGATAATTTCGTCTTCTGCACTTTAAACCCTATGTAACTTTTGAACCACCAAAAGAAATGCCAATGGTCTTCATTTCATACACACCTACTTATTTGGTCATCTTTTGTATTCCTCTTGAATTTCCTACTTCTATGTTTTAGGTTACCACAACGTCTATTTTTGCTATTCTACTTTGATCTCCTACTGCACTCTTTCAACGTAACACGGTGTGTTTCTTATCCCAAGCATCATGTTATGCAATCATCTTGTTTCACTTTAAGATGATCTCTTTTATTTTCCCATGTCATTGTGCCTTCACATCCATAGCTCTTTCTATCTGACAAAGTCTATTTGCCATCTTCAACATGTTAACCTCACGTAGTTTGCAATTACTTGTCAAGATCACGCAGTTTGTTGTCCATCAATTCTAATGACAGTCTGCGGGACAACTTTTCCAATGACTTAATACCAACTTTTTGGGCTGTAGCTATTCTGGCTCCAAAATGACATGCCTCTATATGATGCCGAAAGCATACTATTCAAGTACGACAATTCCATGAGAGAGATGTTCTTGGGACCCACAGATGACATGGAGGAAATTGCGGCTGTGATGACGTGGATGATGTTGTTATTTTGCGTTTGACGTAAAAGCTTGCTCATGGTTAACATTTTCATGGTTGTTGTCACCGCGATGTGATGGTTACATCGGGCGAGGTGGTTAACATACCGCCGGGCAAGTGGTTTACATTTTTGGTGACCGCCAATTTTGATTTATTTTTTTTTGAATGGCCACGCGGCCATTTTTTTGGGTAACCCACTTTATTGGGTCCATAAGTCGACTAAGATTGGCATGCACGTGTTATGGGCACAATTTTCAATTAATTTTTTTTAAAAATTTGAATGAAAACTCGATTTCGCGAAAAATTGAAAATATATTTCATCCGGTAGCTGCATGCAGAACGCACTGGTGGAGACGAAACAAAATATTCGACCCTGTAAATTCATGTCCCCGGTTGAATCACTGAGCGAAGGAGTTGCACTTCAATTGTAGTTATAGGTATGCATTCTCAAAATATGTGTGGCTTTGAAGGGGAGGAGAAAATCCAATCGCATGCATAACGCAAGTTGTCTGGGTATATTGTTAGTCCTATTGTTATCAGTTGTTAACACGCGGGTTTTTTTCATGTGCAGGGAGGAGGTATCATAGCGTATAGGGGGTGGTATGATTGAAGATTGTTGTGTAGGGTTATGGAGGCATCGGTAAATTCAAAGCCTAACAGATAAAGATAGTTTTATGATTCCTTCATCAACCTTGTATTTGAAATTTTAAATTTTTATATCATTTTTGTATCGCAGAGGTGGTTGTGAGTGTGCCCTCGGGAGGTGTCAAGAGGACAACGATTTGGGTGGAGGCTTAGGAGGCTGCGGTAATTTGAAACCCTAAGATATTCAATAATTTTTTTTTATTTCTTGTGTCATTTTGTGTTCTGTCTATGAAAATTAGGCATCATTTTGCAGCATGGTCGTGTTAGGATACCAAGGTTCCCTATTTGATTGTTGACGGCTCATTGTTGAGGGCTAATTTTTGGGATTTTGTTGAAAACTGTCAGGGTTTGCATTGTTTGTTTATGTTTTTTTGTGTGTTAGTATATATATATATATATATGTCAATATGAAGCAATAAACACACACACACACAAACATGTCTACTGCAATATAGAGGAAAATGACAGAATAAAACATAGATAAAAGAAACTATGGAAATATTATGCTCTGTTTCCATTATTCTCAGGTGCTCATTAGATAAAAAAAGAAAACCTATAGTTCCATAAATCCCCCTTCAACAATGAGCTGGAATAGATGGAGGCTACTTCAACAAGGAGCCCTTCAATAATAATGTTTTTGTTCACGCATTAGTCTTACTTTTTCCACGTTAGGCAAATAAAAAAGGCGCCATGTTTGCTATCATCAAACAAACAACATATCAACTCCTAATTGTCAGCAAACAACAGTTCAACTCCTAAACAAGAGTAGGTCAAGCACAATCAAGGAATGGTTGCATCAACCAGTCAACAACCTGATTTTGAGGAGTCTGTTTGCATCAAAAGGCAAACCATAACATGTAAATGAGGTCAAGACCATGTAAAAGAAGCTCAATTTGAAACAAATTTTTTTACCTCACTTTGTCTTTCATGTAGCTATTAGGTGCTTGCCACTTGTATTTGCATATATATTTGTTCTCAGACATGTATGTTGATGCATGTCACTGGTATGATCTATCCTTTTTGGAGCCAGAATAGATGCATGTCATGTATGTCGATTCATGTCATTGTTACAATCTCATTTTGAAGCCAGAATAGACATGACACAAGTTGGAAGCACCTAATCACACTCCAAAAGTGCAGAATAAACTGTTATATGCAAATATATGTGGGAGGCTATGTGTATTGTTACTCAACAGTGGACATATCATACCAACAACATGCATCAACATACATTTCCAAGACATGCATACCATGGCAACTTCTCGTGGTGCTTTGATCCATGGTGTGTGATGTGGAGTTGTTGTCGAGTTCTTGGTTTTAGTCCTTGACGCCCACACAAAATTATGTGGACATGCCTGAGGATGGCTATGGCATGCTTTGTGGTTACCGCAAGTTTATTGTGCATAAAACACACATTAAAAGCTTGCGAATGAAGGAATCATGTTAAGAGGGTATCTCTACAGGAAGAAGAGGCCGCAGGCTGCAAAACTTGGTACTTTTGTCAGAGAAAACACTAGCACAAAACTCAAGTTACTCTCACAGTGGGACACCTCTATTGTGGCTGCAAAAAACAAAATGGGGGCACTAACACCCCATGTTTGTGGCAAGTTTTTAATTGTAGGTTTTGTATTTGATGGATGCTTCTATCTAACATAGCGTTGTTAATCTATACAATTTATCTATTTTGGAACCAGAAGAGACACGACCTCTCAAACCATTGTTCATGTACGGGTTGTGATTTTATGCAGCTAACAACGGTAAACCCAAAGGCTAACATGTGATGCAATTTATAATAAGAGATGGAGTTAGTCAATAACAAGGCTCGAGAATAGACAAATAGTACTGCGTGTTAGTGACATGTTATCCAATTGCATCCGGTGAATGTAAAATATAGTGTAAAACGTGTGACTAAGTTGCATGTTAGTTGGACCATAGAGTTGATTTTGAGTTAGAATAGAGGCATTTGTCCTTGAGCGCACAACAACAATACAAAAATAGGTGGTTGATATAGACAACTCTGGCACTATGGCAAATAGACAGATATAATTTAGGTGATATAAATTACTTAGTGGTAGTTTATATTGAATGTTAAACTGCATTTTCATATATGAACATGTAGGTTCCTTTTATGTCTTTTGAAATGCATGTACTTCCCAATGTAGACTGCCAGTAACATTAGCTATCCATGCAGGTTGTTGATTTTCAAGGAATATTGAGTAGTCCCCCAACAAACGTCCAGACGTTCCTAGGTTGTTGCTTTCTCTCCCTTGTTTAATTCTACTTGCACAGTTTGTTGTATATAATTTTTTTATGCGATACAAATGTATGTATAAATTTCAGTTCTTGATCATGTAATATTAATGTCCTTACTTTTACTGAATTTGATAATAATGAAAATGAACAATGTAATTGGTTGATGCCTTATATTATATGCTATAGATGCACCATATTAGACAATAAGATATAATTTTCGAACCTGAACGCAGTACGATTGTTATTTATAGATCTTCGAGTCATGAAACTAGTGTTGAATATATGAACCAAAAATCCTAATTCTTGCAAACTATGTGTTATAAATTTGTATATATTCTGTTGATTTGCATGAGAGTGTTAATGTTCATCGTAGTGTATTTGTATTTCTAGATTATTGATGTTCGTGATGTTTGAGAAGTACATGTGTTTGATGATCCAACTCCGATTTGAAATGTGATTTGGGCTTTTGTTTCAGATGTCTCGGGTTGGCACGACAAACTCCTCACGTGTCTATCCTTCAGAGTATTTTTTTCTTTTTTCTTTTCGTAACTTAAGACTACATTTTTAGTAAATAATAATATTCCCATGTCAACAAAGCGATGGAAGCTTTAGAATAGACACTCGTTTCAAAAGACTTGTGTCTTTCGAAAAATGAATTGGAGGTCTCTGTACCCATTAATTATAGTCAAAGACTTTATTAATGGTAATGAATCCCTATGTATTCTCTGACATAGATTGACCATCTTGATTGCTGCACACTCATTTTACAGCATCGATTTTGCAATTAGCAGCTTTGATTGACTAACCTATTGGTAACATGTAGGAAAGGACCGTTTTGGAGCCAGAATAGACATAGCCATTTCATTAAGCCTATTTTACATCCTTCTTTTTCAATCCTTAAGAAATTCTAGTTTTTGTGTTGTATTTTGGATGGGGAGAACACAGGAAGCCTTTTTAACAGCGTTGGCGATGGATCATAGTTATTATTTCATTGCAATTGCAACAAAATATGTTCTAGAGCGGAATGTCATGGATAGTTTATGGCTAAATCATTAGCTGGGTTGTACATAACACAGTGACATGCTGACTTTGTATTGGAATGTGGGCATAACCGGTCATGTGTTCACTGTGTCATTTGTGGTGAATGTGTGGTGTTATTGATAGTGTGAAGAATATAAATTGCATTTTTTTTATGTTTCAGTTCAATCATGTCAATTGCGTTGCAAAAAAGGTTGAGGGAAACTATTGATCTTGATTATGTGTTACTAGAGCTAAAGGCAGATGATCTCTTGGGAGTTGGCAGCATTCGCTTCCTAGTGACACGCGACATCGGCTTGCCTGTAAGCCAAGTAGTTTTAATGGATTATGCAACATGTAGTATTGCTTGGTGTTGTCACTGATTGATGCTTGTGACTGGAGAACTAATTTGTATACCCAGAAGAGAGGTGGGCTTTCATATGCGAGACTAGTTTGACATTCATATCTAAAAGATTTAGGAGTTGGGCTTTCACATCTGGGAGTAGTTGAGGATTCGAATCCAAAAGAGCCAGGAGTTGGGCTTTCAGATGCATGACCAGTTGGAGATTCAAATCTAAAAGTTTCAGGAGCTGGGCTTTCGTATCCAGGACTAGTTGAGGATTCAAATCTGAAAGAGTCAGGAGTTGGGCTTTCAGATGCACGACAAGTTGGGGATTCAAATTTGAAGATTTAGGAGTTGGAGTTTCACATCCATGAGTAGTTGAGGATTCAAATCTGAAAGAGTCAGGAGTTGGGATTTTAGATGCGGGACTAGTCGAGATCCAAATCCGAAAGAGTCAGGGGATGGGCCTTTAGGTCAAGGAATAGTTGGGGATTCAAATCTGAATGAGTCACAAGTCGGGTCTCCAATTTTAAACCCATTGTTAAGTCTGATTCTCAGTGACTGCACAACCACACTGGTAATTATTTATCATTGCATTATATTTTTTTTCCATCATTGCATGGCATGGTTGCTGGAAGTTATGATTTATAAGTGGAAATGTAGATATATACACGGGAATAAAATGGATCGATGATGTGTGCTATTTTATTGAACAACATTATGATAGTGGATGTGTTGGTGAGGAAGATGAGGCTATTGGAAATGTAGATGAGGGCAATTATATTGATGCTCGAGGTGGTGAGAGTGAAAAAGGGGACGTTCGTAGCAAGCATGAGGTGAGCATAGAGCAAGAGGCTGAATGACAACGTGATTCTATTAGCGCTCGTGAATAGGAACAAGGAGGGGCAAGTAACAAGGAGGTCCACTATTAGTCATTATATGTTGGATTATCTTTATAATGCTTGATTAGTGCAAAATTGAATGTGACTCTTTATCTCTATTGGTTGTGCATAGCAACAGGCTGATCACAAAAGAGAACATATTAATGGCAGGTTGCACTACTTTTGTCTCTTCCGTTATTGTTTCGAAAATGGAGGTTGTCAGTTTTGGGATCTGGGGAGGCTTAATATGCATAGAGTCAGAGAACATCAACTACCATTATTGGGGATTGCACGATGTAGTCATCAACAGTGTGGAAGTGGAAAGCATAGCGCGGATCATACGAAGAAATTGTTGATGCACTTGAAAAAGAGGGAGTCTAACATTGAATACCAAATGGGTGTATGACACAGTATGCAAAAAAAATATGTCACTGACCGGGTGTGTAAGAAATATGGCAAGAAAACATGTGATGAGCTTCCTACCGAAGGGAAGGAAGAGATAAAGGAAGCAATGCGAGTGTATGACAACAGTCCAGTTAGGGAGGCGAGAAGGAAGAAGGTTTTAGAGTTACTGCAAAGAAAGAATATTGCAATAGAGGTAATTTTTTAGTGATCAGATTTTTTTGCAGTTTACTAAATTCCTTTAAACATGTGAAGAACGACTTATTGACGTATCCTATCCTAGTGCCCAGATTTTAAGTGATAGTCCAGGCCATGGCGAGGAGGTTCTAGCATCGAAGGCTAATTGTGAAACAAATGTGCCAGTGAATGAGGTTGCATCTATTTCATTGGGGAAGCAAAAAAAGAAGAATGCTGCGGAAAAAACAAGGCCAGCTTCAGATCATCAAACAAAAGAGGGTGCACCTATTTTGTCAGGGAAGCAAAAAAAGAAGAATGCTACTAAAAAAACTAGGCGGACTTCACATCCTGAAACAAACATGCGAGTCAATGAGCCTGCATGTGATTCATCAAGGAAGCAAGAAAAGAAGAATGCCATAGAAAAAACAAATCTGACTTCAGATGACGTGACACTTTTGTCATCGAAGGTGACTGTCTATTGGCCTGTCCATATGTGTGTTTTCATTACATGGTATGCTTTGCACTGCACTATGTAGAATGTTGAATATTTCATCCATGTCATCATAGGCAGATGGGATCTGTGGAGGGAGCTTGGACTATCCCATGGTATTGGATGACACACAACGCAGTGTGCACAAAAAATTAAGTCGAAAACCTCAATCGTCTATTACGTATAAATCCGTTTCGTTAAAGAAGTTGAAGGAGACGTCGAATGAAAAATTGGGTGAATGTAGTTGCAAGAAGATTGTAGAGTAGTCTCTTGAGTTGGGGCAGACAATGGATGATACAAGCAAAGAACAGTCAATGCAGTTGCCTGATGACACCGTGTGTAGTGTTCCTGAAAAACCAAGTCCAAAATCTTGGACGTCTGTTAGGAGGAAGAAGCTAAAGGAGACGACGATTGAAAAACTGAGTGCATGTAGTGGTGAGAAGATTGCGGAGCAGTCTCTTGAGTTGGGGCAGATGATGGATGATACGAGAAAAGAATAGTCCATGAAGTTTCCTAATGACACCGTGTGTAGTGTTCCTAAAAAAACCAAGTCCAAAATCTCGGACGTTTGTTAGGAGGAAGAAGCTGAAGGAGACAACAATTAAAACTGAGTGCATGCAGTGGCGAGAAGATTGCAGAGCAGTCTCCTGAGTTGGGGTAGATGATGGACGATATGAAAAAAGAACAGTCAATGCAGTTTCCTGATGACACTGTGTGTAGTGTTCCTAAAAAACCAAGTCCAAAATCTCGGATGTCTGTTATGAGGAAGAAGCTGAAGGAGATGACAATTGAAAAACCGAGTGCATGCAGTGGTGAAATGATTGCAGAGCACTCTCTTGAACTGGGGAAAAGGTTGGAGGATAGGTGCAAAGATGAATAGGTAACATAGTGCCATTGTGCATGACATGTAGTGCTATATCATGACATGGTGTGTTATACTATACAGTAACTCTTTTTTTATGCAATCGGCTGCGGTATTGGACGAGAAACTTCAGAAGTCTATTTCGAGGGAGAAGTTGAAGGAGATGGTGAATGGAAATTTGAGTGCATGCAGTGGTGAGAAGATTGTAGAGGAGTCCACTCAATTGGGGTAGACATTAGAGGATAAGAGCAGAGATGAACAGGTATTGGGCTCTTCTTTTGGATAACAGGCGGTGAGGGGTAGTGTTATACTACAAAGCATTTTTTATGATGTTGTGGTTTGTGTCCATTATCTGTGTTCCTATTACTATCTTAGTCATGTAAAATTCATTAGCCTTGGTCCAGTAGTGTTCGTAGGCGTATGGGTTTAATGTGTACTTACACTCCTATACAATGTGTCACGTTTTGCAACATAATCCGATAGAAACAAGCATTGAGAAAAGTCTAGGGGAAATGATGATGGATGTACAAATATAGACCATGACCGCGATGGGGGCAACAGGCTGGGAGAGACAACTACTCTAGTACTATTGTACTGCATTCCCATGAATTCATTTGACTATTTTTGATGGACATGTATAAAGAATTTTATTTAAGCGATCGTGTCCACTCATTACTGATGCAGGCAATAGTGGAAGACAAAGAAGAGTATGCTAATGAAGATGCTCACACTGTTGCTGTTGGAGTTGAAGTCCACCTACTACTGGATGGGACAGTGGTTGGGGAAGGCATTGTTGATGGCCTAGGGAATGGTGTAATGTGTCATACTATTCCACTCCCACGACATTGTTCTAATGTTTGCATCGTCAAAGTCTTTGATGCAAATGCCCAGTTGCCTTTCCCAGGTCCTTTCATCGATGTCTTGTCAGATTCCCTAAACTCGTGGGTGGTGTGGCCCATTGAAGACCTGGTTTGTTCTCCACCCTCGATAAGTTTCAAAGATGACAAGATCCCTTCCTCCATCTTCTCATTCCTTCCTTTACCTTATTCTAATGGAATAAAATAGGAAGCACTCGTATGATGTCATTTGTATGTGGCAGGATAAAGTTGGCGAAAGTGTCCAGCCACAAAAAGAGGATGTTAAACGTGGCCCTATGATCAGATGGGTAAGTCACAGGATGCAATCACTTGGCATCACCCCTCCCAAGTTGCATAAGAATGAGAAGAAGCGTAAAGCATTTTATGGTGCCGTCAACTCCATTGCGCAATCTAGAGGCGATAATATTCTTCGATCATAATTGTTATTCCTCTTTCCAAATATTTAGAGTGAGATAGTGTGGTGGAAGATCAGTCTTGATAGACCCTATTCAGATGGGATTTGGAGATGTTATATTGACATGGCTTTTACCTTAGCATAGTTTAAACCCTCTCAATTATTGTTTATGTCTTAGATGAATTATACATTATTTTCAACCTTTCCTTTTATTTTAAGCAAAATAACTGTAAACGCTTGATTTGTTGGACTATTTCATGGTGATCCTGCACCATCAACTACCCTTTAATAACTTCACAAACCTTTCTTTGGTGCACAAAATTTTTAATAATGATAGTGGATGGTACAATAAAGTCGATGATAGTCGTTTACTATTCAAGTTTTGTTCAAGGTCTCTTATATATTGCATATGCATAGGTTTTGTTATTGCATAGTAATAGGGTCCCTGCAACTCTTTTACATATACAGATGAAGCAGAATGTTTGATTGAAATTGTGAACCATGTGCTCTTTCCACTATAGCTTACGATAGTTGAATATACCATTGTTATTGTTTGTTTTTTAACACTAAATCTGAAATGAATTAACAACAAAAAATAACCAAAAAAAAAAAATCTATTAAAATACACTAGACTTTCATTATAGTTTCATGGTAGATGTGTAATAAGTTGGATGCAGGATGAGGAGTGGTGACTGATGGAGTTATCTTCCCAAAACATGGATTCCCAATTAGCAGGTAACCTGCCACCCAAGTGCCCAGTTTAGTGAACATGTCAACTTTAGTGAACACATTAACTTTTGTATCATGCATAATGTTATTCATTCCAAAAAATGCAACAGATAGTAGTTTGTGTCTTGTTGGCATAAACTATTGTTTCCTGCATTTTTCATGTTGTCTTGCCCACCTGTCTACATATACTTATTTTTGGCATTGTTTGTAGGGATGGCAATGGGAAGACCACAGACAAGAAAAAGAAAGGGTGTCAAAACATCTATTCCACAGAAGGGAACGCCTACTACGAATTCAAAGGCGAATGGGACGGTTGATGTTCTCACCTCTGACGATGGTTTAGGGAAGTCTACAAGACAACCACCACTGCCCTTTGTAGATTGGAATGATGGGATGGACACAATGAAGTTTGACACCATGCAAGTAGAACTGTTAACGCAGAAGGCCGAAATGGCCCATGCTAAAAATGAAAGGCTGAAGGGGATTGTTTCTGATCTTGAATGGAGACTCACTGAAGTGAAAAGGAGATGCACCAAACTCAATAATAAATGTACTAAACTCAATAAGAAATGCATGGAACTCAATAACAAGGTCTTGGACTTGGACGATAAGAATACGGACCTTGAGCTAGAAGTGCATGGTTTGCAGATGGCGAATGAGAGACATGAGGTAGTGCATGAGGCATGTGCTAAAAACAACAAAATCATAAGTGACCAGATGCATGGGATGCTAGATGTTTGTGCGAATCATGCTCAGTACTGGAAATGGAGGTATGCAGAGGTGTTTGCCTCCATAACCGATGAAGATGATGGGAATGATGTGCCTCCCCTTACTCCGACCACTAGGGGAAACAAAAGTCATTTAAATACTCAACCTCTACCTCTATAAGAGGACAGACAAGCACTGTTACAAAAGTTTTGTAGATGTATATTGTCGAGTCTTGTTCAATAAAATGTCAGCAGTGGTGCAGACTTTTTGTAATCAGACATATTTTTTCATTTAGGAAGACACTTTGTATGCTTCATGAATGGTTAGTTTCAATAAACTTGATTGACCGAAGTTTTTCTTTCTAGTTCTTTTCTTCAGGAGCCCTTCTTGAACCAGTTGTAAAAATATATTAAGTGGCCTTGCCACCTTCTCAAAAAGAATAAAAAAATAAATGTGATTGACTTCACTTAAACATCAATGGTTAATGATTGGTTTGTTGTACACTTTTTCATTCTTTCTGAAATGTTCTATGTGGCTTTTCTACATGTCTTCTATGATGAATGGTTTTCGCACTTCTCTTAATATGACTTCCCAATCAGTGTTTGCAAACGAAGGCAGGTGAATATATACCTGAAACCTAACTGTAGGTTAAATTTTTTTTTTATAGCGGATTCAAAAGAACCACTAATTGTATGATGGCAATTTTTCTTAACTTTCACCTGCTTATAATAGATGCTTATAGAAGACTGAAAAAATGCTTATTTATAAATGATGGATAAACTGAATCACAAGTACATAAGATAGCTTGCCCAATGAGGTATTCTTCTTCATAAATATTAACTTCCACTTGCTTATAATAGTTAGTCATTGAAGACTAAAAAAATGCTTATTTATAAATGATGGATAAACTGAATCACAAGTACATAAGATAAACTGCTCAATGACTATTATTCTTCGTAAATATTAAATATAGATCAATGAGTATTTAACTATTTAAGCTTTACCACATGAAAGGTCTATTTTGGAACCACAATAGTTTCAGCCCACATGAAAAAGGTGTAGTATAACACTCAGGTTAGTTCTAATTGTATTCCGTAAACAAAGAATCACAAATTGAAAGCAACACTTCATATATATGTGACAAGTGTTAGTTAGTCATTTTCACTGATTTGCTAACTGGCTGCCTGCCAATTCCATGTCACCGTCTCATGGAAAAATTGACTAACACAACGTGTTAGTTGATTTCACCATTTCGCATGCATAAAGGAAATGGCGGCCTGCCACTCAGCGAATCAGCAAAAAGGACTAACGCGGTGTGTTAGTCAATTTCGCCATTTTGTGGGCCTAAAGGAAATGGCGGATGCATCTATTCTCCGGATAACTTTTAAAATGAAAAATGAACTGATATGGTAATGACTTGTATCTTATAGATGACCAGTGCCTTCTTTGCTGTTTGGGCTACATAGTCTTTATATTTCTTCAGGACTTATTGTGTAAACTTATGAGACACTTTTTAAACCCACCCCTTTTCGCATTGTAGAAAGAGGGCACCCTAGGAGTATTCCCATTGTCCATGTAAGTCTTGGCTTCAATCCTCTCACCAGCAATCATTAGACTATTATCATTCATCATCTACTGCATCCATGATCTGAGCCTCTCATGCTCCCTCAAAGCTTTGGTCATCCCAATGTATGTCTTCCAATAGTTCTCTGCAACTAGCAACACACTCCTGAATGTATGTTCAATGATTTCATGAACAAACTTATCCATCTTCTGCTTCATTTTTTCTATTGCAGAGATGACTTTTTTGCCTTGCTTCTCCAATATATTGCATCTGTCCAAGCATCCATACCATCTTGGTCAATACCATATGACATCCCTGTTTCACTGGTCCATGTCTCAATCTGTAGTAATCTTGCTTGCAATCTTTGCTTGTCTTCATCACTTTTTTTCATATAGGCTCTTATATATAGAGTTCTCCCTCACAAGAAACTCTATTTGATCTTGATTAAGTTTATCCACATCTAAGTATAGTTTGGCAGTGACTCTACGATAAGTCTTTCCAACTTGTTGTATCATCATATGTCCAAAAGATTCTTCTCTGTCAACTAGTGTGGGTCTCTTATCTTTAGGATAGATGATAGCCCATTGTAGAAGAGATTTTTGATCTAGATCATATCCTAATCCCCTGAAGAGCGATTGACTAACCTGTCACTAACATGCAAAACTAACGGTTGCAATTGACTAACCTATCACTAACACATGAAACTAATGGTTGCGATTGACTAACGGTTGCGATTCGAGTACTGGCTGGCGGAATTTTCCTTTTGGCATGCGAAACAACAAAATAGACTAACACGCCGCGAAACTAACAACAGCGATTGAGTAACCTGTCACTAACATGCGAAACTAACGGCTGTGATTGACTAACCTTTCACTAACACATGAAACTAATGACTATGATTGACTAACCTGTCAGTAACACATGAAAATAACAATTGTGATTGACTAACGGTTGTGATTCGACTACTCGCTGGCGGACTTTTCCTGTTGGCACGCAAAATGGCGAAATAGACTAACATGTCGCGAAACTAACGACTGTGATTGAGTAACCTATCACTAACACACGAAACTAATGGCTACAATTGACTAACCTGTCACTAACACGCGAAACTTATGGTTGTGATTGACTAACCTTTCACAAACATGCAAAACTAACAATTTTGATTGACTAACCTTGAACTAACACGTGAAACTAATGGTTGTGATTGACTAATAGTTGCGATTCAAGTATTGGCTGGCGGACTTTTCCTTTTGGCACGTGAAACAACAAAATAGACTAACACACCACGTTAGTCCTTTTTGCTGATTTGGTGACTGGCTGGCCCATATACCAAGTGTTCAATCCAAGGAGAGAAAATTGACATTCTTGCATCATCATGAAGGAGATAAAATTGTCTTCAATCCAAGTGTTCACAATTTACACATCTGCATTCCATATCTCACATCTTAATTTCATTGCATATCAATATTGCATTATTATAGAAATCAATGCTATTCCTTTTAGAGAAGACTTAATGTGTATCACATGTTTAGAGAAAGGATTATATTTATTAGATTATTTGCATTCCATATCTCACATCTTAATTTCATTGCATATCAAATTTGCAATGCCTATGACATGTTTAGAGAAAGGATTATATTTATTAGATTTAAATTAACATATAGTGTATTGGTTTGTAGACATATAAAGTGCATAGAGACAAACTTATAAATTGTAAACATAACTGAGACAAACATATAAATCGTAAACATTTGAGACAAACGACATTCAAAGATCGGCTATGTAACCATAGAAATTAATTGTTTTATAAAAAATAGCATAGTCATACAGGAGCAATTATACAATTTTAATTAGAGGACCTCCTCTACGTTGGGAATCTACTCTATATCCTCACAAACCTCCCTGCTGGCCGTGGACTACCATAACCCATGAAAATGGGGGTGTATTCCATAATAAGAAGGTTCCATGGAAAGAATATCATGACATCCTCGATACTGTCATCAGAGTATGGCACCAGGGACCATCCACATCTCCAATGGGGTCTGTCAGCATAGATTATGTGAATCCGAGGGAGAGTGAATGGCCAGTACACAAGGGTGAAATACACTCACCATAGTCGCCCATACAAAGCAACCATCAACGGAGTTGACAATCTGGCAAACAAGATCATGTCTTCTATATCAAAAGTGTACATATTGTCCTCGGTATAATGTCTTCCCATTCGAATGGTCCACTCAGTGGCCCATCTGGGAGTTATTAGTTGGATAATATCTGAAACAATGATATCTGGGAGGCACTGAAATAAGGCAGACTCCTCGTCGTTCTCTGCCAACCTCTCTAGCAGTCTGCAGATACATATGACAAGAGTGTTAGTAATATCACTATAGTATTCAATAAATGTAAGACATAAGAGTATCAAGCACTAAAAAAATGCAAGACATAATCACACCATAAGAGTATTAATTATTTAACTAGAGCATTCAATAAATTGAAGACATAAAAGTGTAATACTAAAAATTAAGTTGCATAAAACCTGTGCCTGTCGCCTGACGTGTATGTGAACGCCATTTAGTGATAAAACATGGCAAAAAATCAACGGACCTGCATACATTATAAAAGATGGTTAGGGACAGTTATAGTAAACATTACAACGCAACTACAATAAACAAAGTTGTTCCATATTACACAATAGGTTGAATGAAGGATGGCTAAACATCAAGCACATATATGACATAGTTACAAACAAAAAGCTTGATCTGAACAAATAATACCAAAATTAGTATCATCGAGGATCATTGTGTGATCCCTCTCCATGTAAAAGACCATCAAAAGCCAATTGTTGATGAGGACTCCTATGGCTAGGTGTTGAGGGGGTGTCGAACACTATCACACATACATGTGTATCACTTTCACCGACTACAAGACATAATGACTAAATAAACGCGTGCAACATTCACATGTTTAGAAACCACTTATAGGTGACACTAGAGTACTAACTTGTATTAGACACAACCGATGCAGTGGCAAGGACAAGCGGTTCCCATGCTTGGTCCAATTGCCTCTTTCCCCTTCTCCTCCTAGAAGTCTCAAAGGGGAACTCAAAGGTGACAGGCTGCTGAACATCATGATAGATCTCACTCCTAGTACTATGCCTATGTTGCCACTGATTGCGATGATGGACCTGACTTGCATTGAACCAAGGCCGCATACGTTTGGTGGTTGTATTGGCTGGATTGGTAGGCAGTCTAAAATAAAATGACATGGCACCGACATTCTGAAGATCGACCATGAACCTATCTAGATAGCCTACAAATGCCATTTGTTTATCGCCTAAACCCGACATTGTTTGCGACAATATGTTTAACTTTCTGTTTGCTTCGTTCCACATTACAGTGTCCACATCCTCTAAATTTGTATGTGCATTAGAAATGGTATCGACGATAGGTTTAGGTGTTGGGTTTTCATTAGTATTAGCAGATGTTGGAGTCGACATAGGAATAGGATCTGTATGAAACAAGATCTTATGGTGTAGTACACATCTTTTAAGTTAGCAAAAATCAACATTCACAAACATCCACTTAGCCGGAACACATGAATCATGGAATGAATTGTTCATCATTGCAAAAACCTTCAACTCATGCTTGCACATGTTTCCTCACAAAATCCACGGACATTCATAGATGTAGAAGTGATCCCCAAATTTCCTAACCACATACCAGTTTCATGAGGACTGACTTTTCACCCAGTACCATCCAGGAGTAGTGTCGTCTGAAACACAATCGGCATCAGGAATTGCCTTTGCCCTCTCCATACTAGTTTGCAAATGTGTCAACCTGTAGTTTTTGATAAATCCAAAATACTGCAATTCTCGCTTATGCTGGTAGAATGGTTCCACTTTATACACAAGTATAAAATATAGATTGTCCATCCTCCTCAAGCACACCTTTTTATCATCTCTTAGGTGCAGTGAGTTCAATTTTTTGATGGCATTATTTGTGTCCTAGTTAGCATGAGCAAAATTCCTGAAGTTTTTCGCCCACATAGCTGGCCAAAAAAAACAAAATTGGAATAAAGAAATTAAATATAGGAGTGTGATATCAACTACCAAATGACAATCAAAATGGGTAACAAGTCATAAAGCCACCACTTGAATGTAATGTCAAACTCACCGATATGGCCTTCTCCCTGACACCATGTGTTGTATAAGTACTCTAGAAAACGTGGCTGGCCACAAAATTTGGCAAAGAAAATGTGCAACTCCTCCACAGTGCTCTCTTCAATTTCATGCATTGCCATCATTATCGTCCCTAGATGGTGAAAAATGTCCATTGCTCTTTCTTTCATTGCATACTCGTACACATTCTTCAACCATGCTCGATGCACGTGCCAAATACAAAGTATGACACAACATTAAAAAATAGTCCTATTATGAACAAAACATTTAATTGGGCTGAGCCGAGAGCATGGTCATTTGAAATAAAATGTAGACCAGTGTATCATAATGTTTGATTTCATGTAGACAAAATATCACTCTTCCACTTACTCTATCACTTGAATCTCTATACTCGCATCATCTGTGATAAATGCATTGATCCTCCAATCAAGCCTCTTTTCCTTTCCTCATCTCTGCAACTACATCAACCACACTTGGATATCCTCGAACTTGTTCCTTGATGTCACAACCCATGCAACAGGCACCCCCGATTGCTACTTGTCAAAGACGAGACATGAATACAATTGATACTATTTTAAACAACAAACAAGAAGATCATGACCATCCATAGATCAAATGTGCTACATGAAAATAGGTTAAGTTCAAAGAGACTTACCCCGTATTTGTTTGTTGTGAATGTTGAATCCATTGAGATGATTGAGTCATGTGAGAATCGTACCATCATGTCAAGCATCCAAGCCATTTGTATTCCCATAATGAAAGGTCTGTCGGCACCTTGTGGCTGCTGGAAAATAAATAAATTTGCCTCATCCTATTTTTTCCATTCTAAGATGCTAGTGGCATCATGCACATGCTTTCATGACTGAATAGAATGGACCCTCGTCATCACGTTGATAACATCCTTGCGTGTCACACATGAATCTCTCTTCTTCAACATGTCATGAAAAATGGGATCATCAAGATGTCTGTCCACAATAGCATCAACGCTCACATCCATCAACAACAACCTCTCTATATATTCTTTGCATTCATCAAAAAGGTTTGGTGCAAATTGAGAGTGTATCTCATTGGTAGTATCATCGACGCCATGGCAAGCTTCACCATTCTTGTCTACATGCAACAGTTGCTTCAATATCAAGATGGCCACATCTGGCCTACCATATAACACCTTAACAATGAAGTGGCATGTACAACCTCTTTTTTTATGATATGTCTGCATGCGCTTCTTATTCAGCGACTTCTTCCTATTGTCTTCTGGTCCATATGAACACCAATACCTTCAAAACAACTCTCCTATTATCAACAACAGTCATAATGTCATTAAACGTAGACAAAGAATAGGAAAGAATGTGTCTACAAACTAACTTTAGATCTTTTTTGTATGAATTTTGTGTAGAGCACTATCATGCTTAGTGTGCCACTTTCAGAGGAATTGGGTTTCAACACCTTCAAGCAATGATTCCCCTCTCATGAATGCATCCAATCTACCGAGTGGAATTGTTGCACATAGGTCTGTCGTTGAATCATTTTCAACACAAATTGGCATCCACTGAATATCCCTTGAATAGAAATGATGCAAACCTTCACCACCATCTTGAACTTCCAATACCATAATGTCCTACCATTTCTGGTGTTTTCCCATTCTCATCCTGCACATATCAAAGAAAGAAAGAGATATCATAAACAATAAATAGCCACAATGATGATATCTTCAGTGCGATACTGTTTTGAGATATTGGTCAATGTCAAATGTTCTTGCCATGATATTGGTCACTTGGCACAAATGACCAAAGCTACTTTACTATTAGACCTTCATCCTATTAGCACATATTTTTACAAAATAGTTTTGTGCTATATATGGACACTTTTAGTTTCATCATAAGAGCATTTACTGGTGGATTGTATGTACAGGTGATATGTTGCAGTATCTTCATGAAAAAGCATCACTTCGGCATATTGAAGGGAATGTTGAGTGATGTGATGAGTGTTCGATAGGTCTGATTTGGAGCTATAGTAGCCGAGGCCATTTGAAATATGCCTCCAATTCACTTGACCTTTGTTCATACTCATCGGTTTAAATCTAACCGATGAAACAGTGTGAAGAAAATTTGTGACCTCTATTGGCACAACCTTTGCCAATAACCTCGACATATCAGAGTATCTTTCAACTATCAAGAGCAGTTTCAGTCTGCTATACCGATACCCAATGAGTCTTGACTATCACACATGTTAGTCGTGCATTTTACACCATCAATTTTGTAATTAGTGGTTGCGATTGACTAACCTGTTGCTAACATGTTGTACGAAAGGTCTGTTGCACATCTAATCTGGCTTGAAAATGTCACTACGGATTGACTAACATGCATACGTCATCGAGAGGTCCTAATTTATGTTACCTCGATACTCGATGAACCAAATAAAGAAGGCGACTCTATCAAAAAGACTTTCTCTAATAAAGCAGTTCCAGTCAAGAAAGGAAGAAGACTCATCGGGATAACATACATCATCAGGGAGATTGTTTTCTAGTATGTATCAGACCCTGTGGGATAGTTGGGATCACTAATATTAAAGGTGGATGGTTCATTTGTTCAAAATTGTAAAATTTTAATTATCGACATAAGTAGTCTCCATGAAATAGCACTGGCAAGCAAAAGATGGATTATCGGCATAAAATGTAGCAATAAATCAGAGGGCAGATTCATTGAGGCACTTAAAAAAAACTCAGCATGGTGCGCACTCTTGAAAAAGTCATACCATTGGGATAGCTTTTTCCGATGAGGCAGAAGGTGTAACTTATGAACCTATCGGTGTAACTTGTAACGATAAGGCAATGCTGATCATGGAGTTATAGCATTAGGAGATCAGAAGTAATGAGAAAAGTCTATCTCGATACCTGATGACTGAAGGGAACCGAAGGTGGGCCCATCAGAGAAAAAGACCATATCGAGATAGTGCAAAAATAGTTAGATCAATCCCCGATGACATGGAGAATCGGAAGGTAGAACCATCAGTATTACCTATACCGATAAAACAAACTCGGAAGCATAAAGCGTAAAAGTGCATTGGAGACTCATCGAGACTTTGGGAGGAATAGAAAAGGTCTATTCTGGCCCCTGATGAAGATAAAAGTGCCTACAGGGATATCGGTGTAAATTATACTGATAAAGTAAACATTAAGTCAGGACTCATTGAGACATCAAAAGAACAAATTTTATGCTATGTCGAGTCCTGATAGGACTATTAAGGTGGATGGAGAGTTGCTAGGAGTTCTTCGGGGTGATTTATGCCAATAACGCGAGGGACTTAGTCACAATGCAGACTTCAGGAGGATTAGAAAAAGGCTACTCCGACCCCCGATTAAGATAAAACCACCTGCGAGGATATCGGTGAAATTTATATCGATAAACTAATCCTTTAGGGTTAAAGCTATTTTGGCTCCAAAATAGACCTTTCATACAGCGTGTTAGTGACAGGTTAGTCAATCACAGTCATTTATTGCAAAATCAACGGTGTAAAACATGTGACTAACACGCGTGTTAGTCAATCTGTACAATGATTTTGCATAACAGTTTGAAGCTAACTGAGAGATTGAAGCAATATTAAACTACAGAAAAGGAAAAACTAACAACTATAGATCAATACTTCATGTGATAGAAAATTTGTATTTGAATACATCAATACTTAACAAACATTGTGTTAAAAAATTGGCAGGAGTGTGTAAGAAGCATTGGTTCTTTACAAATTGTAATGTCCACCATCCCTCATCAGTACATGTAGATGAAAATGACATCTTTAAACATAAAATATTGGCTACAAATGACCATTGAAGGCGCTCCATGCACCTACAATGGTGAGCCATTTCTAACATAGTGTCAGCTGACACTTTCTCCTATTTACCATGACAAGATGTTTTATAACTTATCCGATAACTACCTAAAATAGTGCTACTGCTAATTTTACAAAATTAATCCTATTGTCTGCAATAGGGTCATAGAAGTGTAGCGAGGGACATATGCAAAACAAGAAATTGTAGATAAACAACAAAACTAACTCCCAATGTATTGGAGTATGACACCCATGTTCTCTCCAATCTCCATTACTTTGACAGCGGCTGGTGCCGAGAGCCAGTTATCATTGGAGTTCAGTAGTCTATGGAAGGGATCCAGATTCCCATTCCTCACCCCTACCCTAAAAACCTCCCATGCCTCCTGGATGAAGTTCTTCCTCCTCTCCCGTGCTGCCCTTTTTTGGGAAATTTCCTCGCCTTCAATGTCTGACTCCTCTGATTTAGAGGAGATGTAGTTGGTGTGGTCAAAATAGATGTCGAGTGTGCTTACCCAACAATCAGAATCCAACTCTAGAATGACATTTCCCAGGGCTTGCCCATCAGATGGGCAGAGAAAGTCGTCAATCCTCTGTATGGTCACTTCCTTTGAATCGAATATGTCAACCATAGGGCAAATGATAGCCTCATAAACAAACCCATCATACCAGTGTCAATTAGCACCCAATATACCATTAGCCACCCACCATACAACATTCCAGAGCACATTGTTTTCTTGAAATAGCCGACTGCATTGGGCCTGGATCGATTCCTCTCTACATAGGTAACTGACACCAAAATGATGCACCATCAGTTCAGATCGAGACTTCCAGGCTTAAGACTGCACTCTGAACCATTCCTTATATAAATTTTTGGACTTTCTAGAAAGTCTAGAGACCAGAAGAGGCCCAAATTCCAATCAAGGTTCATCCAAACAACATATCTTTACTATTATGAGAACTTGTCAAGTTCCCTGCTCCTATGTACTTTATCTAACTGGCCTGATACGAATCTTCCAAAGCGCATGAAAAAACACAGAGTTCTCCGGTTTGTCCTTCCACTAAGGTATGGCCTACGTCTAGCTAAAACTAAGCTCCAGATAAAACCACATTTTCAAGCCAAAGGAGGATTATCGACATCACTTATATCGATGAAACAGAGCACGGACTCATTGGAGCACATTAAAAAATACTCAACTCAGTGTGCACTTTTCAAAAGATTGTTCCATCGAGATAGCTTGTTCCGATGAGAAAGCAGGTGGTTGCTTTCTATCAGCTTGCATCGGCTTATTGATAAAGCATATAAATTGCTATATCCATGACCTATGAACCCATCAGTATAACTTGTAATGAAATTCCCAAGCTTATAACATAGTTTCAAAACTGAACATTCTCATACATTTCATCACTTCGGCTTTCATGAACCCCATACATGCCTGATATATATATGGGTTCTTTCCCTTTAAACTAAAACTATTTATCAAATTCAAAGCAACAAACTAATGAATGCATACCAGAAGACAAAGAAGATTTAGGCCCGAAACTTTGATCTGTATATTTATATTCATTTTAAAAAATTTACATGACTCAAGGTAATTGCAGAGAGAACCAAAAACACCCTAGATATATTTCAACAAAGTTTCTTTACAAATTCTTGTGATGATTTTTTCTAAGTCCTGGTATCCATTTATAACAATCTTCTTTTTCATCTTATTTAGCCTTTTCCATGTGATTCTCAATTGCCCAACCTCTGTCTCCAGAAAACCATAAGGTGACTTTGCTTTCTCAATCTCCTCAATTGTCTTAATAAATAAACACGTGTCATCTATATTAATGACCTCATTTACCCTCTCAGACAAGTTATACCCCAACTCATCAATCCATGCCTTTTCCTCTTTAAGCTAATTTGGACCAACAAAACCCCATACTTATGATCAGAATATTCTTTTCTATATATGTGGGCTTTTCTCTTCACACCTGCCCTTTCTTCTGCTAATCCAGTCATCCCTTTTATTAACTCACAAGTGGATTTGGTATTGGCATCAACCTCTGCCTCTACATGAGATGAACACATAAGTTCCAACTACACTCCGCTTGGCATCCACTTATTCAGAATTGGCTCTAAAGTGGCCTTATCTTCTTTCAAATTAGTCAAAATATTCAAAATTCTTTTCATGTAAATGTATACAATAGAGGCTCTAACTGAGTCAGCAAATTTCAAAATTGTACCTCTGACCTTTTCTTCATAGTTTCTTGCAAGTAAGGCCTAAGCCTATTTAAACTTTTCCATCTCATCTTCTAGGGTTTCAGTTGCTTGGAAACCAAAGGTCATAGGAGAAGGGGGAAATTCAATGATAGGACTGGTGGGTGGGGGTCTTGTTGGAGAAGATGCAATCATTAAAGTATAAGACTCACCTTTTTGGTACTACCCTGCCAATTGACTTTGTAAACTAGCAATGATGCTATCTTGGTTGGCTATCTCTCCTTTGGCCTCATTATAAGCCTTTAGAATTGTTTCCAATTTTACCTGGAGATCAACTCTCTCCTTAGCTTCTTTCTTAGCCATTGCCACACTAAATTTTGCAGTTTCTAGAATTATGCTAGCACCTTCCACCACTCCAGTGTCTTGGACTATCTTCACTATCATACCTCTTAGGTAGTTGGATTCTAAGGTGTCCTTCCTCCTTCTACTCTCATCCCTGTTTAGGGACCACATAACCAAAGCAACATTATCCTTACTGAATGTCACTCCTTCTAGGGGCTTGGTTTCTTTCCTTACCGCTTCAAGCACTAAGGCATCTACTATGTCCCATTCAAGAAGGATTAAAACACCAGCCTTTGACACCATTTCTCTCCCCTTTTCAAGAGTAATGGCTTTGAATTCTACCATAATTTCTTGCTTCACCTCTTCCTCCATTGTGTTTGCATCTTTGTGGGGTAGCTCATTCTTTTTCTTCTCACATCTTGCCTTAAATTGCTCAATGTTTTGTTTCCAAATAAATTGCATAAAGGACCCTATTGTAAAAAAATTATTATCAACCAGGAACTCCTCACTGGCTTGTTTGATAGTAGGGTCTATCTCCTTTCCTTTGAACTCATCTGCAGTCAAATTCATCTCAGCACTCGGTGGCTCTTTAGGCATTCCCCCTTGTGTTTCCTCATAAGTGTAGGCAATCTCCCCGAGACTTCCTAACTACAACAATTGCTCTATCGCTGTCTGTTCATCTCCCACATGGATAAGGGATTGGGAGGGAGAGTATAGAGGTTCACCTATTTGCACCGCTTTTCCTACCCTTTGCCTTTTAGGGGAGTTTTGGATGTCAGTGACATCTTCTATTTCTCTCTTTCCTTTTGAAGTAGAGGGCTCACTAGTTACTGGCACTAGCACACTATACCTTGGCTTCTTATGCATCACATAATCACCCGGAGGGATGGCCTTGGCAAAGGTAGGCTTGGATAAAACTAACTTAGCCCTTTCAGGATCATTCCTCATTATAACCTCCCTCTTCTCCTTCAATGTCTGCATTAGGTGTGCAAAATAAAGAATTAAGAATTTATTTTTCTCCTCAGAGGGAGTAAAACTAGACAGAGGATCATAACCACCATCAAATTGGTGAATAAAATCAAGAGCCTTCTTATATGCTACCCATTTTTCTTTTCTCAATTCTTTCTCATCTAGATTGAATTCATTTCTGATCAAATCCTTGGGAAAATGGAATTGATGTGGTCTACCTTTACATACTACTCTCTTTCTGAACATACCATTGAAGAAATCTTCAGGGTCAACAAATCTTGATACTGCAGTAGGCAACCAATATGGTTGGAAGAAATCATCAAAGTGTTTCCAGCCACCCTTGCTAATTACAAATTGATGAGCAATGGTGATGGTAGGGAAAATGGTCCCTTTTCCCCTATTTGTTAACTCTGCCTCTTGGACACCCCCGATTTGCCTTAGGATCTCTACAATTCCTATCTTCAATGGGACTTGATAAGGAAGCAAATATGGAGTTCCTATGAATCCATAAACTCTAAACACCATAGAGACAGGGTATAAATATACATCAACCCAGTTGTGCACAATCTTGATACCTTCAGCAAATTCTTTAGGTCTAAGGAACTCTAGGAGGGCCTTAGGGATCCTAGGGTTTTGTTGGCACAAGAGAATCCTAAGCCTAGATGCAAACCATCTATCAAACTTCAAGTAACTAGCATCCTCTCTATCCGAAGACAAAATTGTGCTCCATAATTGCACAGGCATCTCTTCACCATCCTTTTCCTTAACCAGATCCATTTCATTAGTGAGGTAATCAACACATTTAAACAAAAACATATGCATGAGAAGAGAGTACCACCCAAAAGGTCTATCTACCTTACCATTTTTAATCCCTATTAGCCCTACATGGATTGCATCAATGAGATAAGGTGCATAATCAAAATTTACTGCTAGAGAGGGGTTTAAGATCTGTGCTATCATTAGCATATAGTGAGTTGGCATAGTGGTTTCAGCATCTTCCCCAAAAATTTGACAAAGTGACCAATACATGCCTTTAGCCCTCAGAGTAAACAAATTCAGAGAGAAGGGTTCCATGGTACTAGGGCCTACAACAGTTAACCCTTCTATTTTGACAAAAAATTCTTTCAAAGGACCACTCCTAAGGTGATCTATCTGCACAATATAGAACTATGCAAGTGTATAAAAATTGATTGGCTCTAAGTAGTTTGATACCTCACTGAGCTTAAACACCTTCCTAAACTCATCATCATTAATCTCAATTAAGGTTCCCCCATTCACATTTCTTACACATTTAGCAAAAGGGTCATAATTATTTGCAACCTGGGTTAATAAATCTACATCCATAAAAACCCCAGGGACTATGAGCTTTCCCACATCTAATTCCCACATATTGTTCATTGGAGCAGAGGAATGTCTTTGGCCAAAACCCATCTTGAAAAGTCCCAGCCCTAATATCCCTATCTGTGAATCCCTCAACCAGTTACCTTTGCCATACAAACCATCTCCAATTCTCAAACGGGGAGCCTTGGGCACTAATTCTTTGACCTTAGCAGCGACATTTGTAGACATGGTTAATTGTTCCAAGAAATCATCACATATAGCTCTATCTTGATAATTCACTTTCCCTATGAAATCTCTTCATGGTGCCATCTTGAATTATAGGTATTTCAATTTAAAACTCAAACAAACCTCTGAGAATTTAAACACCCGATGAAACCAATTCGAACTGTAACTTTCAAAATGAGTACATAAATTACTTGTTTCCTGAAGAAACTCGCTCTATGCAATGGTTCCCCTACAAAATTCCTTGAAATGATACTAAAATTTCGTTGATGTGAGGCTTAATAGGGAAACAAAGCATTGAATTGCAACATTAATCCACATGCTTCAACAATCAATTCACAATTGAATTTTAAAAAAATCTCCAATGGACCACAAAGGAAATCTCATTGTCCTGGCTTTTTGCTGTTTCGTGAAGATTAAAAACCGTGCATTCGCTCAATCTTTACTCTCCACGGGGACCACTAATTCTTTTCACTAACCATATGAAGTCCTCACCGCTAATGGTTTTCATTGTTTCGCGAAGTTTAAAAACCTTGCATCTTCGGGCTGTGAAACAACACTCATCATTGGATCTCTTTCGAGATATGCAACCTTTAACCTTTAACTTGCCTTATTGATTGCTAGTAGATAGCTCTTATGTGTCAGCCATTTATTCGTCTAGGGCAGCCACATGTTTTACTTAACCATGACAAATTACCTTTTTCCTTATTGATTTCTGGCATCCAACTATTCTGACACATCATCCGCCATGTAACCACCAGCTCATTTCACCATTTTGCAAAAGGTAAATTTCATGTTGCTTCTGGCTGCAAATCAATGTGGGCCATCCGATCAACTCCAAGTTGATCGGCCTTTAAAAACCAGGACTAGTCTATCTGTTGGGTCCACCATCCTTTCACTGCTTCGCGAAAGATAAACTCCATGCTATTTCACCCAGTGAAATAACGCAGACCGTCGGATCCTTTTCAAGATGCACCTTCTTTACTTTCCACGTCATCCTCATGCTGGGCCCACTTCCCTTTCACTGCTTCACGAAAGATAAAATCCAAGCATCTTTCCTTTATGAAAAAACATGGGTCATTGGATCAACCGGAAGATATCGTCCGTTAACCTTCATTCTTTAACCCACCAGTCGGGCCCGCCAATCTTTTTGTTGTTTCATGAAAGGTAAACTCCGCACATTTCTTTCATGCAAAACAACGCCAACTGTCAGATCGTCTTTGAGATGTGTGGTTTTTAAACAAAGGATCCACCTACCTTTTGGGCCTGCCACTCTTTTTGCTGCTTCGCAAAAGGTAAATTTTGGGCTATTTTCCTTTGTGAATTCACGCACACCGTCGGATCTACCAGAACTTGCATGGTTTTTACGGACCCGACAAAGAACTAAAAACTTAAGAAAAGGGCGCAAAATAAAACATTAATAGAGACCCACCTAAGGCAAAAAGTAAAGGGGGGACCCCTTCATGACGAACCAACCCTTTCACTTAAGTGGAAAAGTAACATAGAAATAGAACGCGGGGATTCCAAGACATAAAAAGGGTAAATTTCAAAAACCCTAAACCTTTAGACATATAGTATGGATTGACTAACACATGTGTTAGTCGTGCATTTTACACCGTCAATTTTGCAATTAACGGTTGTGATTGACTAAACTCTCACTAACACGTTGTAGGACATGTCTGTTTTGGAGCTAGAATAGCCACAACCTCAAAACAATAACTCAAAGGTAAGATGAAGTGCTAAGCACAATTTTGCACATTTTAGCAGACTATGGAACAAAATCACCCAAAAGTCAAAACAGTAATAACAAGGAGTTCATCGGGATAAGTTGTGTCGATAATACGGTGGTCTTAGTTGGAACACAAATTGGTATATTGAGATCATCGGGGTATCGAAGGGACAAGAAATAAACCATGTCCACACCCGATGACTTAAGTAAAAGGAAACCAAAGGCGAATGCATTGGAGAGAGTTATGCCGATGGAGTGTTAAAATAAAAGGTAAAGACGAGACTGAAGTGATGCCCATCGTGATGAAATGAACCATCGGAATAAAGAAAAAATAGCTATTTTGAGACCCGATAAGTGGGTCGGGGTAGTTTGTTCCGATCAGAAAGCAAAAAGTGGTAAAGTAATAACAACCGGCACCAAACATTTGAATCATTGGGAGGAGTGTCGTCGATTAACCGTTGGTTTTCGTAATGAGAAGAACTGACCGTGACCACATAGTTTCCATTAAATGCATAAACTGAGTATATTCGTTGCCACACGAAGCAAATCTGTCAAGGATTGCAATAATCACTTAAAAAGTTTGTAAATCTATCCCAAATAGCCGGTATTGCAGAGCAACATTTCTCACAAAGTAATTGCAGAAATATATTAAGTGCTTACTAAGAAAATTTATGAGTTACTGACTATAGAGTGAAATAATTTGCAAAAATGGAGGGGTCAAGCTCAAAAGGGAAGCGAAAAGCTGCCGAAGTATCCAGTATTGCAACAAAGAAATCAGGTAGAAAGCTGAATCAGGACATGATAGACCAAATGGGATCTCCAGGAGCTAGGTCACATAGAGCTAAGACAAATTTGCTATCCGCGAGCAGTTAGAGGACAAATACAGAGAGATTGGGGATATATTCACCACGGTGTGAGGGCACAAGTCGTTCCTTTTCCATTATTTCCACAGGGATCAACCCACACCAATTTCAAACCCATGGAAAAGGGGTCTTGATAAACTTGTAGTACCCAATGTGTTTGTGAAAATTGATTTGTTGAAGCTTTTAGTAAGAAATTATAATGCAAACAAGTGATGCATTATATTGCCTGATGGGACTGCTCTAGTGCATTTTGCAAAGGCTACAATTCAGGAAGTTTTTGCAGTAGATTTGGAGGTAGAATTGCCTTTATCTTTTGTAGATTTGGAAGAAGAGTAGAAGAAGATGGACACTACATACCAGGGCTGGAACCTCATTGTCCATAAAGCAGAGAAGGGGAGGCTAATAGAGGAAGAAGGTCCTCCATATGACATGACTATTTTTAAGAAGTATCTGCAATATACATATATGGCTTGTGGTCAAGTGGGAGGAGTTGAAGCTCCTAATGTGGAAAACATATAATCACTTGTTCTAGAAGCAGAAGTTCAGAGCCATGAGCCTAGGGCATTTGAATTTGCTTCTTACTTGGTAGACAAATTGCATGAAGGTTTCTTAAACCCAAAAGACAATCCAGACAAATATTTCAAGCACTACTCACTGTTAATGCACATCATTTTATTTTATGGGAGACTTAGAGGGTTATGGCCAGAAGAATTGAATATGAATACAGTTGGGAAAGATGGAAAGGAGCAACCAGTGCAATTATGGGTTTCCCTTTGGGATTACAGGTTTGTGAGTTCTCATTACCTCAAATTTGAGTTCTTTGTCAAACTAGTTTTCTTGCTCTTTGGTAAGCCTTGACAAGGATCATTTTCGTAGGAGGTTAAGAAGTTTCTTAGGCCTCAGGAGCACCAAAATCCAAAGGTCAATCACAACTGGGGTGATTGGTACTCATGCCAAAACTTTACTTTTGTTCGATGTTATGGATTTGAGGGTTATCCATATGTTCTCCCTAAGCCTGCACCAAACAGGATTGCCTTCTTGAAAATTGTAAGGCAGTTAAGTGTGTCTAATGCCAAACATTTCAGAGGAGCACACAAGCAAGCTTTCCTCCCTGGAACACTTAAGTTTTAGGATTTTAAAATTGTATCAACTAGGGGATACAAGGCCATTGACAAGAAGCTTGTGGATGAATACAATTTGTTTCAGCACCTATCTATAGCACTCTATGATCCTGAGGGTTACATCCATTCAAGCAGGAAAAGATAGGATTTGGGAGACTACCTCCATGAGGAGGATGAATTTGAAGACATGTGCAGGAATAAGGAGGTGGAAGAGCTTGCAGGAGTTATGGAGACCTTGGAGAAGAAGATAGAGGAGAGAAGGTAGAGACTAGAAAACATGGAGGGAGAACCAGCCCAAAGTGATTCAGGGGAAAATGAAGTAGTCTCCAAGCTCCGTGCCCCTAAGAAGGAGAAGGATTCGGAGGCAGAGGATAGCCTTATTGTTACTCTAAATACAGAGATACATGAAAGAATGGTAGAACATGTTTCTTTTGTATCTGATGATTAGTTCATTAAGTCTAAGGAATTCAAATCATTCCTATACCACTTCAAGGGTAAGAAATTGAGGGAAGTAGTGCCAAATGTGACTGCTGAGAATGAAGCAGAAATGATGATAAGGTTGAAGAAAGACATTGACACAAAAGTTAAGACTATGACCCTGCAAAGGGGTAGGCAATTGCTAGTAGAGGCAAGAATAATTGTGTTTCCAGGATGGGACCTGAGTGCTTCATTTATTTTTGATTCTTTGTTACATTCAGATAATAAGGATATGAAGTTAAACATCCAAGGAGTGCAAGATATTTTTATTGGAACAAGATATGATCCAAAGGAGGAAGAAAAGTTATTGTGGGCCTTATATCCTCCTAATAAGAGGCCAAAAATCATTGATGTAGATAAAGTTTTTGGTCACATGATGACCTTGAAGGTTGGAGAAGTAGATCCTATAGTCACAACTGACATGGGTATCAATATTTTAGAATTTAATAAGGCCCAAATGAAACATGAGATAGCAGAGAAGAATAAGTATAAGGCTTTGTATGAAGAGACCCTTAAGAGGAGTGGGCACCGTGTTCCCCAAATTACAGATTCAGGAGGCCAATGGAAGAAAAAATTTGAAAAGCTATCTTATGAAAATAACAAGTTGAAAAAATAGATGAAGAGCATTAGGGCTGATACCGCTTGCGTGTTGCTAAGTAGGAGGTATGACAATATGGAGAAAGCATTGAATGAATTCTAGGGTTAATATCAGAGGAACATGGACAATATGGTTTCACACACCAGAATTTGAGATAGACTTGACATGATGTTACAAGGTGCAACGACCAAAGAGAAAGTAAAAAAGAAGGTGCAGGGTCTTCTTGTTACACATGACAAAGTTACAGAGGCATTGAAGTCTGAATTTGATGAATGCCTACAGATTGTTGAACATGGGGTTCCTAGTCTGGTAAAGGATGCAGGTGTGATCAAAGACAAAACCGTATGGATCTCTAAGTGCAAGTCTATGCTTAATGCAGCCCAAGCCATCGCCAAAGTAGATGTCCTTGACATGAATGACACGTCCGATTAATTGGAAAAAATTTATGCGATTGAGAATGTATCCAAGGATGCCATCTTCAACGCTACAACATATAAGGACCTGGCCTACTTGGGGCATATTAAAAAATGTGGACGGCGGCTGGGTCAAAAGTCCTAGTGTGGTGTTTTAGTTTATGTAATGTAATTGATATCTTGGTTAGGCATTTTAATTTATGTTCAGTTAGTTGTTAAGATAATGAAAGGGTATGTCCTTTCATTCCTGTCTTTCAACATTTGTATTTGTATTGAGTCATCTTGCATAACAAAGGGAGTTTTTTTTTTGGGGGGGGGGGAGGGGGGGGGGGTTGGAACATCATTGCTGTAAGGACTGAAAGTCATATGTATTAGGAAATTTTATAGGAAGAAAAAGTGTCATTTTGTGTAAGAAAAGTGCAATGAACTATCTCCAAGTGTAGCTTATGTGTACTATCATTTCTCAGACAATAATATGCAAGATTCACTATTTCTACTTCAAATGTACTGATTACTTTCTTTGTTGATGAAACATTCTTTGTCCTCTTGATAAATCTGTTTAAGAATTTGTTGTAATGTGAATCACATTCTGTTACATTAAATGTGAGATTGGGTTCTTATTGTTTATGTGAGACATACTGAACCATTATAGTGATTATTGATATTGTCTCTTGAGTTGATAATGTTATCTGTCCACAAAGTATCATTATATTCTGAGATAGAGGCACTGCTCTGTTGTTAATTCTTTGAGATCCTGATTTAATATGCATTAGGTCCTTGAGAGAGAAGTATTCTTCTGAAACCTTTTGAATTATTCTATTGCATATATCTTTAATGTCCTGAAACCATTTTATTTCCAAAATATAACAATCTTTGTACACAATTATCTTTTCATTCAGTTTTCAATTTTTAAAAGCATTCAAATAAAAGCAGTCAGCAGTAGCAGGAAATTATCTTGTGAAGAACTATCTTAGTAAAGTTTAAATCCACTATAAATAACCTCTTTTGTGCTTGAGAGGATGAGGCACACCCACCTAGGTTTAGTGGAGTCTAAAGTGCAGAGGGAATTGGTCTTTAACCATCCCTGTTCGTTGCCCAAGGCTGATTGCACTACTTGAGGGTTTGGTGAGTCTTTTTATTTTCCAATCTATGGTTTTGGGCACCAACAACTTGTTCGACCAAATGGAAGAGATAGGGAAATTAAGACCATGCCAAGGAGATTCATCATACCAAGTGAGGTGTTAGGAAACTATTTAGCTTTTTTTATGCATTTTCCATATTTTGAGGTTATGGTCCATATTTTTGATTAGGTGTTTGAATAATGGAATACTCAGAGCTCCACATGTGTGTTTGATAGTCATTTCAAGGATGATTGTCCCCTAGGTTGTTACTTTTCTCAAATCTGGCCTATGAGCCCTTGTAAGCCCAAAATAGCATAAATTTGCATTATGATCTAAAATGACTTCTAAATCCTCATAAGGCATTTAGGAATACCAATTTAATGTTAGAAAGTCATGCTACGAGGTTCAGTATAAGTAAAAATGCATAAAAGACAAAAATGCACATTTGAGCAAAAATTGTCATTGTTGCTTGACAACTTTTTGCAACTTTTTGAGAAACTTTGCATTTTTTTAGCAAATCGGTGGTTAGGCAACCAATGAAGAGTTGGTTATGACCAAAATGGCATATAAAATGCTTTGAGAAGGACCAAAATGACCAAAATAGAAACTCAATTGTGCTACAAGAATTTAATTTTATTTGTAGTCATATATATTGAAATGCTTGACTTTGATGTTATACAACAATTTCATGCACATACAATCAAAAACATGTGTTTTTTCACCATATATAATGAAATGTTAACAACAATTTCAAAACAAAGAAGATAAGAGTACCAGTTGGTGTCAACAATTTTATTTTTTTTGTCCGCTAAAGCTATATTTTATATTAATTTTGAAAATGTTTACATTCTAAAAGATAAACCTCGACGTCTAGCCGACTAGACCATCGAAGTCGGTGGATGGTATACATAACAGTCCATACATAACACATTCAAAAACATTTAAAAAAAAAACACAGTCCTTGCTTCAAAAAAAGTTGTATGTGCCATCTCGCTACGCCACGTGAACAATGACCGTGCCCTCTTCCACATCCAGTACTTCCATGTTCGTAACTTGGTTAATTTTTGTCTCCCTACTGGAGCCTTTACCAAACTATAGCACATAGCCCTTCTTAGTTGTTCTTCCACAAGGTCAACCCCGTCGTTTTGTGCGTGCAAGAATCGTTCATTGCACAAGTGCTCTATATTCCGACCAAGGTCCCCATTTTGCCATCTCCACAAACGCTCCCTAGACATCGACCATCTCAAGGTATTGCACAATACCATACATCCCAGCGTATGCTACTCTTCTTCTGGCCTCTTTATCAAATGTCGCACTCCAGAGAAAGAACGGTCGCAAGGGAGGAGTGAATTCACTCACGTGAATCCACGCTCCGCCCACACTTTCAAAGTCATCCATGTCTCGTGCCAAACCTAATAAAGCTTCCATTCCACCTAACCATTCCTTCTTCACACACTTGTTCATGATTTCTTTGACTTTCAGAATAGGTCGGAGCTCCAGACACCATGCCATAAACAGAGACACTATGTTCACATTCGTTCTATACTTCCATCCACTGTCTACATACTTAGGCCCAAGGATCAACTTCATCGTGGACGAGAATGCAGTGTCTTCATAGATAAACAGGTTCATCAACCTATCATCGCTTATTCGTCCCCAAAATGCGACCTGTGTTTTGCTTGTTTCTAAAGAAAAATTGGCCTCCATATTTCAAATTGAGATATCCATGATTCCAAAATGGACATGCAAATTTGTCAGACTAACATCGATGTCTATAAATTATTTCACTTTTTATCTACCTATGCCTTAATTTTTTAGTGCTTTCTAATAACTAAGTTCATCTACCACATGTTCCATGTTATTTTACAATCTAAGTTTTTGCACAATAGTCTATGGACATTTTTGTACACTTACACATTTCCATATCATGCTATCCTACGAAGACCTTGGATTCATATGATGCACACAACTAATCAAAAGTTTCTTCGATTAACAAGGTGCATTATGCGCTTTCGCCCATGACCACTCTAAAATGGTAGTACGCAATGACTAACATGCCTGTTAGTCACACGTTTTACACCATCAACTTTACAATGAATGGGAAGAGATTGACTAACACAATGCTAACACACTATACAATAGGTGCTCTCACTCCAAAGCGGACCTTTCGTATAGGGACGCGTCTATTCTGGCTTCAAAACGACAGTATGGATTGACTAAAATGCATGTTACACCGTTGATTTTGTAATAAATGGTTGCGATTGACTAACCTGTCGCTAACACACTGTACAAAAGGTCTATTTTGGAGCCAGAATAGCTTCAGCCAAAAATAGCATGTTAGCAATAGGTTACTCAATCGCATCCTTTAATTGCAAAATAGGTTACACGTTCGGCCACAGCTCCAAAACAAACATTTTTTTTGTTATTTTAGACTATTTATGTAATAAATAGTAAATAATATTAAAAAAAAAAGATAAAAAACCTTGTGTAAAATTATCTACAAATTTATATGGGTATTTCTACATATTCATTTGAATCATTTTAAGATAATTTCAATATTAGTGTTAATCATCCAAGGACTAACACGCGTGTTAATTGTTAATCGCCCAAGGACTAACAAGCGTAATCGTGTGTTATTCAATGCGTACGGCCGAGTCCACAAGGCTGCAACTATTGCGCGACTAACAACACATGGAAATCCATCAAAGAAGTGGTAAAACCGATAACAACGCATGGAAATCCAAGGAGGGACCTATTGGCATTACTCTCGTTGATTAAATTAATAAGGCAACGACGGTTACATTGGAGAAGCAGAAAAAGCATAATATTATCTTGCCGATAACTGATGAGGCTATCGGTAAGACTCATATCGAAAAGCACAATAGTGGAAATGTCACCAAATTTGAAGGTTATAGAAAAAAGAAAGTCCGAATAGCTTCACCTAGAAATGATAGACCAAATAGACGCAGGCAACCTAACACCAATCACCCACCAAAACAGAAGTACAGAGAGACTAACACGTGTTTTTGTTGTGTGTTTTACCACAACTTTTTGGAGCCAACAAACACGCGTCCAGCTCGATATCTAACCTTAACACAAATAATTTCAAACTAGAGCAAAACAAGAATAACCAAAGCAAAACAAAACAATAAAATTTTTGCACTACATATAAACCAAAACATGCAAATTTTCCCACTGTATACAACCAGAAAAAAAAATGGCTACTCAACATACCTGTCAACCTTCAGAAATGAATGCAGGCTGCCCTTGAAAAGTAACTCCTCACTGCCTCCTTCTTGAAACCCTTCTTTGCCTTCAAAAATAGCATAACACTTCAACAATGAGGCCTTTGGACACTTTCTTTAATCGTGCATTAGTCCCTTTATTCTTCCTTTTTTCCACAACACACAAAAAATGGTGGGAGGATGCATCATATGGTTCACCTAACACGTGTGTTAGTGGGGAGTGGCGCATCCACGTTCTACATCGTCCATTTTTCAATGAACGGCAGCGATTTTTTCCACATGAGGCCACATAAAATGGTGTCGGTATTCTGCTGAAACGATACAAGGTGTACTATGATTTTTCTAACATGCATGTTAGTGGTGCGTTCTACATGGTCGATTTTTCACTGAATGACTGTAATTGATTGAGTAAGGACACCACCTGTTAGTAGCACGTACGAGAGGTTTTAGAGGGATCCACCATGGTTTGGAAGCCCGCACCCTCTTTTTCTCACCGTTTTGGCATCCGAATGCGGTCATCTACACTTGCTGCTGGTTGTTTGTTTTCCATGGATTTTAATGTGCGTGTTAGGCACAACACATCGACGTGAGCCGCAGCCCAGGATCTGCCATCCTCCAGCATGTCTACGTAGTTTTGCATGGGCCCTGACGTTTAAAACAATCGAGTCTAGGACAACTCCATGTCATTTTCCCTAGGTCCGGCGCCTGCGCCAAATTGGCATGGTATGCATGTTGTTGGTATGATAGGTCACTTTTGGAGCCAGAATAGATGCGTCTAACTATTTGGTGGGAACCATGCGGATGGCATGTCGTTACATTCCATGGCTATATATGTGTTTTCTGTACGAGAGTGCCATTTTTACGGTTGGATAGTTAGCTTAATATACTCTCATAGGGATTCTTTTTATGGTTGACTACATAATAATATGGACTTTTTATGGTCCACTAACCTTTGATTGTCCCTACAAATAGTAAAAAATATTCCATCAACTAAATATCAACATTTTTCATTTCTCCATCATTTTGAATTCAACGACACAAGTAATAGATAGATGAGATGGAGGTAGTTAGAATGTGAATGGCTACGATTGACTTATGAAATTTAGTAAGTTGGTTTGACTATGAGAGGAATAAGGAACGTGTACGTCTAGTGAGGTTAGATTCTTGGGCCTGCTGGAGGGAATAGAGTAATTACAAGGACAAGTGTTCTTACGTGCCCATTATTCTTGGATTGTGTTGAGGGAATAAATAACTAATTAAAAAATAATATTATTTAATTATTTTAGTCACGTGTGAGGTGGATAATAGGTGGAAATGAAAAATTATTTATATATTTGATTTATTGTGAGGAGATGGAAAAAGGTACTTAATTAAATAATATAAATAATTTAATTGTGTGAGCCTTAGGTGAAGAGGAATCAGACAAAGTGATTGAATGAACTAGATCATAAGGACTTGTTGATGAAATAGAATAGGTGATAGTGATGAATTGGATTAGACCTATGGAAATATTTAGGTGTCTACAACTTGATTCTAGGAGGTAAAAATAGGAAAGAATTCACCTATCAAATTTAGGTTAAATTTATTTTTTTAAAGGTTATTTCAAAAAATAATGACAATGAGAATTTTATAATGAGGAAAAGGGTAGAGTCAAACTCACAAAAAATAAAAAGTGTAAAAATTCAAGTTCACAACCAAAAGTTATGAGTGTTTTCATGAGTTGCTAATTTTTATTTTTTAATAAATAAATTAAAAATAGAAAATTCTTTTCATTTTACTACTCCATTTAAAAATTGAGTTTTCAAAAAATTCAGAGAGAAAAATTTCCATGTAGATGAGACTTCCAACGCCCATGATTGGACTAGCTTAGGGAGCTGGTGGAGTAGGACATTCATTTGAGAGAGGTAAAAAAGTCTCAAAATTTTAACTACTTTTTATATTTTTTACTTTCAATTGGATCCATTGTAGTTGTGCTAATGTCTAGGAGCATGCTATTACCTAGCCTATGCAATACAGTCCTCTAAAAGTTTTAACATGTGAAATGGGCTAGTATGTATGGTAAAGGTCATATCTCGGTGACCTGCACACTCCTACAAATGTATGTATTCAAGTACATCCATTACATGTGGCCAATAGGTTATCATGTGGGACATGTTACAAGCACATGAATATACACTAAGGAGACCATGGTAGTTTAGTAACATATTATTTGATAGGCTACCTAACAAAGGGTATTTTGGAGACTATATATATAGATGAAATGAATGAATGAATTTTAATAACTTCTACAAGACCAAAAAATCAAGATCAAACAATCAAAGGGACCGAGAGACCTAATATTAACCCATTTTCAATTTTCTTTTCAAGTCTCTTATGTTATGCATCTTTATTAATAAACTTTCATGTCTCTTATGTTATGCATCTTTATTAATAAACTTTCTATTTCTTGAAGTCATGTCTCCTAAAAAAATATTATTCAAACTATCCACTTGAAAATGTTTTCAATATAAGTATGAATATCTGCATATGTTGCACATTATAGGATGAAATGTTATTCAATTCCAACCACCCCTTTGTTGTAGAAAAGGTAAGTTCATTCTTCACAATCTTCCTTGGGGACCATCCAAATACTCATATCACATCTAAGATGATGAGATTCAATCCTCAACTAAGCAACTAAAATTTTATCATTTCCCTTAATTGTGGCCCTCCAATAATTTATTTCATTATGTTCTCGCATGAGGTCGAACTCTTTAATACAATGCACCTTTTTTAACAATTTTTGTTTTGTCTGCATGGTAGTCCTAAAAAATTTCTAACATAATTTTTTTATCTCTTCATTGGTATTAGGACATTCTTACAAATTAATGTCCAATTTTCTCATTTACTTCTTGTTCTACTTCATCCAAGTCTTCTTCCTATGATATAAATCCCATTGAACAATTATTTTGATCCAATGATTGTTATCCATGTTTTTCAACTTTTTTTTAAGTATCTTAGAAAATAGATTATCACTAATGCTTCCATTGGAAACATTCCTACTTCAACCAAAAGGATTCCATGGGGGATCATGAATTTTAATTTAAGACAACTATTCATTAATTTTTTTTGGATCCTTTCTAGTTGTCTCCACATGAGGTTTGGCATGCTACTCTCCCAAACTTCACAACCATAGAGGATAATCAACATGACCAACAAACTAAAAAGAATTCTCTTGGTTTTCCAATCCCAAAACTTTAATTTCCTACACATTTTTTGAAGTAGACAAGAATCTCACCATCATAATTAATTTTTTCTTGTTCTACATGTCTCCTAGTTGAGCCTATTGTGAAAATAAATTCCTAAGTACATGTATTATACCACTATCTTCAATGAGATTCCCTCAAAGACAAATTCAACATGCTGCATCTTCCTTTTCAAAGAAAAAATCACGAGTTTTATTTTGTTGGTGTTCAATTGCATTTTGACTTCTTAGAAAAAAGTTATAAAGCCTTCAAATGTTCTCTCAAACCACGGACAAATTTTGCAATTACAATAAGGTCATTGACATGCAAAAGTAACTTCACCATGAGAAATACTAATTGAATACCTTCTCTCATGGTTTTGTTTAGTTATTCTTCTAGTTTATCAATATATAAGCCAAACAACATGGGGGATAGAAGGCACCTATGTTTGATTCTATTTTAACTACCAAAGCATTCAAACATGCTTTGTATTTATGATTTTAGCTATAACATGCTCATAAAGTTTATGGATTGTTGTTCTAAATTTATTCAAACTCGCAAGTTCCTCTATTTTGTTCCAAAGCTTGTCCCTAGTAACAATTAAATCATTCTTTGAAATCAAGGAAACAATAAAAATACTTTGCTCCTTGGGTGTCCCAAACCATTTCAATAAAGTGTTTAAGAGTGATGCAATCATCAATGGTAGGGTGCCTTTCCTAAAGGCAACATGCCCTTTTCCCCATTTTCCTTCTTTTTTTTTCTACCTACTGACTCTACATTCTATTATGATCTCAAAAAGTTTTCCAAGAAGAGGGTTGATCATAATAATACAATAATTGGAAGGATTATTGTTATATCCACTTTTGTAGATAGGGATAACCACACTAGTTTTCCACTTGATTGGAAATTTTCTTTGTGTGCCACTGCTAAAAACTCTCTTCATAAGTGGAGCAAGAAGCTTAGCTCCCAATTTCAAATATTTGCATGTAGTCCATCAATGTATTAATATTTACCGATTTCTTTATGCCTTTTCTGATATTTTCCACTGAGAAGAGCTTAGTTAGTGTGTCAATCATGAGAATGTTGTTTTTCTCTTGAGCTTGTTCATAAAGGATCTTTGCATAATCTAGTGGGCATCCATGATATTATTTTCTATTGTTTCTCTCTTTTTATGTAGCTTCCTTTAGAAGCCTATGAGGTTGTGTTTCATCACTGATATTAAATATTTCCTTCTTGAAATCACATTATAGTGCCTCTCCCCGATTTACCTTTCCTTTTTGTGCATTGATGAACCATTTTGGTTTAGTATAGACTATCTTGTGGTGTTTTAGATAAATGTTTATGGTTTAACTCATGATTCAGATGCTTCATTATGGATGATAGACATATTATGTGTGCACTTGTCATTAGGATTTTATGTGGGTGATGTTACTCCCTTGATTTCTCTATTGGATGGATTATATGCATTGGCATTCATATATGGACTATATGAGTTATGATGTTATGATGATACTAACCCTTATTGTGTGATTACGATTTCATTCGATATATTGATGTGATTGATGTGTGTGACTGTCTTCGTGAAAGGGACGATGCCTTATCACTCATTGCGAGCATGATAAAGTGTTGTGATTCTCTTTTCACTTGCCTATTTATTATGATGGATATATGTTGTATATGTATCATTTTGTGGTTCCAGGATTGCAGGTACCGAACATCAACTCCACCTAGCTTCACAGGTCTGAGCGTGTCCTATCTCAATGACAAGTTGTTGGAAATGGCATGGGTTTCTTTCACTCACTCTAGGCTTAGTTGTCCACCTTGTCAATTTGCACCATGATGCAAGTCAATGATAGAGTCTAGTGTTGTTGTTCCTCTCATCAAGTCGCTTGGTTAAGTGAGCATATGATTTCTATTTAATTTGATTTATGGTATAATGTTATTAATTAAGGTTTGGATTAATTTATTTAATAATGTGATTGATGTTTAATTATTTGTTTATTGATGAATATTTATTATGAGAATTATATTTAGTCAATGGAGATTAATTTAATTAATCTAATTGATTTATTATTGATTTTGAGATATTGTTTAATGGTTTATTTATTATTTATTTGATGATTTGTTTATTGTTGATTTACTATTAATTTATGTTAATTTATTGTTGAAAGATTTATTTATTTATTTATTGATGCTTTGTTTTATTTAATTGATAATTTATTATTGAATTTTTATTTATTGGCTTAATTTATTTATTTATTGTTATTATTGATTTGAGAATCCCTATTTATATAGTTTTATTCATTTAATCTCTTTATTTGATTTTTATTGAATGATGTATTATTATTAAATGTATTTATACAAATATCATTTTATCAGTAATTGCATTTATTATAGATTTACCTACCCTTGTGTGTGATTGGTTGATTTTAATTGGTAGGTTAATAATATTGGTGAATAAAATATTTCTCGAAACTATGCGAGATAGGTAGATTATATTGTTATATGTATTTTTTCTGATTGGTCGATTTTCCATTATAGTTTTGTGTTTAATTTTTTTTTTATTTGGCTTTCTACAATTTTTGTCTGGTTGAACATCCAAGAGCTTTCTAGAATTGGATTTCGATTGGGATTTTGATTTCAGGATTGGATTGAAGCTTGGGATTGTTTGAGGAATTTTCTAATTCAAATTTTCAACAATTTTTGTATTGTGATTGTAGGTTGGCTTAAGTTTCTACTTCAAATTTTGGTTTCTGAAAAAGATTGTATTCTTCGTGTTTGTGAAATTGTTGATTGATATTGTTTGAAATGTGTTTGAGAAATTTGGGATTGAGATTTGCAGAATTTAAAGTTTTCTTATTAAAAAGGAAATTGATTTGGGGAAATTTGCAATTCAATGGTTTAATTTTCTGAGTTTTATTGCCAAAAATTCTTCTCTCTGCAAATGTTTGCGCATTCAATATTGATTCTTGAAGATATTTATTTGAATTTAGTGAGTTATTTATTCCTTGTATTGTCTCCCTTGAGATTCCTTTTGGTTTTAGAGTTGATTCGGTGGTTTATGAATGCATGTGGTTTTTGAGAGATCTCTACAACCCACTGCGACTACAAATTTGGAAGTCCAGACCCTTCCGAGTGTATAAAAAGGTTGCATTTGAACCTTGTGAGTCTTGTACAGGCTTCTATGCATGGTTTATAATATTGTTTCTCATTCTCCCTTGCTAATATGCCTTCTATGTCTCAGATTAGACACTGTGGGAGATAGAATTTCTTATGCAACTTTTGATGGTGAGTATGTTATGATGTATTTGATTGTCCTTGTTGGAAATTTAACCTTCCAATCCCTTTGAGTCAATTTTGAGTCTCAAGGACCCCTGTGCAGACTTGTGCAAGTCCCTTTACTCTAAATGTCACTTTTGCTATTTTCTGGGCATTATGACAAAAAACGCCACTAAATCTACCAAGAGCACTACAAAATGGACCAAGAATTCTATTTTGAATTCCAAGAGCGTCATTCTAGAAACTAGGAGCGCTAGAGTGCATTCCCAAAGAGTTGAGTCCAGAACTGAGAGTGTTAGGTCATAAACTAAGAGAGATAACCAATGACCCCAAAACGCTATAGAATGCCCCCAAAACTATTGAATTTACCAAAAATTCCATTTCATTTACCATAAGTGCTACACTGCATACTAGGAGCACTGCTCTGCATTTCGGGAGAGCTAGATTGCTCTAGGAGTCCTAGAAAGTCAGTTTTGAGCCTGATTTAGTGTCTTGTTGAGTTTTTGATTTCTCCAGAGGCATGTGTTATCTGTATTGGAGTTCTCAGAGATGCATTTTATGTGTTTTTATCCTTCATGAGGTTTCTTGTGCTATGGTAAGAGGATTCATTCCTTATCATTGAGGTGTTTCATATGCGATTTGTGGGTCCGGCGAGAGGGAGAATTCCTCGTTGTTGAGGGATTGATTGTAAGGCTCTAGTGGGATGAGCTATGCCTCACTATAGAGGATTTAATATTTTTTTGATTCCTTTTGTGGATTGTATTCATGATTGTCTTTTCCCTTGTGATGATTTGGTGAAGGATCTCTTCCATTTATATGGCTTTATGTGATCTTTCATGGCCGGATTGTTCTCAGTTTGTTATGATTGTTTATATGTTATTTATGAGCCTTCTTGATGTTGGATTATGTTCTTTGGATTTATGTTTTACCTTAAGGCCTAGGAGCATGGTTAGGGAGACTGGGCTTCCATGAGTCTGTTGAGGTCATGAGGAATAAACTGCTAGAATTCCTTGTGTTGTGGAGTCAAGGTCTAGAATGATTGGATAGCTCATTGGAGGTTATTTGTAATGATCAAGTGGTAACATAATAAAATAATCATAGGTGGTTTAGGTAGAAGTAACTCATCTTAATAAGATAAGAAATATGTGTGTGTATTCCCATCTCATGATTGGATTGCTAGTGCACTTGTGTGAGATGGCAGATCTGGTAACCGGATAAACCAAACTCCCTTGATTTCCTCAAAGGTTGAGACAGTTCCACATGTGTATCACAGATATCGGGATTGAGTTCTAGGTTATCCTTTGATAGAATTTGATGACACTCTTACCTACATCTGAGTCCTAGTTCCTTAAGTGTTAGTTGATTGATCTCGCCTTTGGAGGGTTTCTTTTAGTTTAGCCATATGTTGTGTTTGATCTTTGATGTCATCATGTGGTTGTCAAGTTGAGTCCCTTTGGTGGTTAGGTGTCAGCCTAGGTCTTGAGTGTGAGTTGGAACCTCATGTCATCTCCTAGCACGGGGGGTGGTTCCTATTTGGTTCCACATGGTCAAGTGGTTGAATGCCTTCTTCCATTGGGATGCTATTCATTGGATGCTTGTGTATGTGGTTTGGATTCTTGGATTCTTTATTAGGTGGATATTCTCATGGAGCTGATTTCTATGTGTTGGAAAAGGAAACATTGTATCATGATGTATTGTATATGTAAAAGAGATTATGTATCTTCATGTATTTGTAAGTGTAATTGTAATAGGACTTGATGTAGTGGATTGGGAGATGTATTCAATGATTATTCTTTGATGTAATAGATATTCTTTATGTAATATGAGTTTATGAGCTCTATGTGAATGAGTAATGAGCTAACTTATATGTAAAGTGTCGCATTTGTATTAGTGAAATGTAATTGAGATATGTCATCTTATGGGTTGAATGATAGAAATAATAGTAAAGGTTGTCTTGAATCTCATTTGGTAAATAGGAGTTATCTAATGAATGGTTTAATAGTTCAATGATTCTTTTATGATATATGGTAGTAGGAGTGTTAGGAACATTTGGTTAGTGTGTATAATGAACCTAAGAAAATGTAATGTGGTTGAGTTATGCATATGTGTTATTGTTATTCTAATTGCATGGAAAGAAAATGGTTAATTGATAATATAATCATGATGATGTTGTAGATGGATAAGTGTTAGGTTGGAGTGATGTCAAGTAGTGACGTTGAGATACCCTAGGGAATGGTTATGATTGTAAGAGTTACTTAGTGATATGTTGATGTTTAAATGTTTTTATTCCGCTTGCGTAATATAGCTCTATGGTTATATTCATGTTATCAATTTATGTGATCTTGTTAATAGTTAGTGTTTATGGTAAAAATGGAAACAACAATATTGAAAGACTAAATGAATTCAACCACCAAACCCTAGCCTAACAACAACAAAGATCCACCATAACATATGAAGATTACCTAAGACAATGCAAATCAATGAAATCACAAAGATTATACCATCACATGTCCAATAGGGTTTTGATCTCCATTCTTCCTATCTCCATTGATCTTGCTTGATATATTTGCTCTCAGATTTTATATGTGCACAAGAGCTCAACAAAGAATGGAAATGTGGTTGCAAGTAGGCTTGATCGCATATGAAAGTTCGAAAGCTAGAATGTTTGATTAGTCGGGGGTTGATAATAAAGGAAACATATCCTTATATAGAAGACACCATAAGAAATGGAGGGATAAGATTGAGAGGTGTAGAAGATAAATGGTCAGCTAAGATTAGAGGGTTGGTAGAGAAAATAAGAAAATAATGAGAGGGTGGGTAGTGTAGGAATTAAGAGATGAATGACATGTGTCATGGGTAGAAAAGGTTAATAAATTAATTAAATAAATAAAGATTCATTTAATTAATAGAGGAAGTGGGATCAATTAAATAAATCAAAATATTTATTTAATTTAGAAAAAGGATAATTTAAAGAAATAATAGTATTTATTTAAATGAGAAATAAGGCTAGAAGAGGATAAATGAATTAATTAAATAAATAAAGATTTATTTAATTAATAGAAGAATTAGGCTTACAATAATTAAATAAATAAAGATATTTATTTAATTAGATAGGACAATTTTAGGTGTCTACATTTTGCCCCTCTTTGAGACAATGTATCTTGTCACATTGTTTCAAAGAAGATAAGATGAACTGATACAAAGTTTCCCCAAGATGGGAATGATATGCCCCCTCGAGAGATTGGATGAAAATGTCTAGAAAGATCATAGATAATCTCTTGATAAGAAAGAAAGGCTAGAAAGGACTAACAAGATAGGATAGAGTGAAAGAGTCACGGGATAAAGAAGACTGACATGGGAGACTAGGGCTAGGGTAGTCTATAAGATAGACTACGAGGGAAAACATCCTCATTGTCATCCACACATCCAAGAGATCAGAGTGCAGAGAGAGTAGAGAGTAGTCAACAACGATGGCATTGGTGGACAAATTCAATCGCATTTGTCGATATCAGAGGCCAGCAGATGTAGGAGAGACGGTAAGTACTGCAAAAATCTCCTTGTACTTTGTCGCATTAATTGTTGTCATAAATACATGTTAGGTAGGTAATAAATGTGCTTTAGGTATGTCAAGCGGGGGGAAAAAAAGATAAGGCACGTCTACGTTAGTGTCAGGCACATTTGGGTAGGCTAGGCGCATCTATGTTTGTGCCTGGCACATCTATGAATGCAGTAGCGTCTATGTTCAATGCAAGTGCGTCTGTGTCTTTCAGGTGCATTTATACAGGACAGGCACGTCTGTGCCGAGAAGAGTCACGTCTATGTGATTCAGGCGTGTCTATGTAGAGAAGGTGCATATGTGCAGTATGTAAGTGTGTTTGTGTCATGAATGCACGTTTATGTCTTCAAGGTCGAATTGACAGTTCTGTGATGAACATACGTTGTCAATTGGATAAGCTACTAAGAGGATACACTCAAGCAAGTCCTCTAGGGAAGACTAGAATAGCAGATAGGGCTAGGATTGAGAATTATGTGATAGAACATACGTTGCCAATCAGGAAACTATTCAAGAGGATACACTCAAGTAGAGGACCTAGGATAGGATAGATCGAGGCACTTTGTGATGAACAAGGAGTACCAAATAAATTGACAATTTTGTGATAGTACATATGCTGTCAATTGGATTAGGCTAAAATTGGCAATTCTATAATAGAACATACGTTGTCAATTGGATAAGCTACTCAAGAGGATACACTCAAGTAGGTGCCCTAAAGATAGGATCAAAGCAACACTTTGTGATGAATAGGGAATGCTACTAGGATAGGAAGCAGTACTTTGTGATGAACGGGGAGTACTAAAAAGAGCAACACTTTGTGATGAACAGGGAGTACCACTAGGATAAGAAGCAACACTTTGTGATGAATAGGGAGTACCACTAGGATAAGAAGTAGCACTTTGTGATGAACAGGGAGTACCACTAGGATAGAAAACAACACTTTGTGATGAATAGGGAATGCCACTAGGATAGAGCTCCATATGATAGATATAAGCACTAAGATAAAAAGCAACACTTTGTGGTGAACAGGGAGTACCACTAGGATAAAAAGAAGAACTTTGTAATGAACAAGGAATGCCATTAGGATAAAAATCAGCACTCTGTGATGAATGGGGAATGCCACTAGGATAGAGTGCCATATGATAGATATAAGCACTAGGATAAAAAGCAACACTTTGTGATGAACAGGGAATGCCACTAGGATTGACATGGTTGACTTTCTTGACTACAGGAGGACCTACCTATGTTGGAGTCATGGGAGAGATTCCCTTCGACTCAGAGTTTATGAGCAAAGATGACACTCGAGGAGAGAGCAATAGTTCAGGATATGGGCTTGCGACATATTTTGTATGTGCCTGAGTTTCGGGCGAACATGGGGTTGCTAACTACTTTAGCTGAGAGATGGCACTTAGAGACATGCACATTTCATTTGTCGATGGGTGAGATGATAGTCACCTTAGAGGATGTATATAGGATATTGAGGATACCGATCGATGGGGAGTTGGTTCCTCATGATTGAGATGAAGACAGGGATGCACTGAGATGAGTGTTTTAGGATCCAGGATTGGAGATGAGGGCTGGACATGTGGCTTGGGATACCATGGCATGGACAGGATTGGTGCTACTAGTGGTGTTCGCAGGAGTGATCAGTGGGTTCCTGTGTTCGGATAGGGTGACACGAGGGTTGGCAGTGGGATGGGGGAGTACACTAGAGACATTGGTGACATAGCACACCAGGTTTGCATGGGGATCATGTCTGCTGGCACACTTGTATTATGAGCTGCATCACTTTGTATATCACAGATCAACATGATTAGGATGCAGAGTGACCTTGTTGCAGGTATGGGCATATGAGCACCTGCCGGTTACACGACTGATACATTTCAGAGGCAGAGGACATGGGCATAGCTATGTTCACTTATATGATATGATTACATCTCAGCCACAGATTGGGAGATTGGAGTATTGGTGTCAAGTGATTGATGAGATAGACAGTGTGATATGGAGGCCGTATCGGGAATGTGAGGAGTGGGAGGATGATGCAATGGAGCTGTCGTATGTATTCAAGAGCATGTATTTGATTGGCCGGACACCCTATGTTACTGAGAGGCAGTTGGTAGATAGGGTGGGAAGGTAGTTTGGCAAGATATAGTGGATGCCACGGGGGTCAAGGATGTATGCACAAATGGTGAGAGATCAGGTGCATTTGGGTCCATTATTGTCTTATGATTAGGCAGTGACACAGCTAGTAGAGATGATTCCCTTACCTTGGGATATGTGGGCAGATATAGAGGATGTAGGGATGGATGTAGAGTATACTGCATATTGGGGAGAGCATCCATTTCCATGGCTGACGGATCCAGGGGAGCCGATAGATGGAGAGAGTGGAGGTGATGAAGATGATAATGGAGATGGTGGAGGTAGAGGCCTACGGAGGAGGTGAGGTGCAATAGTAGAGAGGAGAGTGGCTCCAAGGAGAGAGGGTAGAAAGGAGAGACAGGCTCATGTAGTGAGAGGCAAAGGTGGATTTCCATTACAGGTGCCAGTATCACGGGTTCCCTGACAAGTACAGGCTCCTAAACAGGTATAGGGACAGGAGCAGCCATAGGGACAAGGTCAGGAGCAGCCACAGGAGCAACCACAGGGACAAGGTGAGGGGGGAGAGGAGGAGGATGAGTTACTATCCTTGAGGGAGATCTGGTAGGGACAGGCAGATGAGATCCAAAATTTGGAGAGGGAGACAACTAGGCTCGGGAGATAGTTGAGGGATACTGAGCGGGAGAGGGATTAGGCTATTAAGTGCTATACAGAGGCTAAGACAACACTCAGGGTAGGAAGGTAGGTAGCAGAGGACATAGAGGTAGGATACACCTATGTTCTACAGGTAGGGGAGGAGATAGGCTAATGGAGAGACCTATACTATGGAGTGGTGCCACCAGAGCAGCGGGCTAGGAGCTTTCGTAGACCATCGCGGACTGCGATGACCACTAGAGGGAGAGACAGGATACAAACATCTAGCAGTGGGGTTATGGGTCCTCCACCACCACTAGATAGAGGGGACAAGAGAGATGATCCTAGGGAAGTTCCTTCCAGGGCCCAGACTCCGTCGAAGCCAGCTGGCTCCAAGGGAGGGAGTTCATCATATCCTTAGAGGGCTCCCTATTTATCAGTTTTATACCATTTTGTATGATGACACCTTCAGGTGATTGTAGCCATATGTATTTGACATCATTGTATCATGACACTTATGATTTTGATATATATATATGAGATGATTCATCTTTGCGGTAGCTATATGCATGTGGACCTATGTGATGTTTCTATGTGTTAAGGCATGATTTCTATGTGATTCTTATGATATGAATGCAAATATGTACATGAGGAAATGCAATATTTTTGTTCTTTTATGTTTTGAATATGTTATGAATGATGCAAATGTGAATATATGAAATGCAAATGGATATGATGATGCAAATAACTATTTACATGATGAGAATGTAAAATGTGCTAACATGTGTTGTGTGCAGGATGCGATGTAATTGTGATATTTATATGTATGTATGAAATGCTTATATGTGGTAATGCAAGTGCAAACTACATGAGATGCAAATGTTTTTGGTGTGTCATTATACTTAGTCATGTGATAGTGGGATACATGGACTCAAGAAGGACGATGGAGGTCAATCAAGAAAGGGGGATGAAAGATAGAAGATATGGAAGTGAAAGAGCTTCTTGTGCTATTATCATCATTGAGCTTTATTATGGCAAGTAGGTTATGACAATCCGGATATATGTTTGACCCAGAAAGGCATTATACCTGTTTGCATGGAGATAAGATAGTTGCAAACAAAGAATGCCCCAGTTCACACTAGACTCACAGTGTCCTCATATCCTTGGACAAGTCATAGCATTACTAAGAGACAATCCACAGACAACAAAGAAAAATAGGTGATGATACCCCATCCTCGCCTTTCTAGTCAAAGACATCTTGGAGATAGAATCTCTAGTCAGAGACATCCTTGAAAAGCTAAAAGACATGTCACTAAAAGATAAAATCAAAAGAAAACCAAGACTCGACACCAACATCCATTGTAGTCCTCAAGTTTAGTGTCTCTTGTCACTTGTAGAAGTCTATTTGATTGTGTCACAATGTTTACTTTCACAAAGGGATAGATAGTACTGAACCATAATTTTGTCCAAGTTTGTTGAAAGATTTGATTTGTTGAAGCCCATTGATGCTGTTGTGTCTCATCTGAAACTGACCGAATCCATGAAACTAATACTTTATTACGGAGAAGACATAACTTTATTGCGGATTGGTGATGCAAATGTTATTTTATTGCGGATTGTGCACGGATAGACTGAAGAAAACTAGAAGAAATTTTAATCCTCAGAACATGTGATGCTCTCAGTTCCACACCCATCACTAGACATAGGATTTGCCTTAGCCACAGATAGGAGCGTATTTATTATGGATGGAAAGGGGTAAAAAGGGAGGGATTATTATGAATGGCTAACCAATCTTGGGTAGATCAATAACAAGCCATGATGGGAGTGGGTTATTATGAATGGATAGGTTGTGAGTGTGTGCAAAGTGAAGGATGAAATGGAATCCTAAAAGAGGGAGGAGCAATGTCTCTACACATGGCACCGGTGACCCGATTTTCACCATGGTACTTGCCTAGGGTGCCACTGAAGTGGTTTTCACCGTTGGATGAAATTATTTCTCTTTAATTTTTGTTTTGTTTTGAATTTTAAATTTTTTTGTGTCACAAGGCGCCTGTTTGCCAGATTTTCACTAAATAACGATTTTTTTATTTTATGATTTTTTTTGTATTTTTGCATTTTTGATTTTGTATTTTTTATTTTTTTTGAAGAGCTATGTGTAAAACTTGCGAAGGTGCATGCTATTGATAGGATCCTCCAAAGTTTCACCTCCTGTGGTTGAGAGCTGATATGCACCAAATCCATAGGCCGCAATGATGATGTAAGGACCAAGCCAATTTGGTTCAAACTTGCCCTTCTTCTCTCTGTCTTGCTGATTTTTAGGATTTTCTTTGAGAACTAAGTCCCCTACCTCAAATGTACAAGGCTTTACTTTATGATTGTAACTATGACTCATTCATTGTTGGTAAGACTTGAGATGATTAAAAGTAGATTTTCTTCATTTATCCAATAGTTCTAGTTCTTGCAAGCGAGAGACCCTGTAGTCCTCATCACTGATAATGTTTTGTAAAGAGACTCGTAGAGATGGTAACTCAACCTCGATAGGAAAGATAGATTTAGTTCCATAGAAAAGTGAATAAGGTGTGGCTCCTGTAGGTGTGTGAACACTTGTACGATAAGCCCAAAGTGCGGGATTTAGTTGGATATGCCAATTGCGGCAAGTGTCATCGACTGTCTTTTTTAGGATTTTAAGAATGGTTTTATTAGACGCCTCAGCTTGACCATTATCTTGGGGGTAATAGGGCATGGAGAAATGATGGGTAATATGGAAGCGATCACAAAGTTCACAAACATCTTGATTTTTGAAGGGATGTCCATTATCGGTGATTATGGAAATAGGAATACTGTACCAACAAATGATAAAGTTGAGAATGAATGTAGCAATCTGTTTTCCAGTGACTTGTGTAAGAGGCACAACTTCGATCCATTTTGTGAAATACTCTATGGTAGTGATAATTAATTTGTGGCCATTGGAAGGAGGGTGAATCTTGCCTATGAGATCAAGTCCCCACTGGAAAAGGGCCAAGGAGTCACAATCGGTTGAAGTTCTTGTGTTGGCGCATGAAAAAAGTCTCCATGAATTTGACATTGCTTGCATTCCTTGACAAATTGATATGAGTCTTTTTCCATATTGGGCCAGTAATATCCAGTCTTGATGAGTTTCTTGGCTAAGGTGGGACCACTAGAATATGGACCACATATCCCATCATGAACTTTGTGTAACGCAATCTAAGCTTCATCCCTTTCTAAACATCTAAGAAGAGTGCCATCTAGACCTCGACGGTATAGGATATCGGCTAAAATGACGTACCAAGAAGATTGGCAAATGAAAGTGCGACATTGGTTGTTGGATAAGTCAGGAGGAAGGGTGTTATTATGAAGGTATGTGAGAATAGAACTGTATAACTGGGAATTAGGGCCAATGACACATATCATCTCAGTAGGAGTGATCTCATATGAGGGAACCAAAAGGTTATCCACCAAGAACTCATAGTGGGTCTCATTGTGTGGTAGGTCTATCAATGAAGCAATAGCAGCCATGGCATCTGCAGCTCAATTCTACTCTCTTGGTATCTGCTCAAAGGTTAACTTCGTGAAATGTTGTTTTAGGTCATCCACCATTTTTTTGTAAGGCATTAATTTTTCATCCTTTGGTAGTCATCAGTTGCTTGATGAATTACAAGTTGAGAGTCCCCAAAAACATGAAGTTCCTGGATCTTTCACTGAACTACTATCTGTAGTCTAGTTATTAATGCCTTGTATTCTGCTATGTTATTAGTGCAAGGAAATGATAATCGATATGATTTTGGAATGGAATCTCCTTAAGGTGTGATGAAAAGGATGCCAGCGCCTGCACCATGTTGTGTGTATGAACCATCAAAGTATAATTGCCAAGGCTTCATGTGTGATACCATCATGGATTCATCTAGAAATTCTGAAGTTAGAGGAGCATCATCTATCATGGCAGCATCTGCTAATTGATCTACGATAGCTTGTCCTTTTATTGCTTTTATGTCTAAATATTCAATGTCGAACTCACTCAAGAGCATCACCCATTTGGCTAGTCGACTAGTAAGCGTCACTTTATTGAGAAGGTATTTCAATGGATGGATTCTTGTGACCAACTTAGTTTATGAGTTAGCATGTAGTGTCTTAATTTGTGCGAAGAAAAGACCACAGTGAGACATGCACTCTCAATTGGTGTGTAGTTTAGCTCATAGCCTACCAAACTACGACTGATGTAGTAGACTGCCTTTTTTTTACCCTAAGCATCTTGTTGCGCTAGGAGTGCCCCCAGTGTTGTTGATGTAGCTGATATGTAGAGTAATAGGGGTTGTTCTAGAACTGGTGGCATCAAGATTGGTGGATTTAGAAGATAATCTTTGAGTATCTGAAAAGCCTATTGACAGTTATCATCCCATTTGAATTTGTTGTTTTTGTGTAGCAAGTGCTGAAAAGGATGACATTTATCTGTAAGTTGTGCTATGAATCTTCGTATGGACTGGAGTCTTCCTTGTAAAGATCAAAGTTGACTAATATTTCTCAATCATGGCATCTCTAGGATCACCTTGACTTTTGTTGGATCGGCTTCAATTCCTCTTTTTGAGATAATGAATCCCAGGAGCTTCTTGGAGGTTACTCCAAAGACAAATTTCTTGATGTTAATCTTACTTTGTATTTTTCCAACCGATCAAAAATGACTGAAAGTATGTCCAAATGTGTAGCTCTGTCTATTGATTTTCCCAAGAGGTCATCAACATAGCCTTCTATAGTAGTGTGCATAAGATCATGAAAGATAGTAGTCATGGCTCTTTGATATGTAGCGCCTGCATTCTTTAGCCTGAAGGGCATGACATTCCAGTAGAAAGTTCCCCAGGGACAAGTAAATGTTGTTTTGTGTTGATCCTCATATGCGATTTTTATTTGATTATAGCCAAAGAATCCATCCATCAAAGATAACATCACATGACCTACTATGAGATCTATGATCAGGTTGATATTTGGCAATGGAAAATTGTCCTTAGGACAAGCTTTGTTGATGTATCTGAATTTGTGCATATTCTAATGCTATGATCTGGCTTACTAATAGGTACTAAGTTGGAGATCCATTCAGGATAATCAATTGCACATATCAATCCAACATCCAATAATTTTTCAAGCTCTGCCTTGATTAATAATGCCACTTGTGGATGCATCTTTCTTAATTTCTATTTTACTGGTTTTGCCCCCAGTTTAACTGTCAAATGATGCATTATGAAATCTGGATCCAATCTAGGCATATCAGCATATGACCATGCAAAATTGATTTGTCACTTTGTGAAGAAACTTATGACTTTGGTCTCTCTGTCTCTGTCATAGATTGTGCTAGGAATATATTATGTGGAATTTCTTCTGTACTAATGTTTGTTTTGATAGTCTCCTCTACTAACATAGATGATTTTTCTTCATGTGATGTCAGGAGAATATCAAGCCTTCCATCTTCAGGTGCCTCAGAGAGGTTTTTTCCCTCAGATGCGTCCTTTCTTTTTACTTTTTTGGGGTTAGACAGTGCCACAATGTGGTTTTCACCATAAGACCCATGATTTGTTTTTATTTTTACATTTTTGCGACTGGAAGGCCCAACACCTTCACCAAAATATGCCACGCTATTGAGTTCTATAGTGTATCCTACCTTATGGTCCTCAAGCGGAAGATCATCTTGTATGCCTAGATAGTCAATAAAGGCTTCATATTTTTGGAATGTATCAAACAGTACAGGTCCTTCACGGTTCAATTCAATAAGTTGGTGGTGAACAAGGAGTAGGCCTTCAATGTTTTCAAAGTCAACGGGACTAAGGGTGAAGATGTAGTTATATTCAGGTATGTCAAGGTAATTGTCGAGGTCATCATTGCCACTCTCCTCATCTGTCTCAATCGTGAACGAGTTCAACTTGTCATCACTAAAAGTGCATTTAGGGATGGATGTCCTCATCCTTCATGATTTTGACCTAGAACCTAGAGGAAAAGACTGTGTGGGGTCCTCAGGGGTTGTTTCTTGACCAACTTTGATTTTTTTATAAAATTCCTCCTCTTTTGTGGGTTCACCTAGTTCTCTGAATTTTTTGGTGAGTTCATAGTCACTGGAGGATCTATCTGAACCCCATTCCCATTCATTGGAGTTTGTGCAATAGTGGTTCTCTTGTTGATCTTTGGAAGCCTTGATTTGTAATGCTTCTTTTGCCTTTCAAGCATTTACCCTTGAAGATATGAAACCAAGACCTTTCAAGCACTCTTTTTTAAATATCAATTTTGGTTGCAAAGGCTGGATGATACCTTCCTTTCTTAAGCTGAGAGGACTTTTACCATCATACCCAAACATTTGTAGGATATTGAATCCTTTGCCATATTTTTCACATGGTATGATGATGTGTTCTTGTGTTTCATCTTCAAGATCCTTGTAAAGAATCTCATATAAGTCATCTTCTTCTATTTCACCCCACTTTTGGAAGATAGTAGGATCCCATTTGAGTGTAGTGATAGATACCCTCTTAGAAGGATGTGGTCGTCCATATTATTTTGGTGAACTCATAACTTGTTGTAAGCACATGGTTTGATTCAAGGTCTATTCACCCATTCCTTTGTCCTAATATTTCCCTTTAAGCTCACCTTGCTTTGATGTTGAAGGTTTTGATGATTCAAGGTCAATGTATGTCGAAGAAGGGATAGCTTCTCTATTATTTGGAATGATTGTCTTAGCTTTTGGTCTCAAGTTATTATAGTATATAAATGAATTAGGATCACCATTAACTGTTACTTCAACTCCATTGTGAGGAAAACTAAAGCATTGGTGGTATGTAGATGGGACTGCCCTCATCTCATGAATCCAAGGACGTCCTAGCAATATGTTGTATGGGAGATCTAGGTCTAGGACTTGACAAAGCACATCCTTTGTAACTAGCCCAACTCTGAGGGGCAAGGTGATTGTGCCCTTGGATGAACGCTCTTCGTCATCATATGCCTTGATGGTAATTTTGTTTGTAGCATTCACAACTTTGTCTGAATATCCCAATTGTATTATTGTGTGCAAAGTACATATATTGAGACCAGCTCCTCCATCTATCAGGACTCATTTTATTCGTTGTTTGTGTAGGAAGGCTTAAATGTGTAAAGGTGCATTGTATGGTTGACTCACAAAGGCGTCATCGGCTTCTGTGAATGTAAGGGAATGTGGAATGTGGAATGGAAAGGTATCCCACCATGGCTTGAAACTAGTCTATGTTCAGATCAGTGGGGATGAAAGTGTCTCTTAATTGGAGTCTATGATCACCCAAAGTTGCCCTGATTTGTGGATGGTTGCTTTGAAATACAATTGAACCTGAGTGATATACTTCTCTTGAGTGGGTGAGAGGGTGGCTTGTGGACAATGGGGGTTGATTTAATTTTTTTTTTATGTCAAGAATGGCCTTATGTGCAGGGGATATGCATAAGATCTCAAGGATGGAGATAAGCACGGGTGTCTTCCCTAACTGTTCTACCAGATCGTACTCAGGTTTGGTTGACAAGGAAGTGGTGTTTTTAGCTGGAGCACCTTGCAAAGTGAATTTACCTTGATGAGTTGTAACATTACATTTAGAGGTAGGTTGGGAAGAAGATCCAATTCCTTTTAGGACAACTTTGGGTCTATGGGTATAATTTTCAGGCGTTTTGTCCTTTATAATAATGGTAGAGACATAATTGTCCATCAAAATGTGATTGACAGTTGAATCATAGTTATAGGATATTCTGGTATAGTTGGTTTGGTCATCTGTGGCTTCGGCTTTTCCCTTGTCATATTTTGGGAATGGTTCCTTAAACATCTCATGTTCTTGATTGGATGAGTGTCCTTCAATCTCAATGTCACCTCTATAAATAAGATCTTGTATAATGTTCTTTAAAGGATGACAATTTCCTATTTTATGTCCCTTGCTCTTGTGATATTCACAGTATTCATCATCATTCCACCAATTTGGTTTGACCTTTGGCTCATATGGAGGCAAATCTGGAATTGTGATTATCTTGTTTGCTACTAGCTTCTTGAAAGATGACTCAAGTGGTTCTCCCAATGTGGTGTACTTCCTTCATGATTTGGAAGTTGTTTGAGTATTCACTTGATTGTTTGTAGAGCTTGATCCGGAAAAAATGATTTTGGGTCGTACTGTATTGGCATCAACAACACCATCATTGACTGTGTTTTTGTTTTTATTCCAAAATCTTGGCTTGTCTTTTCCTTTAAAGTCCTCTTTGTTTTCTTTGAATATTTTAACGATGCCTTGTTCAATTAGGACTTTCTCTGTTGCTAAGCCTTTTTCAATGACATCCTTGAAAGTGGACAAGCAAGTTCCTTAGGTCATAACCAATGTCTTTGTTAAAATTTTGGGTGAACATCTCTACCATTTGTTTTTGTGGAATTTCACAAGAACATCTGCTAGCTAGATTCCTCCATCTTTGTAAAAATGATGAAAAAGGCTCTCCATCCCTTTGTTTGGTGTTGCACAAAGTAGTGACTGATATTTTTTTCTCTATTTTTTATGAGAAATGTTGGATAAATGCCTCTGCTAAGTCAACCCATGACTTAATTCCCAGTGGGAGTTCAGAGAACCATTCCATAGCTTGATCACCTAAGCTCGATGGGAATAATCTCATCAGATATGTCTCTTTTGCTGCTACCTCAATGCAAGCTATGAAAAACTGTCTTATATGTGCCTTAGGATCCCCTTTTCCTCTATACTTATCAAACTTAGGTGTTATAAAATGTGTAGGAAAAGGAGGCATTGGAATGCTTTTGTCAAATGGATAGGGACATATGTCTCTCATTGTGTAAGTTGGCTTTGGTGTATTTATGTCCTCCATTTTCTTTTGTAAGTCCTTAATTTTCTATCCCAAATTGTTCTTAGGTGGAGACTGACTTCTTGGACCATATCCCATGCCTGCACCACTAGGTGGAGGAGGAGCATGTTGCATATATGGATGGTATTAATCATACACATGTTCATATGGAGGAGGTCTATAATGATGTTGTGTATAGGAACCACCTGGTATAGAGTCATAATGAGGAATGAAATATCTACTTTGTCCATGTATATTATATTCTACAGGCATGTCATGAGTTTGTTCTAGTGTGTTGCCCCCAAATTTGATGTCGGGTTTCCTTGTGTCCAAATTTTGAGCATGCCTTTGAATATCCAATTGCTTTGGTGGTAGGTCCTTAGCATTGGTATGTGATTGAGTATATTTTTCTACATAAGACTTCCATAATGGTCTACGAAGGTGAGTGTCATATGTTTGACCATGTATATTTGGGACCTCAAGTTTTTGAAACAAAGATGATGGTGATTCAGGCACAAAATGTGGTCTTCTATTGCCTCCACTATTAGGCCTCCTTTGATCCATGTTGAGGTGAGGTTGTTGCAAAGGTTGATTTTCCATTATTTGAGACATGTCAAAATCATGAGGGATCTTGGCTCCACTTTGTGCCATCACTTGTAAGAAATATTGTCTATCTCTCCTCATTATTTCCTCAACCAATCGATTGAAACAAGGATCCACAATGGAGTCTTCCACTTCAGCTGAATGTACAGAAAAGTTGTCCATATTGTCATTGTGTGTATCATTGTTGTTTGTAGTGTCCATGTTCTCAACATTTGGAATGTTTCTATAAGAATCCATGTCAGGTGATGTGGTATAATAAGAATTGAAAAAGACATCATTGTCATACTCATAGGCACTCATGTTTGTGGACTCTTGAGCCTCTTTAGCTTCTCTCCTAGATTTTTGGGAATGGGTTTCAAACATGAACTAGGTATTGACCAAGATGTGTGAGACTAGATGAAAATGGAAAAGAGTATGGAAGACAAAGAGTTGGATGGAGTATAAATGAATCTAAAGTGTACTTGCAATGTCCAAAGTGTAAGACCAAGTATGTATGTAGTAGAGTAGGTGTGGCTTCCAAAGAGATGATAGTTTCTCTTGATGAGGTAAGTTGAACTTGACTCTAAGTAAGACCAAATGAGACCCAAAGGTGATAGACCTTGATGAGGGACCACTTAGCAAAATGTTGTTGTATGTAGTGTGTTGACAAAGTAAGATGAGGACAAGAAAGTGACCTTTTGACTCAAGTTTAGACAAATGTGAATGTAATGCAAGGTGTAAAGCATTGATGGAATTTGTGAGACCCAGAATAGGCTGAATTCTAGATGAAAACCCAGAGAGATAACCTAGGAAGCTCAATAAGTCTAAAACTGACTGCTCTTGTTTGCTGGACTGCAAATTTTTCCAATTTTGAACACAGACATGCCTATATACTTCACATATGCGGTTAAATGACACAGACATGGTTCTATACTGCACAGACACATTTCTAAGATTGTGTGAATGTAATTTTTCTTAAGAGAACACAAACACATTTCTTCCCTTCACAAACTCGACTACATGACACAAACATGATTCTATCAGACACAGACGCTTTTCTGAAAACTGAGTGCAATTTTTCCAATTTCTAAAGTTGTTTGTTGTGACCAAATCTGAATTTATGACTATTTTTCGTGACAAGAGGACACAATGTTGCTGAAGACTCAATGTTTGTAAGTGTTTAGATTCAAAATGACTCAAAGAAAGTGTGTTGTTTGATGTAAAAAAAATGTTTTGCATTCACTTGAAGACACAAAAGACACAATGTTTTGATGTTTGATCTTGAATGTTTTAATGTTCAAAATAAGATAAGCACAATTCTTATGGTTGGCTAGGACAATAGTTGTTGATCCCACATGGGGTTTCCCCCGAGGCTACACTATTTAGAGTGGATACTTAGATGCTTGACCCCACTGGCTCCACCCTCAACACTCACTTCTCCAGGGTAGCCAAACATCAGTCCCCACAAAAACTCCCTATGGCGAACTTTGTATCTCTACTAAGAACCGTATGTGTGTGGGCCGCTCCAAAGGTCCGACCTCCTGCCCCAACAACTAGAAGGATTTTGGCTTTCTAAAACAAAAAGGTGCTAGTAAGGGCATCCGCTTGTGTGGTCATACATGCAACACTTTTAGAACTGTAAATATAGAAGGCTCCCAACCGGTAGGGTTATGCCCTATGAATGATCAAATAAATCTGATCAAATGGGTTTATGGGGAGACATAGTGTCAGTATGAACTTATCAACACACGTTACCCATGGCTTTCACCATGGATACAGTTGTTTCTAGTGGTTCGGAAGAGGATGGCTTTTCCTCGCTATCACTTGGGTTGTCCTCTCCTCACTAGTAGTCCTAATGACCACACAGGGAGACAGGCCATCTAGAGATTAAACAAAAAGAGCCTATTGCTCAAGACAAAAAAGACATTGATTCAATTTTAATGCACTAATTAAAGTGTTTGGTAATCTATGAAAACAAGGCACATAATAAAGATCAAAAGAAGACCCTTGTCCAGGTCCTGCAACAAAGATTTTTTAGTAGTTTGGGTTGTTTCAAAAGATTACCCCTTCCTGCAAGCACACAAGTTAGGTAAATTTTAGATCCAAAAAGACTTTGTGAAATAGGGGCCTTTGACAAAACAATTTGCTTTTAGGACAAGCTGCACCAATTTTGTTAGCTAGATCACAAGATGTTAGCCCAAAATAAACTAGATATAAAATTCAAATGATGAAATAAAGCCTCAAAACTAGATCAAAAACTAAAATGCAAAATCTAAGACACAAACGCGGTTAAACCTAACGCATATGCGACAAAAAATCACAAAAGTGTCTAAATTCATCGCATACACGCTTAGATCACACAGACATGGGTCCCGAATGTAGACGCGACTGAGAGATTCATAGACATGGTTTGTAATCGCAAACGCAACCCTACAATCTACAAAATAAGATAAAATGATGCCGAATGAAAATGCGATTATGAAGATCACAGACGCGGAATAAAAGCAAAAATGCGGTTATAGGATGCGTAGATGCGGAAATGTGGAAAGTTGTCGAAAACATCAGATCTATAACTTCAAAAACACAAAATTTGCAACAAAAAATGTTAAATGCAAAAGGGACAAGAGTCCCACCGGGCGTGCCAAAATGTTTATGGTAAAAATGGAAACAACAATATTGAAAGACTAAATGAATTCAACCACCAAACCCTAGCCTAACAACAACAAAGATCCACCATAACATATGAAGATTACCTAAGACAATGCAAATCAAATGAAATCACAAAGATTATACCATCACATGTCCAATAGGGTTTTGATCTCCATTCTTCCTATCTCCATTGATCTTTCTTGATATATTTGCTCTCAGATTTTATGTGTGCACAAGACCTCAACAAAGAATGGAAATGTGGTTGCAAGTAGGCTTGATTGCATATGAAAGTTCAAAAGCTAGAATGCTTGATTAGTAGGGGGTTTATAATGAAGGAAACATCTCCTTATATAGAAGACACTATAAGAAATGGAGGGATAAGATTGAGAGGTGTAAAAGATAAATGGTCGGCTAAGATTAGAGGGAAGGTAGAGAAAATAAGAAAATAATGTGAGGGTAGGTAGTGTAGGAATTAAGAGATGAATGACATGTGTCATGGGTAGGAATTAATAGAAGAAGTGGGATCAATTAAATAAATCAAAATATTTATTTAATTTAGAAAAAGGATAATTTAAATAAATAATAGTATTTATTTAAATGAGAAATAAGGCTAGAAGAGGATAAATGAATTAATTAAATAAATAAAGATATTTATTTAATTAGACAGGACAATTTTAGGTGTCTACAGTTAATGTTAGATTTAATGTATGTTAATGATAACATAGTAGTAATGCATGTTTTAAAAAAAAATTATCTCCATTTGTTAGTAGATTTTAGATTATTTCTCTAGGGTATTTTGGCAGTCATTACACAACTTTTATTTTTATATTTTATTAAATTTTCATATTGTATCTTACTTTTAATAATTGGCTCCACTTTAAATGATCTTTTAGGAGCCTTACATTCTTCATCATACCAAGGGTTAGTTGATAAATAATTTATACCCCTCTTCATAGTTTTAGATATTTTACACATCTTTAGAGCCGTATGAATTCAAGTAATCAACACATTGTAGCAAATGTAATCATTTTATTTATTGTTTTCCTTTCATCCTTTTTTTTTGTCATCTAAAGGTGTTGCTGAAGTGCAAGACACAAAGAGTTCTTGATTTGCAAGAATTTCACCTTCATGTTCATTTTTTGATCTTCACATGAGCTATGATGGATATATAAAACAAGGATGCGAATAAAGAATATAAAATCCAATGAAATAGGCAATTGAAAGTTCAACATAGTGGCAATCAGTTTTAAACCACTCTACTAGCATGCTTGGAGTGACCCGTCTATCTTCTATAATTTCCCATTCTTGAATAGGTAGATGGATTTGGTAGTTTCGTGGCGAGAGTGCCATTCAATAGGATATAAAAGGAAAATAGTTTTTCAACATATATGACAAACCAACATAATAATAATCACATGTCTTTCATATTTTTTCCAACCTTTGTTTTTCAACAGCAGATGGCATGTTTTCAAAAGACAAAGTGTTCTTAATCATGCCATAATAGCTACTCACCATCAACAATAGTGCACAACATAATAAACTATATTCTCATATGACAATGATTATTATATGACTCACTTTAATGACTTGCATGCAACATAATAAATTTGTTCTTCTACCATTCCTCATATTGAAATTACAATTGAAATGTAACTACACAAGTTACTAATGAAATTGACAAGTTTAACAAGTTTTGTATTTTTTACTAGAACTCTTACATACTTGTATTTGAATTCTATTTTCAATGGGAGACTTGGTATAACAATAGAATTAATATTCTTGCATGTCATTCATCCAACAACACTGCACAAGAGTCTGTTGCTTCTTTGAATTCAGTTAAACCCTATACTACACTGGTTATGATTTTAACAAATGTAATTTGAAAGGGAACATGTTATTTGTAAGGTTGTCTTTATTGTCTTCTTTCCTATCTCTTCTCACCCAACTCACCCACAATTACTGTCACTCCTTTGGTCATGCATACACGGTGGAATTTCCTCCATGTGGCTCCAGCAACTATTAACCTTAGTCGGTCTCCACATTTCGTCAGCCTTTTCCAATCACTATGTGCCATCTTGCATATCATAGTGTTGGTGTCCATGTGGTTGTCCATGGGATGCCATGCAATGCCTTTTATGTATACATTTTTTATACAGGAATGTCATTTTCATGGTGTGGCCAAAGAAACAAGTGGCAATTCTATCTATTTAATATGCACCTACTTCTTCTTTGTTTGTGTTTTGTATACAGATAACTCATATCAACCTTTCGTCCATCATTAATCTCATAGTGGATTTGAATGTTTCATTTTCAAGGCTTTAGATGGCATTTGTGATTCTTAAAACCAAATAAAACAATCATAAATAAATAATATATACATATGTATATGTGTACATTTATATATATATATATAAATATTCATACATAGATATGTATATATATACACATAAATGTGTACATATATATATATATATATATGTACATATATATATATATACATATGTACATATATATATACATGTATATGTACATATATATGTATGTACATATGTACATACATATCTATGTACATGTATATGTACATATATATATATATATATGTATGTATGTATGTACATATATATATATATATATGTACATATATATATATATACATGTATATGTACATACATATGTATGTACATATGTACATACATATATATACATGTATATGTACATACATATGTATGTACATATGTACATACATATGTATGTATATATGTATGTACATAT